>NC_035447.2:162415214-162745848 GCF_002127325.2 Helianthus annuus | reverse complement strand
TATCCCTGAATCAGATATCACACCAAGATCCTCCGTGCTTGTAGGATTTAGTGGCGAAACTAAGAAAACCCTGGGGGACATTAAACTCCCAATTTATGTGGAAGGATTACATAATTATCAAAAATTTTGTGTTATTAACTGTTTGTCTTGTTGTAATGTTATCCTTGGCACGCCCTGGATACACGATATGAAGGCAGTCCCGTCCACCTACCATCAGTGTGTGAAGCTTCCTAGCCCATGGGGAATAATCAAGATCGATAGTGACCAACAGGAGGCTAAGGATTGTTACACCTCATCAATGAAACCAGCCTCGAAATCAAGGGAGCAATAGCAATTAAAGTATCCTCCAAGGGGTGTCTTGGAGGCAAGAGAGCAGGATGTGGACGAAATCCTCTTGGATCCTGATGATCCTGAATCCAAGATCTACATCGGATCAGGGATCCTTGATAAAATGAAAGAAGACATAGTATCCTTCCTCAAAAGAAGAAAATCTACCTTTGCATGGAAACATGAGGATATGACAGGTATATCTAAGGATATTATCACTCATAAACTTGGCATTGACAGGTCAGTTAAACCGATCCATCAAAAAAGGAGGAAGTTTGCACCAGAAAGAAATGCCATTATCCAGGAAGAGGTAGAAAGATTACTACGAGCAGGTATGATCAGAGAAGTGAAGTATCCAAAATGGCTGGCCAATGTGGTTGTTGTTCAAAAGAAAAATGGAAAGTGGAGGGTATGTGTCGATTTCACTGATTTGAATAAGGCATGTCCCAAGGATCCTTTCCCATTACCCCACATTGACTCCATGGTGGATGCAACGGCGGGTCATGAACTGTTAACCTTTATGGATGCATTATCTGGATTCCAACAAATTCAGATGGAACCATCTGACCAAGAGGATACGGCTTTTATGACCCCAACCGGTTTATATTGTTATATTGCTATGCCTTTTGGATTAAGAAATGCATGTGCAACATATCAAAGGCTGGTAATATGATGTTCAAAGATCAAATTGGACAAACCATGGAAGTGTACATAGACGATATGGTGGTGAAATCCAAAAAAGCTGAGGATCACCTAAGGGACTTGGAGGAAGCATTTGATATCCTTGATAATTATAACATGAAGCTTAATCCTTCAAAATGTCACTTTGGTGTTAAAGCAGGTAAATTCTTAGGATATATGGTAACCCAGAGGGGCATTGAAGCAAGCCCAGAACAAATCAAAGCATTGGTGAATATCAAATCCCCTGCCAACGCTAAGGATGTGCAAAGGCTAACAGGCAGGATAGCAGCTCTAAACAGATTCATATCCAAATCCTCAAAAAAGTGTAAAGAATTCTATGAAATCCTAAGAAAGAACAAGAAATTCGAATGGACTGAAAAGCATGAGAATGCTTTACAAGCCCTAAAAGAATACATGTCCTCAGCCCCAGCATTGATGAAACCAGAAAAAGGAGATGTGTTATCCTTATACCTTGCGGTATCCTCAAAAGCAGTAAGTGCAGTCCTTGTTAAGGATCATGAAGGTACACAATATCCTGTCTATTATGTAAGTAAGAGTTTACTTGATGCTGAATCCAGGTATTCACACCTTGAAAAACTTATTCTTGCACTGATTATGGCATCTACTAAACTAAGACATTATTTTGAAACACATGTTATTGTTGTTAGAACTAATTTTCCAATTAAGAATGTCCTCAGGAAACCAGAGATGTCCGGAAGAATGGCTAAGTGGGCAGTAAAGCTTAGTGCCCATGATATAAGATATGAACCCAGAACAGCTATCAAATCCCAAGCATTAGCAGACTTTGTGGCTGATTTCAGTAGTGATTTACAAAAGGAAGCCGAATTGCAAGTCCAGCAGCTGGATGAAACTAAGGATCCTTGGATACTACATACTGACGGATCCTCAAATGTCAAAGGCACGGGGCTTGGTATACTACTAAAATCGCCACAGGGGGACATAATACCCCATTCCATAGCTTGTGAGTTCCAAGCCACTAATAATGAGGCTGAATATGAAGCCTTAATCGCTGGTTTGCAAATCGCTAAGCATATGAGGATCAGGTATCTTGAGGTATACGTGGATTCATTGTTAATCACCAATCACTTTAATGGATCCTATGCTGTTAAAGGTGAAAAACTAACCAAATATTTAGAGATAGTCAAAGAATTGGCACTCTCCTTTGTTTCTTTCAGTTTGACACAGGTACCAAGGGAGGAAAATACAGAAGCTGATGCATTGGCCAATCTAGGATCATGTTTGAAGATCCTAGAGGATATAAGTATCCCCATCATCCATATCCTGGCTCCTGCTATTGAAAATCAGGCGGCCATGGAAATAGAAGAGGATACTGCAATGATCCCTAGTGAGGATACTCAATCTTATTCAGGATCATGGATCTCACCAATCATAAGATACTTACAACACGGGGAAATTCCTATGGGAGAAAATCCTAGGGCTTTCAGGATTAAGGTATCTCAATTCACAATCTTAAATAATGTGCTATATAAGCGATCTCTTGCAGGACCATATTTAAGATGTATCGAGGATCCTGAAGTTCAAGAAGTGTTAAAAGACTTCCATGAAGGAAATTGTGGAAACCACACTGGGGGCAGGGTATTGTTCTCAAGGATCTTAAGGACAGGATACTACTGGCCAACTATGAAAAGGGATGCTGTGGAGTATGCTAAGAAGTGTGATCCTTGTCAAAGACACAGCAATATCCTTCATCAGCCGGCTGAATTTCTACATCCTATACCATCCTCTTGGCCATTCATGAGATGGGGGATGGATATAGTTGGCAAGCTCCCTAAGGCACCTGGTGGAAAAGTATTCATGCTTGCTATGACTGACTACTTCTCCAAGTGGATAGAAGCTGAAGCTTTTGCCCAAGTCAGAGAGAAAGAAGTTATATCCTTTATTAAGAGAAACATTATAACTAGATTTGGCATTCCTTCTGAAATTGTATGTGATTATGGTTCCCAATTTATTGGGAGCAGGACTACTAACTTTTGTGACAGTTGGGGGATTAAGATGATAACATCAACACCAGTCCACCCACAAGCCAATGGTCAAGCAGAATCATCCAACAAGATCATCATCAACAATCTGAAGAAGAAACTTGGATCCAAGAAGGGGAAATGGGCAGAAGAATTGCCTTATGTGCTTTGGGCTGATAGGACAACCCCCAAGAATGCTACTGGTCAAACACCCTTCTCTTTGGTGTTTGGGGCAGAATCAGTGATCCCAACAGAAATGGTCGTTCCAACTGCTAGAACAAGTACCCGTGATCCTGAGGAGAATGATGCAAACCTGGCTCAAGACTTGGATACTATTGAAGAAATCAGGGATCTGGCTAGGATAAGGATGGCTAGCTACCAACAAAGAATGGCCGGTGCTTACAACAAAAATGTCAGGATAAGGAAATTCCAAGTTGGGGATATGGTATTGAGAAAAGCATTCCAAAATACCACCAATCCTGCTGATGGGAAATTGGCACCAAAATGGGAAGGCCCTTATTTGATCGAAGCCGAAGCAGGAAAGGGGGCATATAGATTGCTTACCATGGAAGGTAATCTGTTACCAAGAGCCTGGAATGCTGTCCACTTGAAAAAATATTTCATGTAAGCAGGATCCTTCTGGCATGAGTGATCCTTACATTGGAAGTATCCTTCAAGGATCCCTGAAGCATCAATGATCCTTACTCTGGTAATGTCCTAAGCTTGAACTCTTATTTACATATCTTCTTATTTAAGGATAAGGATCATGTATCCTTCATCCTTCTCTCACGAGATTTTGAGTTCAGATCCTTGGGCTTGTCCCCAGTTATCCTTGGGCTTGTCCCCAGTTTTCGCCTGTAGCGCACGATGATCCTGGTATAGTTCACGTCTTTGGGACCAGTACTCGCTTTAGGGGCTGATAACCTCATCGTACTGGCTATACCTAGGATCCTACGTATAATGGTAGACGTACCATACATCCGTTCCTAAGGTTTCTAACGTCTTCACGTTAGCTAAGGTTTTGGCATTTTCATGTCACTAAGTTTGGATAGTCGCCGGTGAGGGCCATACTCCAGTTTACATACGATCCTTGGGCTTGTCCCCAGTTATCCTTCGGGCTTGTCCCCAGTGATCCTTTGGGCTTGTCCCCAGTTATCCTTTGGGCTTGTCTCCAGTTACTAACTTATCTTTTATATTGGCTTAGTCCCAAGTTATATTCCATTTTTCAGGTTTTCGAAGTTAAACAATTAAGGATCCTTAATCCTTATTATCCATTAAAGTTTTACTTATGGTTATCCTGATTAAAGGTTAGGATCCTAACTTGGATCCTCAGGTATGATTCTTAACTATTTTTATTCATTATTCATTTGAATAACCCTTAGACCTTGACAACTGGACCCATGATCCTTAAAATGAATTACTTTTTGGAAGTTTTCAACTATAGGATACTTGATCCTGGATCGTATCCTAAACTTCTTAAACATAATTTGGTTAAGCTTTTCTCACAAATATATATCAAAACAATTGGAAATTAAAAGGATAACAACACAAGATAAGCCAAAAAGATTAGAGTTATTTTATTAACAAAGGTCTAAAACCCCTCATAGTTGTCAAAATTGCCAACCCACGTTTCTACCAGCAAAACGTGGCCCGTCCACATGGGTTGGCAAAGGGTGTCCATTGTTTGTGCGGTCATAGCATGCAGGAAATTAAAAGGCGGCAGGTCACAATGGCTTCATCCCCCAAACAGAGAATCCCTCCACCATTTGTAATCCTACCTATTGTCCGAAGGATCCTGGATCCTTAACCCTAAAACTATTGTTCAAGTTACAGACCATAATTGTTTTAAAACATCAACAACCACCAAACAAAAAATTGGGCTCCGGCTTTGTCTAGAAGTTTCCTTCATCGCCCAATCCCGCAGCTCAATCGTTCGCTGCACCATCACCACCGGCTCCACTTGCCTCTCCACCCTGATCCTTGCCAGCATCACCACCCTCAAGCATCGGGATCTCCTCAGCTTCATCATCATCCTCCAACTCTGCCAGCCTCGCCTTCCAACCCTCTACATCCCACGTGCTTTTGTCGAAGGCAGGATCCTGAGCCACCATAGCCATCTGCAGCTGGATCTTATACATGGTTATTGCAGCAGAGACCTTGGCATCCTGGGTGATCTCATGCTTCTCATAATCAAAATTGATCAGCATTTTGGCAGCATCATCCTTGGTGGCCCGGAGCTCCTTCTCAAGATCAGCAATCTTAAGATCCTTCAGCACACCCATTTGTTGGAGGTCAGCGATTTGGCGATCTTGATCCTCGACGTGCCCAACATAAGTCTCTATCTCAGCAAATTTCTGCAAGGAAAACAAGGCATAACATCAGAAACAAGTGATCCTCAAAACTGTCAGGATAACAAACGGGGGCAGTGATCCTTACCTCATTGAAGTAGTCCAGGAACTGTTGGTGGAGCAGGGGCAGACCTTGTAAATCCTCAGAGGCATTTCTCTTCTTTCCTTTACCCCTGATAGGTGCTTTAGGGGCTGAAGCAGTTGGGCTAGCAGCAGGAGTCTTCTTCCTTGAGGATTTGACATTTGTAAGATCATCAATGCCAAACTTTGAAGCAGACTTAGAGGATTTCCCAGCACCTACACAACCAAAATAAGATAAGTATTCAAATTAAACTTGAAAATCCTACACATAATTACTTTTTAAATGAGGATACTTACTTGACATTGTGACAGAGGCAGAGGATACTTCTTGAGAATCCTGGGTGGCAACCTGGAAAGTTCTTGTCTCCGGATCAAGCTTCTTAAAGGCCAAGAGTCTCTCTTTTGCAGCAGGAGTCAACCTAAGATGAGCAACGGATATAGCTGCACAATAAACAAGAAAATGTTAGTGATCCTTATCCTAAGGAACAAGTTCTATGATGATCCTTCCAGGATCCTCTATCCTACCATGGGTAGCCCACTCCTTGGGAAAATCCTTCCCATTAGGGATGGAATCTCTCCTAACAAAAAAGAATCGTCGCTTCCAGTTCGTGACATTTTTGGTCACTTTGAAAACAGGGTGATCCTCTCCAGCTTTTCGCTTGAACAAATATCGGTGGGATCCAAAAGTTGTGAGATCATACATCTCACCCAACTCCGCCATACCGAGGTCAATACCCTCTTGCTCAATGATCCTTTCAAGGGTGTATAACACCCTCCAGATCATCGGCATAGCTTGGATATAGCAGATGCCGGTAGGGGAGAAAAAAGATCGGGTGAATTGAGGAAAAGGATACGAATATCCTATCAAGAAAGGGGTGACCGGGAAAGCTACCCAAGTCTCAGAGATGAAATCACTCAAAGTGGTAGGACTAAAAGACTTGAAAAGGGTTTCCGCCGGGAAACAACGACGGATTTTATCGATTTGAGGGTCGGTGAAGCAACACCTCTCGGAGGGGGAATCTTTGATGATCCCTTGACCCTTTAAGGGGCTGTTCTTCTTAGGATCCTTGCAGGGGGAGTTCCGGAGCAACATCTTTTACAGAAGAATAGAAAAAGAAGAAAAACAGAGCAAGAGAGAAGAAGATGAAAAGGAGAATACCTGGTTGATCTTCTGAATACGGTTATAAGGGGAGTTGCTTTGAATTTAAATGCATTCGATCCTATCCCTATTTCTATTTATAATCATGATTGTGCAGGGCTGTCACCTCCATGACGTCAGACCATAACGGATAGTTCCACCTTAACGGCTATATATCCGTTGAGTTAGTTAGAGATAAGATTCAGCAAAATATAACTCGTTTATATCACATAAATACTCCTTATATTTTGGGGGCAATTGTTAGGGATGGATTTTTATGACCTATGATCCTTACATATGATCCTAACATGTGATCCTAACAAGTGATCCTTGTTTCTTTGGCAGATAGTGATCCTTAGAGGAGCTCCAGGATCAGGATCACGGATCATTCCAAGGATCCTCATACTAACGACTGTTCTCTTTGGACTTAATATTATCTTGCAGGAATTACGAGTTGGATCCGGTCTTAGCAACGTAAACAAGGAATCTGTCACGATAATCTCACACATGCATAATCAAAGATGGACGTTATGGCAAATATGGAAACTCAGCACAATTCAAGGGCGATTATTTAGGCTAAATTTACTTCTGTTTCTAAAGGGGTAACGAGCTAGTAGTTAGGTGATTTGCCTAAAATAGAACCACACACACTTGTATAAATGGCACTCTTGAACATTCGGAAGACACAACACACTTCTCACATGCTTTAGCATACGATACTATAGTGATCCTTGTACCTAGCTCGTTACCATCCGAAGTTGTAACCATTATTTGTTATATTAAAGTTTGGTGATCGGTAGTTTCCATCACCCGAGGTTTTTTATGCCGGAGATCATTCATTGATCAAGGGCTTTTTCCTCGTATAAATCCCTGTGTCACTTGTGCATTTTACATTTGAGTGATCCTTCACTTTGTTCATCATACCAAGCATCATTCCCCGTTTACATAAAGTTTGGTTGCATTATCTTTAAGGGATTTTTGACCAAAACATCTCCCAGCTCTGACATTCCCAGGTCTATCCCCTCCTGCTCAATGATCCTTTCAAGGGTATACAAAACCCTCCAGATCATTGGCATGGCTTGGATGTAAGAGATGCTGGTTAAGGAGAAGAAAGATTGGGTGAAGGCTGGAAAAGGATATGTATAACCTATGGTAAACGGGGTCACAGGAAAAGCAACCCAATCATCAGAAATATGGTCACTCAAGGCATTGGGGTCAAAGGATTTAAACACAGTATTCGCTGGGAAGCAATAGCGGATCCTATCAATCTGTGGATCGGTAAAACAACAACGTTCTTTATTGGAATCTTCAATGATCCCCTGGCTCTTCAGTGGGCTATTCTTCTGATGATCCTTAGCAGGGGAGTTCCGGAGCAACATTTTTGACAGAATGATGGAAAGAGAAAGAAAACAGAGCAAGAGAAGGAAGAGGATGAAGAGAGAATACCTGTTTGATCTTTGGATGGGATTATAAAGGGAGTATCTCTGAAATTTAAATGCGGAACGATCCTATATCTATCTCCTATTTATAATCATGATTGTGCAGGGTTGTCACTTCTGTGACGTCACAGTTGCAACAGATAGTTCTACATCAACGGCTATATATCCGTTAGTTAGTTGCGGATAAGATCAAGAAAATATAATTCGTTCATTTTACAAATTACTCCTTATATTTTGGGGGCAATTGTTAGGGCAGGATTTTTAATGACCTATGATCCTTACTTGTTATCCTAACAATGATCCTTACTTCTGTGACAGATAGTGATCCTCAGAAGAGCTTCAGGATCAGGATCATGGATCACCTTAAGGATCCTCATACTAACGATTGTTTGTTTGAATTTCGTATTGTTTTGCAGGAGTAACAAGCTTGACCTGGTCTTGGCAACGTTGCTATGGAATATTCCACGGGTATTTCGCACACGTTTGACTGGAAATGGACGTTGTGGAGAACGTGGGAGGATGGCACAAAAGTCGGATAGTTTGTTAGCATAGTTAACTTCTATTTTTAAAGGGGTAACGAGCTAGTAATTAGAACACTTAGCCATTTTTAGCTACACACACTCTCGTACAACCGCACTCTTGAAGCATTCGGCAAACACTTAACAGTTTTCACACACTTTTACACATTTCACCATAGTGATCCTTGTACCTAGCTCGTTACTATCCGAAGTTGTAAACATTTATTGATTAATTGGAGCTTGGTGATCGGTAGTTTCCATCACCCGAGGTTTTTTATGCCGGAGATCATTCATTGATCAAGGGCTTTTTCCTCGTATAAATCCTTGTGTCGTTTGTGCAATTTACATTGAAGTGATCCTTATCATTGTTCCTCATTTCAAGCATCATTCCCCATAACTAAGAGTTTGGTTGCATTATCCTCATCAGATTTTTGACCAAAACAAATATGATAGTAAAAAAACCATGCATCTTCTTTGCCCTTATGTTTATCTCAGCAACCTCACCCAATTCGTGTACTATAATTAACGTGGTATTTCCATCAATATAGTGCACAGATGACCCTATCATCAATGGCATAAACACACGGGGTACAAAATACACCACTTTCGACCAAGTTTCATTTTGTAGACGCCACAATTGAACATCCACACTACGTATTCTAATACTAACCAACATATTAAGTTCATCTCGTATAGTCACCAACTAACCTATAAATTCCACACTCAGTGTATTTGGGAATCCTACATTTTTAATTACCTTCGAATCAACATCCAAACGAAATACCGTTGTATTACCCATACACCAGAATTTGGTCAATACAAAATACAAACTATTTGCACAAAACGTCCTAACGGACCAACTATAGATAACAATATTGTAACGCTTCACATTTTTGTTCTTTCTTTATTTAGAAAGTATGATCGCATTTCTATTTTTGAAAACTTGTTATCATGTTGCATTCGTATTTCTTTTTCCAACATTGTAATTCAAGGCTTTTATCATACAGAAATTCCATTATTTTATACTTATACATACTTGTGTTATATGCTATAATCTTGAATACATGTCTATACGCGAATACCAATACTTGGAATACTTGAAACATCAATTATATGTGCATTATACCTAAACATTACATTTTTATGCTTGAAATACTTAAAACTGGCTAAAATACGTGAAGATGGCCCAACATAACTCCCTCGTGTGAACTAACCTTCTCGAACGGATAAAGGCCCTTTGCACGGACCTACCCTCCTTCGCGCGAACTAAGCTCTTTCGCACGAACCTACCCCTCCTCCGCACAAACGTGCACTCCTTCGCACGGACCATCTTACCTTCGCACAAACCTCTCATCCTCACGAAACGGAGCTGACAATGGGTTACGACCAGAAAATGTAAACAACCGCGTTTTACCTACCTTTTCACCTTTTTACAACACCTAATCACTTCCTACTTCATTAATAACTTAAACCCTAATCCTATCCTATAAATGGGAGCCTCCACACACTCCTAAACACTTAAATCACTCTCAAATCTACATATTTTCTCTCTAATTTACAAGACTTGGCAGAAAGTTGCAAGCATTCTAATTGAGTTTTAGCTCACTTCTCTTCTTATTTCTTCATGTTTTTTCTACCATCTACTTGGACAACCTCTAGGAAGGTTTTCGTAAGTTTGCCATGACAAACTAAGGTGAAATTGTTGGTGCATATTTCGTACGTCTGCCAATGTGCGAATAGTTAGATAGAGTGTGTGTTGAATATTGTATAGAATATGAGAAAGTTGGACACGGTTCTGTAAATGTAAAAGTCCATCCGGACGGATGACAATCCGGACGGATGGACACATAGGTAGTTGTCTATAAATAGGGACTTGGGGTTCTCATTTGGACAAGCTTTTGGTTCCCAGAGGGGACATGCTGTCCAACTGGTCTCGTGGTGCTGTAACGTTGAATAATCAATAGAGACAAGATTGTAAGTGACTGCTCAGTGTCGTATCTATCTTCTACCCCTATCTTAGTCGTAATAAATGCACCAAACATGTCGTTTTGGGACCGAAGCTCCGTCAAACTCGCCGGTTCCTGGATTGGCAGTGGTATCAGAGCTACGGTACCGATTTAATCGATCTAACAGTCGGTTAAATCACCCAAAGCTCATCAATTTTGGGTTAAATGGAGTTTTGACGTTAAACAGAGAAAATCATCAAAATAAAGGTCAATTCACGGATGGATTTTGGAGTTGAAGACATCATTCTATTCGGAATTGATTCGCGCACAATCCTGTGAAGTTTCATCATGAAATTCACACAAATAAAGATTCTGGATCGAAAAACGTGATTTGGAGTGTTCTTGAGCTGTTAAGTCATATCCGATCGGATGACAATCCGATCGGACAACCCTTCGATCAGATGACCATCCGATCAGACGACCATCTGATCCATATCACTCTCTTGCTTGAAGGCTTATTGAAGGTTTAACTGCTTTCAATCGGATGACCATCCGATCGGATGGCCATCCGATCCATCATACCATCTTGTTCATTTTGTCCTTTGATTGAATGACCATCCGACACCATGCCATTCGACCAGATGATCAAATGCCTAAAAAAAGACATTTTTTGATCGCAACGACGAGGAGAGTCTCCAGAAAAAAATTGGTGATTGACAATTTTTCGAGTTTTTAACGGCCAAGCTGGGTTGTTCGGGGACACCGTTTGGGGCTTCAGTGAACATATTTGATAATGCGATCATGGATTGTAGAAATTAGTGGGGTAGTCATGATACTGGTGCAGAAAGTTTATCTTTGTTGGTGCATGCGTCTGTCGACTTCGTCTTGTATTGAGTCTTACATTAGAATTGTTAGATCAGGGCACGTAGTTCGAGATAGTAGATTTAAAGGTGATTTCGCTTGAAGGAAGTAATTCCGCTTGAAATGACATTTGTCACTTTCAAGCGAAATCAACAAACCTTATTCCGCTTGAAGTGGACAGTATCATGTTCAAGGGGAATCACTTCACCTATAAATATCATCTCAAGCGAAATCATTTGTAAGAATCTTTCCGGTTTTTCAACGAAGTGCTGCCGAAGTGTCGTCTCGCTGTAAATCATTGTGAAATCAATATAACGACAGTTTAAAGTGACACTCTTGCTGAATTGACCTCAATACATTTGTTTCCGCTTTTCGTATTGAGTAAAACTCTTCTGATCGACTCGTTCGGGTCTAAAAACGATCCTACAAGTGGTATCAGAGCTCAGGAAGAAGAGTTCTTACCGATTCAGCTGAAAATTCTGATTTCTACACCTTCTTTTTCAAAATTAACAACTTTTCACGGTTAAAATGGGCTCATTTTCTCACATACTGTGTAAAACTGTGTTTTAACAAACCCTTGAGAGTTTCAGAACAAAATTCGGATTAAAAGTGGTAAAAATGGACTAAAAAGGTAATTCCGCTTGAACGAACACTTTCTGTTTTCGCTTCTGTTATAGGTGAAATTCTGAGCCCATATCCTGACCTTGTATCTTGATTTTTTATTAGTTGTATATGATCAGGATACCGGATCAGGATATCGGACCAGGATAATGGTAACATCCTGAGGCAGTATCCTGACTTTTACTAACAATTTGCTTGTAAACGTTGGCTACAAGGGACTAACGTTCATGAAGACCAAGTCATCCTGAAGACCCGCTCAAATTGGTTAGGATAAGGACGTTGATGGCGGAAAAATAGCTCTTGTAACGGTCAGCATTGAAGATTGGCTTGTTTTATGGAAAGTTACGAAGATTGGTCAAAGATATTAATGTTGTAACGGTTATGGAAGCTTAAATCCCGGAGTTATAGTTAGTAAGCGCGTGGAAAACGAGTGGAAACAGCCTGGCAACGTTCAGAAAGGAAATAATCTCAGTATCCCGGATTTTTAGCATAATATCCCAGATTTTTAGCATAGTTAGTTATTTCCTTTTACTATATAAAGGAATGCATGGATCATAAGAAGACACGACTTTTACACACACAATTTCTCGTACACTCTTGCTCTCTACCACCTGTAACCACTCACAAACACAAACACTTGTACTCGAATCGCATTGTAACACTTAGTTGATCCGTGTCATATCCTGCATTGTATCCTGTTATTCAAGCAATAAAAAGAACAAGGCAGCCGACAATTGTCAGCTCCCGAGGTTTTATGCCGGAGATCTAGATTGATCAAGGGCTTTCCTCGTACATCACGTGTCAACCTTTACATTTTTGCTCATTGTTTGATTATAGATACAGCTCGATATCCTGAGCCGTATCCTGAAACTGATTTCGCAAACTATCAAACCAACATATTTTTTACAAAGTATTACTAGCACACTACCTCACAAAACTAATTTGATCACTTAATTGCTTAGGTAATTTTTGACAAAAACAATTTGGCGCCATCCGTGGGACAAGTGGTGCTATTTCTACTAAAAACTTTTGCAAAATCATTACCTGGTTTTCTATTTTCAAAACTTTTTGCTACACTATTTTCAATGGCCTCGAGATCAAACATGAGCTCTTCCACCATGTCTGCTACAACCTCTGCAACAATTGGTTTGGTGCTTCCACCACCTCCTCCAAGATCGCAAGCCTCTTCTCAAGGAACTGAAATTCATGTGGCTCGGGATGTTATCCCCGCTCGCAATATTCAGGGACCCGGTCCTGTTTTGGCCTCTAATGAAGAAATTCTAACTTTGTTTGGTAGTGTACAAGAACAGATGAGGCAACAGCAGGAGACCAACCAAATGCTGATAAGAGAGATACAACTCTTGAAATCCAGCTCAAGTAGGCCTGCTGAGGATACTGTCACTCCCCTGAAACCAAGAGCTTTAAACTTCAATTCTGCAGTATATACTGAGGATAACAGGGGGAATATTGTGCCTAGCCATTCCCAGAGTCATATTCCTGAGATACTCTCTTCGGTCAGGGTGTCAACTGTGAGAAATCCAGGATATGCTCCAGGATGTGCTCCAGGATATCGCCAGAATCACCAAGCTGGTAACTTGTCTGTTAACACCAGTATCCCTGTTACTAATAATCCTGGATCATTGCAGGATGCAGGCGTGACATCAGCGATAACCAGAGAGCTTCAAAAGTTGAAGGATATGATATCAAGTGTGCCTGGGATAGTGCAGCCTATACCGGAAGTTTCCCGGGATAGTCACAACATATCCCGCTTTGCTCACCCAATTTGTGATGTAGAAATCCCAAAGAGATTCCAGACTCCTAACATGAAGCTATATGATGGGACGACGGATCCTGAGGAGCATATTGCCCAGTATAGGGAGAGGATGGAGATTAACCCTATCCCGCCAGAACTTAAGGAAGCATGCTTATGCAAGGGCTTCGGCTCTACTCTAACAGGATCACCCTTGAAATGGCTTCTAAATGTTCCACCTTATTCAATTACATCATTTGCTCATTTAGTTAATTTGTTTAATAGTCAGTTTTCTTGTAGTAGAAACTTTGAAAAACTAACAAGTGACATCTACAGGATAACACAGGGGCCTCAAGAATCCCTAAGGGATTATGTGAACAAATTCAGCAGGGAATCCTTGGATATCCCACACCTTGATGTTGCTACATCAGTCCAAGCATTCAAGATGGGACTACAAAAGGATTCCCAGTTTTATCAGGATCTTGTGATGAATCCTTGCAGGAACTTGGACGAAGCTCGAAACAGGGCCTTGAGATATATTAGGCTGGAAGATGATAAGAAAATGCAAGAGAGGATGAATGCGTCCTCAACATATGAACCAACTAACAGGAAGTCAGAATCCTCATACAAACCATATCGTTCTAAGCCATATGACAGGAATGAAAGCAAAAAAGTGAACGCTGTTGAAAATGAGGATCCTGAGGAGTATCCCGAATTGTCAGAATATTGTTTTCTGTTAATATACCTGAACTAACTTATGCTATGCAGGGTTTGGGAGATAAAGCCAGGTGGCCTCGGAAGAATCAACAAAAAGCTGATTGGAAGGATAAGTCCAAATGGTGTGCCTTCCATGAGGATTTCGGACATGTTACTGAGGATTGCATTGCCCTGAGAAAAGAAATAAGCTACCTACTAAGCAAAGGATATCTGAAGGATCTTCTGGGCAGAAAGAAGAATAAGGATCAGGATATTGAGAAGGATCCTGAACGAGCAGCATCACTTCGCACCGATGCCAAGATAAGTAACTTTATCTCAGGAGGGTCCGATATTTCCGGAACTTCTTATTCTGCAGCCAAAAGACATGCAAAGGAGGCTAAGACCGAAAGGGGGAATAAGCCAACCAGGATATCGACCCTCATGACTGATAAAATGATCACGTTCGATAGTGATGACAGGGATACTGTCCAGGATCCTCATCATGATGCTCTGGTAATAACTTTATATGTTGCTAATCACTTAGTACGTAGGATACTGGTAGATAATGGCAGCTCAGTCAACATCATCCAATTGGAAACCTTGAAGAGAATGAACATCCCCGAGATGGAGATTACCTCAAAGTCCACTATGCTTGTAGGGTTTAGTGGAGAAGCAAAGAATACTGTTGGGGAGATAAAATTACCAGTATATGTTGAAGGGGTCAACTCAATACAACGCTTCTGTGTCATGGACTCCTTATCCTGCTACAATATCAAATTGGGTAGGCCATGGATCCATGATATGAAAGCTGTGCCATCAACCTATCATTAGTGTATCAAGAACCCTACTCCTTGGGGGGTTGTCAAGGTGGAAAGTGATCAACAGGAGGCAAAGGAATGTTACTCATCCTCGATGAAATCCTCAACCAAGCCTAATGCAGCATAGCAATTAAAGATGCGGGTCCAGGATATCGTGGAGGCTTCAGAGCAGGATGTAAAGAAAATTATCCTGGATCAGGATAATCCAGATATCTCGGTGCTCGTAGGAGCCAATATCCCTCAGGATATTGAAAATCAGTTAACTAACTTTTTGAAATGCAGGATGTCAATATTCGCATGGAAGCATGAGGATATGACAGGTATTTCTAAGGATATTATAACTCACAAGCTTGGAATTGATAGGTCTTTCAAGCCTATCCAGCAAAAGAGAAGGATGTTTGCTCCAGAATGAAACATAATTATTCAAGAAGAGGTTGAAAGACTGTTGAAGTCCAAGATGATCAGGGAAGTCAAATTTCCCAAGTGGCTAGCAAATGTGGTCGTGGTTCAAAAGAAGAATGGGAAATGGAGAGTTTGTGTAGATTACACAGACTTGAACAAAGCATGTCCTAAAGACCCATTCCCTCTGCCTCATATAGACTCGATGGTGGATGCCACTGCCGGTCATGAGATGTTAACCTTTATGGATGCATCCTCAGGATTCCAGCAGATCCAAATGGAACCTTCAGACCAGGAGGATACTGCTTTCATGACACCAACAGGTATTTACTGTTATACTGCTATGCCTTTTGGTTTGAAAAATGCAGGTGCAACGTACCAGAGATTGGTGAACATGATGTTTAAAGACAAACTGGGGGACACCATGGAAGTGTACATTGATGATATGGTAGTCAAATCCAAGAAGGCTGAGGATCATCTCCAGGATATTAAAGGAGCATTTGATATCCTGGACCAGTATAATATGAAACTAAATCCTGCCAAGTGCCATTTTGGAGTGGGGCAGGAAAGTTTTTAGGATACATGGTGACTAAAAGGGGGATAGAAGCAAGCCCGGAGCAGATTAAAGCTATCTTGGATATCAAGTCACCTTCAAATATGAAAGATGTTCAAAGATTAACAGGGTGAGTAGCAGCATTAAACATATTTATATCAAGATCCTCGGAAAAATGCAAGGAATTCTACGATATCCTGAAGAAGAATAAGAGGTTCGAGTGGGGAGAAAAGCATGAAGCAGCCCTACAGGAATTAAAGTAATATCTTTCAACCGCACCTCTATTAATGAAGCCTGAGAATGGTGAACCATTATCCCTATATCTCGCAGTATCAGGGAATGCAGTAAGTGCTGTCCTTGTAAAGGATCATGAAGGTCAGCAATATCCTGTCTATTACGTTAGTAAAAGTTTATTAGATGCTGAAACTAGATATTCTCATCTAGAAAAAAATGATATTAGCCCTAGTTATGGCATCAACTAAGCTTAGACATTATTTTGAAACACATAGGATTCATGTTAAAACTAATTATCCTGTTAAGAATGTGCTTAGGAAACCTGAGATGTCGGGTAGAATGGCTAAGTGGTCAGTAAAATTAAGTGCCTATGATCTAATATATGAACCTAGAAATGCTATAAAGTCTCAGGCTCTAGCAGACTTTGTGGCTGATTTCAGTAGTGATATTCAAAATGAAGTAGACCTAGAAGTGCAACAACTCAGAGAAAATATAGAATCTTGGACACTATATACTGATGGTGCATCTAATGTAAGAGGTATAGGTTTGGGTATACTACTAAAATCGCCACAGGGGGGCATATTACCCCAGGCCATTAGATGTGAGTTTCCTGCCACTAATAATGAAGCAGAATATGAAGCTCTGATAGCAGGATTAGAATTAGCTAAAAATATGAATATTAGAAATTTACAAGTATATGTTGATTCCCTGTTGATTACTAACCGTTTCAATGGATCTTATGCAGTAAAAGGCGAAAAGTTAGCTAAATATCTTGAAATTGTTAAAAAATTAGCAGGATATTTCGAAATTTTTATACTTGAACAGGTACCAAGAGAAAAGAATGCTGAAGCTGACGCTCTAGCAAACTTAGGATCTACTGTCAGGATACCGGAGGGAACTCAGATACCAATAGTGCACATCTTGTATCCTGCAATGGAACATTTCAAATCTCAGGATCAAGAAGTAGCATGTATCCAGGATCCTGGTGATGGATATCCTGAGAAGGATCCTGAATCCTGGATGACTCCAATTGTGAAGTATCTTCAAGAAGGAGATATCCCAAAGGATGCAAATCCTAAGGCTTTTAGGATGAAGGTATCTCGTTTTACTATTATAAATAATATTTTGTATAAGAAATCCCTTGCAGGTCCGTACCTAAGGTGCTTGGAAGATCCTGAAACCAAGGAGGTACTTCAGGATATACACGAAGGAGACTGCGGCAACCATACTGGGGGCAGATCTCTGTTCTCGAAGGTCTTGAGAACATGATATTACTAGCCGACCATGAGAAAGGATGCCGCGGAGTATGCTCAGAAATGCGATGCATGTCAAAGACACGACAACATCCTGTACCAGCCTGCAGAACCATTATATCCTATCGTATCCCCTTGGCTGTTTATGAAATGGGGAATAGACATAGTGGGAAAACTTCCAAAGGATCCAGGAGGAAAGGTTTTTATGCTGGCAATGACAGATTATTTCTCCAAGTGGGTCGAAGCCGAGGCCTTTGTTCAAGTCAGGGATCAAGAAGTGGTATCCTTCATAAAGAGGAATATCCTGACCAGATTTGGGGTACCAGCTGAGATAGTTTGTGACAATGGCTCTCAATTCATCAGCAAAAGAACTACTGACTTTTGCAAGAGTTGGGGAATTAAGATGATTACGTCAACACCAGTGCATCCTCAAGCAAATGGACAAGCAGAATCCTCGAACAAGATAATCGTCAACAAATTAAAGAAGAGGTTAGGTGCCAAAAAAGGAAAATGGGCAGAAGAACTACAATTTGTCCTTGGGCTGATAGAACAACTGTGAAGAATGCTACCGGGCAAACCCCATTTTCTTTGGTATTTGGGGCAGAAGCAGTGATCCCGACAGAAATGGTGATACCGACAGCTAGATCAAGCCTACGGGATCCTGGATCAAATCCTGAAATCTTATGTCAAGAACTGGATACTATTGATGAGACAAGAGATGCAGCAAAGCTAAGGATGGCGGCATATCAACAGAGGATATCCAGAGCATATAACAAGAATATAAGGACTAGAAGGTTCCAAGTCGGAGATTGGGTGTTAAGGAAAGCTTTTCAGAATACTACGAATCCTGCTGATGGAAAGTTGGCTCCAAAGTGGGAAGGACCCTATGAGATTGAATCGGAATCCGGAAAACGAGCATACCAGCTTAAGAATATGGAGGGGGATATACTACCAAGATCCTGGAATGCTATACATCGCAAGGCCTATTTCAAGTGAGCTTAGAATTTAATTTCTAACTCAAGATGGTATGAATTCTGTCTCTTTTAAATATAATTTATTTTACTTGAACCCAATACTAACTTAAGCATCGGAGGGGTGTTAGCCAAGCTAACACCCACCTTAGTTTAAGGTTGTTTTGCAGAATATGCTTCGGGATATAGCTCCAGGATACACACTCAGGATACTTTGAAAGATTAGAGGATTGGCCCCCTCTCTCACGTTTAAGGGATCCTGATCCCTTCACAGGTTTAAAGGTATTCACCTTTCTCACGAATTGGGTTTAAACACCCCGCCCGGAGCGCAAGTTATCCAGGGATAGTTCAAGGTGGCGGGACCAGTTCATGTAAAAGTGGCTGACAATTGCGTTAATGTTGGCTATACCCTGGATCCTTAAGGTATATGAGGATTGATCACCCTCTCTCGCGAAAGGTTATTTTCATACTCTCTAAGGTTTAAAGGTTTTCACCTTTCTAAGTCTTGGAGTTTATACTGTAGGATCGTTGTTTGACCCGACTGAGTCGATCAGAAGAGCTTTATATCCGTATCAAAGGCAGAATCAGTGAAACGGATGTGGAAACAGCTTGATACTATAATATCTGTCACATATATTGATTATAAAACTGTTTACAACCTGAACAGATTTTGGCAGCACTTCGTTACAGATCCGGAAGTTGTTACCAAATGAAATGAACAGTGCACTATATATAAGATGGTGATTTCGCTCCAAATGGTCTTGGCCCATTTCGAGCGGAATCAACTTCTTAAACTCTAAGCTTCGATTCTCGAACCTCGTGCACTGGAAATCCTATCCTATCCTATTACATGATACAAGACAAAGTCAATAGACGTGATGCACTAACAGACTCCCCCTCGGATATTGACGAAGTCTTCAGTGTCTAATCGTTAATATGACACATCTTCAGTCTTGATCATTCTGCCCTCTCATTCAGATTGTAACATTGTGAGCATCCATCAATCTTTCTCTTCTTCAGCATCTTCAGGATCTTTTCATGGCTCTTGCTTTATCATCTTCTTTAGGCTCCCCCTTTCGTCAAGCTTCCGTGCTTTGGGATCGATACCTAGCTTTTCATCCACAAGCTCCCCCTTGCTTCAAGCTTGTCTTCAGACTCCCCCTTAGACTCTGCTCTCGGGATCGTAATCTGGAATTCCTGTAAACCTCAAACATCTATAAATACGATGTTTTTTTCAAATTCAATTACCCAGAAATCGAAATTTGGCTCTTCTAAAAATTCTTTAACTACTCCCCCTATTAACAAACTAAATGATTTAGCAGCATTAAAGAATCCAACTCCCTCATAGTTAATCATCCAAGTCCAAATTAATGACCTTGGAGATATCACAAACTGTTTTTGAAATTTTTGATTTTAATTCAAGTATCAAATTAATCAACTTGTTTTATTTTCAGAAACACAATCAGCTTACTTAGATTTTGAAACTCAGCATTTCAGACATCAGTTGTCGAAAATAAAGCAGAATCAAAAATCTTTTTGTATTTTTCTGAAAATATAAAGCAGTAAAGAAATATGTATAAACATATTTACAGACAATATTTTTGTTTGAGTATGCGTCAGAGGATCATATCAGTTTTTGACAAGTTACAAGTACCATTGAGCTTAGTTACACATTAAGAATTAAACAATTCACTTAGATTGTCGATATACTGATCCACTTAAATTTTCACACAAATTTCAACTAATTCAGGATACGTATTAGGTGTTTTAAGACTTAAACTTATTTATGTGTCCCACCTCTTGAATATACTCCCGTATCCAGAATCCCAAAATTCAATCTTACAGCTGAATATACCACAGATGATATCTGTAAGGGGTTAAATGCGAGGGCCGTGAGAGCTCAGGTCGATACTTCCGTATACGCAAAGAGATGACGGCTTCGACTTTTCGGTGTGTCCCCTTTAGAGGATCTTTTTTTACAACAGCAATGATTAGCATTTTTCAATGTTTCATCATTTTTATGCTGAGGGCGATGCTATTTTTCAAGCAATGCGAAAAGTATTATTCGGGGACTAGGTCAGAACTTCCATTCAGCAGAAGTCCCGGAATAATACCCCAAATATCACTGAGTATAAAGACCTAGTATCTTAGAAAGAGGGACCTTTCAAACGAGATTTCAGGGGTTACCTATATATCCAAGTAGCGTTCCCCACGAAATAAGCAAGTGTTTGAATTTAGGTTTATATCCCGAAAAAGTTTACTAAATGTATAAAAACCTATCGGCATATCATCAGTGAGACTGTTTAACACTATTTAGTCATTACATTTCTTTAGCATACTGTAACTGTCTACTGATGTATTAGGTGTTTTAAGACTTAAACTTATTCATGTGTCCCACCTCTTGAATATACTCCCGTATCCAGAATCCCAAAATTCAATCTTACAGGTGAATATACCACAGATGATATCTGTAAGGGGTTAAATGCGAGGGCCGTGTGAGCTCAGGTCGATACTTCCGTATACGCAAAGAGATGACGGCTTCGACTTTTCGGTGTGTCCCCTTTAGAGGATCTTTTTTACAACAGCAATGATTAGCATTTTTCAATGTTTCATCATTTTTATGCTGAGGGCGATGCTATTTTTCAAGCAATGCGGAAAGTATTATTCGGGGACTAGGTCAGAACTTCCATTCAGCAGAAGTCCCGGAATAATACCCCAGATATCACTGAGTATAAAGACCTAGTATCTCAGAAAGAGGGACCTTTCAAACGAGATTTCAGGGGTTACCTATATATCCAAGTAGTGTTCCCCACGAAATAAGCAAGTGTTTGAATTTAGGTTTGTATCCCGAAAAAGTTTACTAAATGTATAAAAACCTATCGGCATATCACCAGTGAGACTGTTTAACACTATTTAGTCATTACATTTCTTTAGCATACTGTAACTGTCTACTGATGTACTATCATTTCCTCTTTTTACACAAAAACTCAATTTTTTAATTTTATCATGTTTTTGGCTTTTTCAAATTTTCTAATGTTTTTGGATTTTCTTTTGACAATTTTTCTCCCCCTAAAATGCAAAACCATTAAAGGAAATTTGACAACCAATACTGATAGCTTTATCTCGCCATCCATTTTCTGCATCTTGTGCACTGAATTACACTAAAAGCAGTAATTACCCCCATGATTTACAACACATTGATTTTTACAGTTTGAAAACCGTTTTTCAATCTGGTGAAAGTAATCATGTTTGTTCAGCCGTGAGGGTTTCGGCGTATTCAATTAACACATATTTTTGAAATTTTCTATTTTTGACAAAAATTAAAAACAAACATATTTTTGGTTTTTCAAATTTTAACAAACTAAAAACATATTTTTGGTTTTTAATTTTTCAAATTTTTAGGGTTTTGAAAATATTGTTTATTTATGTACAGTAAAACAAATAAACTCCCTGTTCAACCAAACCAGGGTCCAGCAGCACCCTCCTCTTCTTGTTGTGCCAGGCTGCTCCTACTTCCATTCTCACAGTCTTTGTATTTGTTGAGCACTTGCACATTCAACTAACTAAATTACTTGAACAATTTGGCCCAGGTCTGTTGGACCTTAGGCATTTCAACACAATAATTCTCATTTAATGCTGGAAACTCTTTGTCATCTTTCACAATGATTTTATCATTTTTAACTTAAATTTTCTCATCTTTTGCCGAAGTCACATGTTTTTTAACACTCCATGTTTGTCCTTTTGGAGTACCCCTTTTGTAAAAATGTTTCTCTTTTTGATCACTTTTGTGACAACTCGAAATTTAGAACCTTTCGTTGTAACTTACTTGTACGTTATGTGATTAGTTGAATGGTTAAACTTAATGATAACGTGAACCTTTTTATGTGATAAGTGCTTTGTTATGTGTGTATTGTATATATATGTGTACGTGTTTTATGTGAACCGAGAACCCGACACGAAACAACAAAGAACCCGACTCGAGACCATGAGGTCTCGAGTGGACTTGGGCCGAGAACCTTTGGCCGGTTGGGCCTTTGGGCCGTGAACCCCACTCGAAACCCACTAAGGGTGCACACACTTGGAACTTGGCTATAAATACACCACCCCTAGTTACTTGTTACCACTTTGTTGAACATTACAACACACACTCTCCTACTTCTCTCTCTCACCTAAACTCTAGAACACAAACACACTCCATCATTCTTGGATCTTTGGACTTGGATCGGCTCACACACACACCCGGTTGGAAGCTTTTCACACACCCTCGAAACCCATAACCGGTTAGTGTTCTTGATGTTTTGTTGAATGTTAGTGTGTTCATGTTATGTTTGTATGAGATTATGTGACAATATGTTAAGTTGTTGAGTTATACATAGAAATCGGTTCATGAATGTTCTTGTTATGTGTTGAAATTTGCATAAAGGCTTGATGTTGAAAATGGATTCATTGTATGTTAAAAAGGGTGAATGATGATATTGGTTGCACTTGGATTAGATCCGAAAAGTTTGGGTGTTTATACTATGAAAATCGGCTAATGAATATGTTTGTCAAGTAGGATGCATGCTAGTAAAATTGTATCTTGATAGTTGTTCATGATTTTGGGTGAATAAGTGGTTAATATGTTATGAACTTGTTGAATATATGTGTTTGAATATGTGAAGAACACTTTGAATGATAGTTAAGAATATGAAAACCCTTGTGATTTTGATCCATCTTTGACTAGTAACCTGATTAGGAAAACTGTTAGTGGAATGCTATTGGTAGTTTCCTGATTTGGGCCTGATTACATTGTACTAATGGGACTGATACACCTGCATCAACACGTGAACTTGAAAACGACAGCTTACCGACTCGCAATCACCCGTTGCGACTCGCAACCACAGCGTGATGACTCGAGACCACGCGGTTGCGACTCGCAACCATAACAGGACAAGCCGAAACCACAGGTTACGAGTCCCGTTGCGACTCGAGACCTTAGCATGATGAACCGAGACTACGGTTGCGACACCGGTTGCGACTCGCAACCATCCATGATCAACACACAGCATGACTCGAGACCATGCTTGCGAGTCCGGTTGCGACTCGAGACCACACTTTTGGGCCTTAGTTAATGGGCCAGACTGTTGGGCTTCTGTGTTAACTGCTTTTACGTGTTTGGGCCTAAGTAGTTGGGCTGAACATGTGAACCTTATGTGCTACTGTTGATACTGTTACTGTTAAACAATGTTTGCCATACGTGTTGAACATTTGTGCACTACTTGGTTCGAATCTGATTATAAGCGATATCCGTGATAGGACGTAACTGACTACTTGCGACTTGATTGACTTTCTGTGATTAACTGCCGAGCAAACCAAGGTGAGTTCACACCCTTTACAAAGCATGGGATTCCCTGGGTTGGGAACGGGGTTAAGGAACGTGGTTCCTCGTCTACCTTGGGTAAGACGTCAGTGGTTCAGGAATGTAATTCCTCGTCCGGATGGACGGATAAACGCACTAGACTAAAACTCTATCACGAAGTCCCTCCTTTTTGTATCGACTAATCGCCGGGCCAATGGCGAGCGGGTCATTAGTTAGATAGCGCTATTTAGGTCTGACAAGCCTCACACCGTGCCGCAGAGGACGGGCGTGAACTAATGGATCTGGGGCACGTCAATGATGATAGACATTGATGTTTTCAGGGCACATAAACATGACTACAGTCAGCAATCGATACGGTAACGAGTCTAGTATACACATGGGGTAGCCCCCACGGCCGAAATGCCTGATAACTACATGGGGTAGCCCCCACGGCCGGAGTGCCAGAGTAACTGGGAACGAACTGGTCACGTTTTTTTACAACTATGGGGTAACCCCCACGGCAGGATGCCAGATAAAGTAAACTGTTTTCGAAACAACTAAAACGAACGCCCACCCGTGAACTCACTCAACTAGTTTGTTGACTCGTTACTACATGCTTTGCAGGACTATAGGTACTCAGTGGGAGCTTGCATGGAGGAGGATCGTTGTGGGACACGGATTGCTACGTGTTATGTTAACTTGAAACTTTTGGACTTATGTTATAACTTTAAACCTATGCTTCCGCTTGCAACTTAAACTTTATTGTTTTGATACACCAATCGTATTAGTTAAACTTTTATAATCATTATATGCTTGTTCAGTATGATTGGTGGCTGGATCCTGGTCAGTCACGCCTCCAAGCGGTAGTACTCCGCAGGTGGGATTTTGGGGGTGTGACAGATTGGTATCAGAGCCATTGGTTATAGTGAACTTGGTTTTAATAAAGGAGAAACGTTTTTGTTAAAACCAGACTATAACCGGTTTAGTGCTCAGCGGTCCACAACGACACTTCGCTCCTCATGCAAGGCTCGACGTTCTAGGTAATATAATGTATGTATATTGCCTACTTGTTAGTTGCGTAGTACATTGCTCATGGTATGCTTGATTAGTGTAACTACTGTTGTTTGAACACGTGCGTGCTTACTCTGTCCTACTATCGTGCTTTCGCGAACCTCTCTCACACGTATTGCTTTTATTATGAAGAAACATGTCTGGACGCGTTAACATGACACAAGCCCAGTTGACGGCTTTGATCAACGAGCGAGTTGCCGCAGCGCTCGCAGCTGCACACGCAGGAGGTATATCCTGCAGTCCGAAATTGTTCTAGGATCATTTGGATCCTACCCTCGTGAACCAACCTTTGTGTTAAACTCTGTCTTTTCTTTCACCTACCTTAGGTCAGTATGCTCAGGCACCGGTGTGCACTTTTAAGACCTTTATGGACTGTCGACCCACGACTTTTAGCGGCACTGAAAGGGCAGTAGGTCTCCTACACTGGTTTGAGAAACTGGAGTCTGTGTTCGAAATGTGCGAATGCCCTGAAGCGCGCAGGGTGAAATATGCTACTGGTACTCTCGAGGGTTTGGCCCTCACGTGGTGGAATGCTCAAGTGCAGATGTTAGGGTTGGTTGCTGCCAACGCCACCCCATGGGAAAACTTCAAGGAAATGATCAGGGAGGAATACTGCAGTCGTGACGACATTCACAAACTGGAAGATGAGTTCTACAATCTTAAGATGTCGGGATCAGAAATTGAGGCATACACTAAGAGATCGCATGAGCTTGCCTTGTTGTGTCCTACTATGGTGGATCCTCCGTACAAGCGAATTGAACTCTATCTCAAGGGCTTGGTGCCAGAGATCCAAAGTCATGTGACTTCAGCGAGGTTGACTACTATCCAGCAGGTTGTACAGTTGGCTCACCGTCTCACTGACCAAGCGGTGGAGCAGAACAAGTTACCGAAGCGCATAGGCGCTGCAACTACTTCTGGTGCTTCTAGTGGGGATAAACGGAAATGGGATGGAACTTCAAGCAGGGGTTCAACTTCGGTGCAAACTCAGTCTCAGCAGAGAAAGACGGATGATCACAAGAGCCCCAGTCAGCAATCGTCTGGTGGTCAAAGTCACGGTGGATACAAGGGGAATCACCCCAAGTGCAATCGTTGCAACCTACACCACAGTGGGCCATGCACCAGGGGCAACTGTCATCGATGCAACAAGCCTGGTCATGTTGCAAAGGATTGCAGAAGCGCATACCCCGTCAACCAGAATCGTCATCAACCTCAGCAGAATCAGCGACAGCAGCAGGGTAACAACAAAGGGTGCTTTCAGTGTGGAGCTGAAGGTCATTTCAAGAAGGATTGTCCCCAACTGAACCAGAACAACAACAATCAGGGGAATGGTAATAATGGGAACAACAACAATGGTGCTAGGGGACGAGTGTTCGTGATTGGTCAAGGTGAAGCAAGGAATGATCCCAACGTGGTGACGGGTAAGTTCCTTCTCGACGACTTTTATGTTACAGTCTTATTTGATTCGGGTGCCGATACTAGCTATGTGTCACTAGAAGTTAGTAAGATGCTTAAGCGTATTCCTACACCCCTGAGCGACAAGCACACCGTAGAGCTAGCTAATGGTAAGAGTTTGGAAGCCTCACACGTAGTCAAGGGTTGTCAGCTTATTCTCGCTAACCAGACCTTCTCTATCGATCTTATTCCTATTGTCTTGGGTAGTTTCGACGTTGTCATTGGGATGGATTGGCTATCCCAACACCGAGCAGAGATTCTTTGCAACGAGAAGATCGTTCGCATTCCTGGTTTAGGTGGTGAACCTCTCATGATTCGTGGCGACAAGAGAAATGCTGTTGAGAACATCATCTCTCTTCTTAAGGCCCAGAAATGCTTACGAAAGGGCCACACTGCGATTTTGGCTCTAGTTACTGATACCACAGAGAAGGAAAAGAAGCTAGAAGATTTTCCCGTTGTACGCGACTATCCTGAGGTATTCCCTGAGGAATTACCTGGTCTTCCGCCCCATCGCCAAGTCGAGTTTCAGATTGATCTAGCTCCTGGAGCCGCGCCTGTAGCCCGTGCACCTTATCGTTTAGCGCCATCAGAATTGGAAGAACTCTCCACGCAACTACAAGAACTCTTAGATAAAGGTTTTATTCGTCCTAGCTCATCGCCTTGGGGAGCTCCAGTGTTATTTGTGAAGAAGAAGGATGGTACCTTCAGAATGTGTATCGACTATCGCGAACTCAACAAGGTGACTGTGAAGAATCGTTATCCTCTACCGCGTATTGACGACTTGTTCGACCAGTTGCAGGGGTCGAGCTACTATTCAAAGATTGATCTGAGATCGGGATATCACCAGCTGAGAGTTAGGGAAAAGGATGTCTCTAAGACGGCCTTTAGGACTCGATATGGGCACTATGAGTTTCTGGTCATGCCGTTTGGGCTGACAAACGCACCGGCAGTTTTTATGGATTTGATGAATCGAGTGTGCAAGCCGTACCTGGACAAGTTTGTTATAGTCTTCATCGACGACATCCTGATCTATTCTAAGAGCAAGGAAGAGCATGAACAGCATCTACGACTTATTTTGGAACTCCTCCGGAAGGAACAGCTTTACGCAAAGTTCTCGAAGTGCGACTTCTGGCTTCGTGAAGTCCATTTCCTAGGGCATGTGGTGAACAAGGATGGGATTCACGTTGATCCATCCAAAGTGGAATCTATTAAGAACTGGCCTGCGCCCCGCACACCAAAGGAAATTCGCCAATTTATGGGATTGGCAGGTTACTACAGGAGATTCATTAAGGATTTTTCTAAGATTGCGCAGCCTCTGACCTTGTTAACACAGAAAGGCGTTGTTTATCATTGGGGAAATGCACAAGAGTTAGCTTTTCAGCATCTAAAGGATAGACTCTGTAGTGCACCTATCCTTTCACTGCCAGAGGGCACAGAGGATTTTGTGGTTTACTGTGATGCATCAATTCAAGGTCTTGGTTGCGTATTGATGCAACGAGATAAAGTCATAGCCTACGCCTCACGACAACTCAAAGTTCACGAGAAGAACTACACGACACATGATTTAGAGCTGGGAGCTGTTGTTTTCGCACTTAAGTTATGGCGGCATTACCTATACGGAACCAAGTGCGCCATCTACACTGACCACAGGAGTTTAGAGCACATATTCAAGCAGAAGGAACTGAATATGCGGCAGCGACGATGGGTCGAGCTGCTGAATGATTACGAGTGCTCTATCAGGTATCACCCGGGCAAGGCCAATGTAGTGGCGGACGCCCTCAGTCGGAAGGACACTACGCCTAAGCGCGTAAGAGCTTTACAACTCACGATCCATTCTAGTCTACCTTCGCAGATACGAGCTGCTCAGATAGAAGCACTGAAACCAGAGAACATTAGAGCCGAAGCTCTACGCGGGTCAAGACAACGCTTAGAACAGAAGGAAGACGGCGCTTATTATGTAACAGGACGCATTTGGGTCCCACACTATGGCGATTTACGAGAACTTGTGATGGATGAAGCGCACAAATCTCGCTACTCGGTACACCCTGGTTCGGACAAGATGTACCACGATATTAAAACCACGTATTGGTGGCCTAGCATGAAGGCCCACATAGCAACTTACGTCAGCAAGTGTTTGACTTGTGCGCGAGTCAAGACAGAATATCAGAAACCTTCAGGCCTACTTCAGCAACCAGAGATACCACAATGGAAATGGGAGCAAATTTCCATGGATTTTGTTACTGGCCTACCTAGATCACGGCGCGGAAACGATACTATATGGGTGATCGTAGATCGACTCACGAAATCCGCACACTTTTTGGCAATCAAGGAAACGGATAAGTTCTCCACTCTGGCGGAAATATACCTCAAGGAAGTTGTTTCGAGGCACGGGGTGCCCACCTCTATTATCTCTGATCGAGATGCACGTTTCACTTCAGAACTGTGGCAAGCAATGCACAAGTCTTTTGGCTCACGTCTAGATATGAGCACAGCATATCACCCACAGACGGACGGGCAGTCCGAGCGAACTATTCAGACCTTAGAAGACATGCTTCGCGCTTGTGTAATCGACTTTGGCAACAGCTGGGAAAGGCATCTGCCACTCGTAGAATTCTCGTACAATAACAGCTACCACACCAGCATTAAAGCTGCTCCGTTTGAGGCATTGTACGGACGTAAATGCCGGTCACCCCTCTGTTGGGCAGAGGTGGGGGATAGTCAGATCACTGGTCCAGAACATGTGGTAGATACTACTGAGCGGATTGCTCAAATACGACAACGCATGGCGGCCGCTCGTGACCGTCAGAAGGCCTACGCCGATAAGGGCAGGAAACCACTTGAGCTCCAGGTTGGGGAGCGGGTATTACTCAAAGTTTCACCCTGGAAGGGTGTGGTTCGTTTTGATAAACGCGGCAAACTCAACCCACGATACGTTGGACCTTTTGAAATCCTTGAGAAAATAGGCAAGGTGGCCTACAGACTGAAATTACCAGCAGAACTCGGTGCAGTTCACAACGTTTTCCATGTGTCAAATCTGAAGAAGTGTCTGTCAGATGAGACGCACGTAGTTCCTCTGAAGGAACTCACGATCGACGAACAGTTGAAATTCGTCGAAGAACCTGTCGAGATCACGGACCGGGATGTTAAGGTCCTCAAGAGCACTAGAATACCTCTTGTTCGAGTTCGTTGGAACTCACGTCGCGGCCCAGAGTTCACCTGGGAGCGCGAAGATCGGATGAAACAAAAGTATCCCCAACTGTTTGAGAACAGTACAAACGCTACTGAGGCTGAAGCTACGGAATTTCGGGACGAAATTCCAGATCAACGGGGGGTGGATGTGACACCCCAGGATAACCGGGAAAACCTTACAACTTGACTAGCTTCCTCAGTGAGTGCCATCAAATTTCGGGACGAAATTTCTTTCAACTTGGGGATGATGTGACAACTCGAAATTTAGAACCTTTCGTTGTAACTTACTTGTACGTTATGTGATTAGTTGAATGGTTAAACTTAATGATAACGTGAACCTTTTTATGTGATAAGTGCTTTGTTATGTGTGTATTGTATATATATGTGTACGTGTTTTATGTGAACCGAGAACCCGACACGAAACAACAAAGAACCCGACTCGAGACCATGAGGTCTCGAGTGGACTTGGGCCGAGAACCTTTGGCCGGTTGGGCCTTTGGGCCGTGAACCCCACTCGAAACCCACTAAGGGTGCACACACTTGGAACTTGGCTATAAATACACCACCCCTAGTTACTTGTTACCACTTTGTTGAACATTACAACACACACTCTCCTACTTCTCTCTCTCACCTAAACTCTAGAACACAAACACACTCCATCATTCTTGGATCTTTGGACTTGGATCGGCTCACACACACACCCGGTTGGAAGCTTTTCACACACCCTCGAAACCCATAACCGGTTAGTGTTCTTGATGTTTTGTTGAATGTTAGTGTGTTCATGTTATGTTTGTATGAGATTATGTGACAATATGTTAAGTTGTTGAGTTATACATAGAAATCGGTTCATGAATGTTCTTGTTATGTGTTGAAATTTGCATAAAGGCTTGATGTTGAAAATGGATTCATTGTATGTTAAAAAGGGTGAATGATGATATTGGTTGCACTTGGATTAGATCCGAAAAGTTTGGGTGTTTATACTATGAAAATCGGCTAATGAATATGTTTGTCAAGTAGGATGCATGCTAGTAAAATTGTATCTTGATAGTTGTTCATGATTTTGGGTGAATAAGTGGTTAATATGTTATGAACTTGTTGAATATATGTGTTTGAATATGTGAAGAACACTTTGAATGATAGTTAAGAATATGAAAACCCTTGTGATTTTGATCCATCTTTGACTAGTAACCTGATTAGGAAAACTGTTAGTGGAATGCTATTGGTAGTTTCCTGATTTGGGCCTGATTACATTGTACTAATGGGACTGATACACCTGCATCAACACGTGAACTTGAAAACGACAGCTTACCGACTCGCAATCACCCGTTGCGACTCGCAACCACAGCGTGATGACTCGAGACCACGCGGTTGCGACTCGCAACCATAACAGGACAAGCCGAAACCACAGGTTACGAGTCCCGTTGCGACTCGAGACCTTAGCATGATGAACCGAGACTACGGTTGCGACACCGGTTGCGACTCGCAACCATCCATGATCAACACACAGCATGACTCGAGACCATGCTTGCGAGTCCGGTTGCGACTCGAGACCACACTTTTGGGCCTTAGTTAATGGGCCAGACTGTTGGGCTTCTGTGTTAACTGCTTTTACGTGTTTGGGCCTAAGTAGTTGGGCTGAACATGTGAACCTTATGTGCTACTGTTGATACTGTTACTGTTAAACAATGTTTGCCATACGTGTTGAACATTTGTGCACTACTTGGTTCGAATCTGATTATAAGCGATATCCGTGATAGGACGTAACTGACTACTTGCGACTTGATTGACTTTCTGTGATTAACTGCCGAGCAAACCAAGGTGAGTTCACACCCTTTACAAAGCATGGGATTCCCTGGGTTGGGAACGGGGTTAAGGAACGTGGTTCCTCGTCTACCTTGGGTAAGACGTCAGTGGTTCAGGAATGTAATTCCTCGTCCGGATGGACGGATAAACGCACTAGACTAAAACTCTATCACGAAGTCCCTCCTTTTTGTATCGACTAATCGCCGGGCCAATGGCGAGCGGGTCATTAGTTAGATAGCGCTATTTAGGTCTGACAAGCCTCACACCGTGCCGCAGAGGACGGGCGTGAACTAATGGATCTGGGGCACGTCAATGATGATAGACATTGATGTTTTCAGGGCACATAAACATGACTACAGTCAGCAATCGATACGGTAACGAGTCTAGTATACACATGGGGTAGCCCCCACGGCCGAAATGCCTGATAACTACATGGGGTAGCCCCCACGGCCGGAGTGCCGGAGTAACTGGGAACGAACTGGTCACGTTTTTTTACAACTATGGGGTAACCCCCACGGCAGGATGCCAGATAAAGTAAACTGTTTTCGAAACAACTAAAACGAACGCCCACCCGTGAACTCACTCAACTAGTTTGTTGACTCGTTACTACATGCTTTGCAGGACTATAGGTACTCAGTGGGAGCTTGCATGGAGGAGGATCGTTGTGGGACACGGATTGCTACGTGTTATGTTAACTTGAAACTTTTGGACTTATGTTATAACTTTAAACCTATGCTTCCGCTTGCAACTTAAACTTTATTGTTTTGATACACCAATCGTATTAGTTAAACTTTTATAATCATTATATGCTTGTTCAGTATGATTGGTGGCTGGATCCTGGTCAGTCACGCCTCCAAGCGGTAGTACTCCGCAGGTGGGATTTTGGGGGTGTGACAACTTTGATTTTGAACAACAACTTTTGGTTTCCAAAACTGTTGGGGTTTTATCATATCAACTGTTGTTTTCCAACTCTGTGTTGTTCTGAATCTGGGTGTGTGAGAATTCCAGGTCTTTCTTGAATCAAACCTGTTCGGGTTTGATTTCCAATTTTGATTTGAAGCAAACTTGTTTGTATTGTACCTCCAAGTTTGTTTCGAATCAAATCTGGTTAACCTTTGTCTCACATTCTCAGATTTTTGTTTCTCAGCATCAATCTTCTTTTTGTCAACATCCACAAGTTTTAGATTTGGACACTTGCGTGCAAGATGTCCTTTTTGATTGCATTTGAAACATGTTCTCATGGACACATCTTTGACCTGTGGTTGTTGCTTTTTTCTTTTTAGCAAAGAACTCATCATTGGACTGTCTCATTTTGAGTTCTTTTTCTTCTGCTAAACTGTTTCCCTGAACAAAACTCATTTTTGCCTGATAATTTGGTGTTTCATTTTTGTTTCGATTCTGTTTCTTCTTATAACCCAACCCAGCCTTCATGTTCTTCTTTTTGAAACCAGGTTTGTTATACGAACCTTTACGACTCTTACCAACAAACTTTGAAATCTCAGACTTCTCAATCTCAACCATTTTGAAAACTTTGTCAACCTTTTCTGAAATCACATTCTGAATCGGGAATACAACATCTAAGAATAATTTGTCTGATCCAATCATGGTATAAACCAATCCCTTTGAATCATCATTCAAATTTTTCTCGGATTTTGTGTTTTTCAGATATCCATCATGAAGATTTCCTTCCTCTTCATCCTGTGATTCAGATTTACCTGTAACAATCGACTCTTCTTTCAACACACTTTCAACAACTTTACCTACCACCTCTGAATCATGAGAATCATCAGATTTGGAATAGGTTATGTCAATGTTGTCTGGCAATTGGTCTACCATGTTGAAAGCTTTTTCGACCTTTTCCTCATCATAAAATGCAAACTTTTCCGGTGGTAGAACTTGATGAAACTCTGAGCCAATCCCTTTCTTGTTTTGCTCAGACTCACCATCACCCGGTTTTATATTGAAAATTCGTTCAAGCACATATGACGACACGTGATAACTTTTTAACTTGTTATCCTGTTCTAGATTAGCAATCTGTCGCTTTAGCTTAGCAACATCCTCAATATAGGAATTAACAACATCTTGTTTTATAGCATACATTCGTTTAAGCTCTTTAGTTGTTTCAGAAAGATAATTCATTCTTGATTGAGCATATTTCATTTCATCTTTCACTTTCTCATATGACTCTTTTGTAATATGATATGCTAATTTCATAGAGTCATATTCCTTTTTCATTTCTTGACAAGCAATTTCTTTTTGAGAACACTCTTCTGTCATTTTAGAAACATTTTCTTTCAAAACTTCATTTTCTTTTTCTATCTTTTTACATTTTTCAGAAAATTTTTCATCATTTTCTTTAAAAACTTTTTCTATTTCTAGCATTTCTTTGAATTTTTCTTTGAAAATGTTTTCAATTTTAGTGAATTCAAGATCTCTTGTTCTGAATTGCTCATCTTTTTCAGTACAAGCTCTGCACGGTTCCATGTATTTCTTGCACTGTTCAATCAGTTTCAAGTTTTCAGAATCAGAATTTACCTCAGTGATTGGCACCTCGGTGTTTTCAGCAGCTTCTGTCTACTTCATCTCAGCATCATCTTGCTTCTTTTCAATACTGACTTCATTACCAGCATCAACAGCTTTCAAATTCTCATTCTTCTTTTCTTCTTCTTCTTTCTTCACCTCTTCTTCAGTCTGTTGTTCTTCAGTAACAACTTTCTTTACTTTTTCATTTCTGATTTCCTTCACAACCTCCACTTCAACAACTTCTGTGTTAACCTCTTCAGCAACCTTCTTCAGATCGTTCACCATCTCTTCAACATTTTTCTTCATTCTCTCTTCATACCTTTTTCTTAGACATGATGTCATTGCATACCTGATCTCCTTTTCATGCCTTTTAGCATATGTGTCATCTTTCATCACATGACTATAGTATTCGGCTCTCAAAGGAATTATGAGAAGAACATCATCAAAGATTATGTCTTTCTTTGGAACAACCGGTTCTCCTTCTCTGTTGTAGTAACACTCTCTCTTCTTATCCCATCTTCTGTTGCTGACAGCACTTTCATACTCTTCCTGCATGTCATCCATTCTGTTGTAAACAACATTTCTTTCTCTGTAAGTCTTCTCACTTAAAATCTCTTCTTGAGTTTTCTCTTTGACCTTCTCTTCATGGATTTCAGCAGTGTCTTTATCTTTGTTTTCATCTTGAATCTCAGCAACAAAAACAAACTTTCTTTCCTCTGTCATAGCTCTCCCATGAGCTGTTTTTCGAACATTCTCCAAATGATCTTCTTCTGGACAAATTTCGGACCAATCAAAACCTTCATCATCGTGAATTACAGCATAAGCTCTTGATTTTTCTCTTGGTTTATCTTCAATCAACTTTGGTTCTTCTCTGCTTCGGTGGTAGATCGCCTTTCGATAATAGTCATCGTTGAAAGGACGTTCATTTCCTTCAGCAACTTCAGAGTTTCTGCATTCTCTTTTGAAATGACCCTTTTGCTTGCATCTGAAGCAGGTCACTTTAGATTTGTCGAATCCAAGCTTCGTTGAAGCTCCTCCAAGAGATTGTTTCCCAGTAATTTCCATATACCTCTGTGCTCTTCGGATGCAACTAGCTAAACACCAATGAATGTCTATGAGCTCCATCTCTTCCAGATCAATCTGGTCATAGTCTTCTTTGGTCAATTCGGAGTTTCCAATTTTGCCAGCTACAAGACCTTCATATGATTCCAGAACAGCTGCAAGAAAACTCATTTGCTGCTTAGCTGCATTAATGCTCATTGCAGGAGAATTCTTCAGTTTGAGAGCAATGTTGCACAATATCTCCTCTGCATCTTCAGAACTAGCTTTTGAAGCCGATGAATGATAACCCGGATCATAACTTGATGAGCTCTTTTCAGGTTCTTTTGTTCTCTCACCACTGAATGCTGTCTTGGGTGAACCGACACCTTTCTCTGAAGGTAAATTTCCTTTGTAGTACAAGCCAACATTTTGTTGATGTGAAGAACTGCTCATCTTGTTCTGTTTCTGCAATTCAAACTCGTGAGTTTCAATCTTTTCAAACAATTTATCAAGAGAGATCGTATCATATAAAGCATCATTTTTCAAAATAAAAACAGACGTTTGCCACTATCAGCTCGTGGAAATGCTTCAATCACTTTGTCTATAAGTTCCTCTCTTGTTTTTACTATCTCAAATCTCTCAAGTTCAATTTTAAGATGACAGAATCTCTCAATCATTTGTCTCACTGTCTCTCCTTTTAGACTATCAAACAGATCAAATTCTTTTTTAAGTAAAGCAATTTTGTTCTTTCTAATCTGTTTACCCCCTTCAGCTTTAACTTGTAAAGCTTCCCAGACTGATTTTGACGACCCATCATGAGTAAGCAGGGCAAATATATCATTTCTGATTGTTGTCTGGATCAAAGCAATCATTCTCTGTTCAGCTGCGTACTCTGCTTTGTCATCTTTTGGTAACTTCTTGAATGGAAGTTCTTCGCCTTTATCATTTTTTGGTCGTTCGTAACCAAACTCTAAACAGAACCAGCTTTCATGGGCATACGCTTTCGCCCAGTTGATAAACCGTTCTTTCCACCATGTATAATCCTCAATGCTCTTCAGAGTTGGTGGCTTTGAGTGTGTTCCGTAAAAATTATCATGCTTGATGTTCTCATTGATCGCCTTCGTGATGGTCTTTGGTGTGACATTTGTAATCTCGGACGATTCAGATGTGAATGCTTGAAAAACGTGTTGTAGAATTCCTCAGCCATGATGTAAACCTGAACAGACAATCAAACAAACACAATCAGTATAGACAATATCAAATAAACTGAAACAGACCGAAACTCGGTGAACGTGAAATGATCTCGACACGAAATTTCACTTTTGGAGCGAAATTAGAAATTTGAGCAAAATCACTTTTGGAGCGAAATTAGTCTTTTGCAAATAGGAGCGAAATCAAACTTTGCTACTTGGAGCAAAATCAGGATTTGATTTACGAGCGAAATTAGAACTTGATGTTTAGGAGCGAAATCAGGTTAATTCTCGAGCGGAATCAGATGTCAATCCTTTGGAGCGAAATCAGATGATTGACAATTCGAGCGAAATCAGACATGTATTTCGAGCGAAATCACTGTTTCGAGCGGAATTAAAACCATGTTCGTTCGAGCGAAATCAGGTTTCTGTCCAATTTTTGTCAATTTTAGTCCTTATTTTGGTCCCAAACTTTCAAGGCTTTGTTATTACACTGTTATACACGTTCGGTGAAGGTTTCATTCCATTTTGACCGTAGGAACTTGTCCAGATTGAAAAAGAAGGTGTAGAAGTCAGAATAAAGATGCTATCAAGCTAAACTCTTCTTCCTGAGCTCTGATACCACTAGTAGGATCGTTGTTTGACCCGACTGAGTCGATCAGAAGAGCTTTATATCCGTATCAAAGGCGGAATCAGTGAAACGGACGTGGAAACAGCTTGATACTATAATATCTGTCACATATGTTGATTATAACACTGTTTACAACCTAAACAGATATTGGCAGCACTTCGTTACAGATCCGGAAGTTGTTACCAAATGAAATGAACAGTGCACTATATATAGGTTGGTGATTTCGCTCCAAATGACCCAAGGGACACTTTCGGGCGAAATCAGAACTTTCTGATTTTGCTCCAAATGAACCTAAGTCATTTCGGGCGGAATCAGGAGTTTCTGATTTCGCTCCAAATGGTCTTGGCCCATTTCATGCGGAATCAACTTCTTAAACTCTAAGCTTCGATTCTCGAACCTCGTGCACTGGAAATCCTATCCTATCCTATTACATGATACAAGACAAAGTCAATAGACGTGATGCACTAACATATACACTCCCGCCTGTAGCGCACGAAAATTTGGGATTTTCCCCAAGATACTAAGGGTTTATCCCCAGTACATTAAGGGTTTATCCCTAGTAAAACTAAAGTTTTTAACAAGATTGCAAAGATATGACAAGCTATGATTACACACGTTCTCTTGTGGATAAGAAGCTATGAAGTTTAATCACTAAGTGAAGAAATACTCAAGTATGTCATGCACTGATGCAATATCCTGCACAGACAGGGGACATCCATGCCGGGGACATTGCAAAGGATTCAAAGGTTGAGGATGGAAATTATTGCCTAAGTGTTTCTGGTATGATTTATTCCAATCTTGAAAACCTTATCTAAATGATCTAAGTTTTCTAAAAAGTCGTATTCAACCAAGCTTTGTCTAAGATTTTGATAACAAAAGTATTGAACATTACATCAGTATCCTGACCAGGATATTTGATCAGGATATTCAAAGCATACCTTTCAAAATAAAAACATAACAACAACAAATAAGGCTGAAAGGTTAGTTTATTATTATTGGTCCAAAAAGATTGTATTCTTGGTTTCATCTCAAAAAGAGACCCATCCACCAAGAACACAATTAAGTTTTTAAAGTATATTTACATAAACAGTTGAAGGCTTCGTCCTGAAAATACAGGATCCCTCCACCTTCAACTGTCAAACTATTCTACTTGCAGGAAATTAAAATTGTTCTAAGTGCAGGACGACTAGACGATTTGGACCCTACAAAATACAGGTATCAATAAAGACAAACTAACCAGGATACAGGTTCGGTATATGTGTACGGGATACAGGATCTGGATATTTACCTTATTAGGGAAGGAGGTCATGGGCTCGATAGATTCCATGAATCCAAGGTCATCATAAGAGAAACCTTCGGCAACAGCAACAGATGGCTCCTTTTTCACCAGGACAGGCTTGGGATAGCTGTCAAGCTTCTCAAGATCGAAGAAAACATATATCCTTACCAGACATGTTGGAATGACTAAAAAATATATCCGTTGGAATCATGATATCCAACAGTTATATTTTTGGGGACAATTGTTATGGGTGAAATTCTGAGCCCATATCCTGACCTTGTATCTTGATTTTTTATTAGTTGTATATGATCAAGATACCGGATCAGGATACCGGACCAGGATATTGGTAACATCCTGAGGCAGTATCCTGACTATTACTAACAATTTGCTTGTAAACGTTGGCTACAAGGGACTAACGTTCATGAAGACCAAGTCATCCTGAAGACCCGCTCAAATTGGTTAGGATAAGGACGTTGATGGCGGAAAAATAGCTCTTGTATCGGTCAGCATTGAAGATTGGTGTGTTTTATGGAAAGTTACGAAGATTGGTCAAAGATATTAATGTTGTAACGGTTATGGAAGCTTAAATCCCGGAGTTATAGTTAGTAAGCGCGTGGAAAACGAGTGGAAACAACCTGGCAACGTTCAGAAAGGAAATAATCTCAGTATCCCGGATTTTTAGCATAATATCCCGGATTTTTAGCATAGTTAGTTATTTCCTTTTACTATATAAAGGAATGCATGGATCATAGGAAGACACGACTTTCACACACACAATTTCTCGTACACTCTTGCTCTCTACCACCTGTAACCACTCACAAACACAAACACTTGTACTCGAATCGCATTGTAACAATTAGTTAATCCGTGTCATATCCTACATTGTATCCTGTTATTCAAGCAATAAGAAGAATAAGGCAGCCGGCGATTGTCAGCTCCCGAGGTTTTATACCGGAGATCTAGATTGATCAAGGGCTTTCCTCGTACATCACATGTCAACCTTTACATTTTTGCTCATTGTTTGATTATAGATACAGCTCGATATCCTAAGCCGTATCCTGAAACTGTTTTCGCAAACTATCAAACCAACATATTTTTTACAAAGTATTACTAGCACACTACCTCACAAAACTAATTTGATCACTTAATTGCTTAGGTAATTTTTGACCAAAACAACTTCAATATCGTTATTCCGCTTGAGATTTTCAAGCGAAATCAGTAATTTCGCTTGAAATAGCCTGATTCCGCTTGAAAAAGTTATTTCGCTTGGATAATTCCGCTTGAAATAGCCTGATTCCATTTCAAAGTTGTTATTCCGCTTGAAAATTCAAGCGAAATCAGTGATTCCGCTCCAAATTGTACTGATTTCGTTTCAAATTGGTGATTTCGCTTCAAGAGGGTATTCCGCTTGAAAAGGGATTTTGTTTGATAGTCTGATTCCGCTTGAATACGGTATTCCGCTTGAGTTGTATTTTAGTTTGAAAGTGTTTGTTTGTGAAACTTGTTACCGAATCATGGACGAGGAATTCTATAATGCGTTTGCTACATCTTCAACTACTCCGGCTGCCATTGCTCAAAACATGAACTTGGAAAATGAAACTGGAACTTTACAAAAACCCCCGAAGCTTATAGGAATTGAAGAGTATCATGGCTGGAAAAATCGTTTTGAGAACTGGGTTCAGGCAAACCATTTGAGAGCTTGGGAAAGCATTGAAACAAAGTATGTTAGACCACAGACTGCTTTGAGAGTTGATAAAATCATTTCAGAATTTACAGACCAAGAGAGAGACAGTTATAAAGGAGAGAAAATGATGATTAGTCTTCTACAACAAGCTGTCAAAGAAGACATCTTTATTTTGCTTCAGCATGATGGGAGTGCGTTTTCGATCTGGGAAGCACTTGAGAAGAAATTTGAAGGAAGTACAAAAATGCTCAAGAGTAAAGCATCTTTGCTGAAAAAGGAGTTTGAGTTGTTTACTAGTATGCCTGGTGAGACTACAAAGACTCTCATTGAAAGATACTGTCATCTTGTGCGTACCATGTCTCAGTTAAAGATTACTAAAACTCCAGCAGAATGGGTGGAAAAGTTAGCTGATGCTTTGCCACAGAAAGAATGGGGTACTTATCTCATGATCTTAAAGAATTCTGGAGAGTTTAGCAGATTGTCAATTGGACAGTTCATTGAAAAGCTTGAGGCATAGGATCTTGAACAAAAAAAGATTGCCAGAATGAACAGCTCAAGCAATCAACAAGACATCAAATTGTACTATAAAGGAAATGTTCAAACTGTTGAAGCAAGTCCAAAGATCCAAACTGCGTTCAGTGCAGGAAATTCATCTGGATCAGTCAGTCAAAGTTCAATCAACACTAGTGGTTTTTCAAATGTTAATCCTCCAAGTGTTCAAAGTTCAAATGTTGGTAATGGACATATGATTCAGTGCAATGTTGCATTGCATCTGCAAAATGGTCAGAATTTTTCTAATGAAGTGGTTAAAAATCATATGGCATTACTGGTTACTGCTTTGGAATCTTATGAAGGATTGATTCTTGGTAAAATTGGTAATCCTATGCTAACCAAGGAAGATTACGATCAGATCGATGCAGAGGAATTGGAACTCATGGATATAAAGTGGTGTTAGCTAGTGTCTTGAGAAGAGCTAAAAAGTTCAAAATGATTACAGGAAGAAATGATTTTTCGGATGCTCATCTTTCAGCTTTAGGTTTTGATAAATCTAAAGTTACTTGTTTTAAATGCAGTGAGAAATATCATTTCAAAAGAGAGTACAAAAATCAGGAGACTAGTGGAGCAAAGAATCCTTTTGGAAAAGATGATTACGATAGAAAGGCTATATATCAACAAATCACTAATCAACCGCATCAACAAAAGGATTCACAAACTGCACATGGAAATATGATCGAAGATGCAAATAAGAAAGCTTATTATGGCATTACTGATCAAGATGATGAGAAAGTGGTTGAAGGTTTTAGCTGGGACAAGTACATTCCAGCTGATACCAATCTTAAAGCTTTTATTGCTCAAATTGTTCAAAAACCAGATTTGATGAAAGAATGGATAGCAGTGTTATCTGATGAAGAGAAAAGAGAAGATGAAGAATCTGTTTCTTCAGAAAATAGTTCAACAGAAAGCAGTGATGATGATGAAGAAATTGAACAGATAAATGTTGGAAAAACTCATTTATCTTCTGACAGTTTTGAATTTTATTTTGCAGATAAACTGAAGAAACTCAAAGAGAGAAAAGTTGCAAAAGAAATGAAAGAAGTCAAGATTGTTGAGAAGATAGTTGAAGTTGAGAAGATTGTGGAGATTGAAAAGATTGTTGAAGTTACTAAACCTTGTCTTATTTGTTTGGAATCTTGCAAGCAATGTGAAGATAAAGATGAAAGGTTTATTGAGCTTGAAAAGTTGAAAGAAAAGTTGCCATTTGATGTCAAGAATTTGAAAGAGTCATACGATATATTGAACAAAACTGTAAATAGTTTGCAGAAAACAAATTCAGAGAGAGAAGATGCTTTGAATATGATGAATGCAACAATGATGTCGAAGCAGAAAGAGATAAATTTTTACATCGAAGAATGTGCAAAATGGAAGCAAGAGTTGGAAACTGAGAAAGCTGAAAATGAAAGAATCAGACGGTTACTAAGAAGTTATTCTAGTTCTAATTATTGGATTGACCGAATATATCCAACTGTTGCAGGTTTCGAAGCGTTTAAAGATGATCAAAAGAAGCCAAAGAAGAAAAAGGATACTGGTAAGAAACAGAGTGTTAATTATAACAAGTGTCCGCCTCCGATTTGGGAAGGGTATTCGCCTAGAAAACCAAATGAGGAACAAGTAAAAAAGGCAGTCAATATAAAGTTAGAGCCCGAGATAATTGATGAGTTGCCAGACAATATTGATATCACGTTCACAGCGTCCGACACAGATCATGAGTCCGAATTAATAAAAAGGGTGGTCGATCAGGTGTTGGATAAGGATGAGGAGTCAGAGTCAAAGTCCGAGTCCGAAAGTTCTTGTTTGTCAGTCGGGAGTTCGAGTTCGTCCAAAAAGAATTCAAAATTGTCGGGAAAACGGGTTTATAGTAAAGAAGTTTTGTTGTCAAAATCTAATTTGAATGACGAAACATTTGAAGTCGCATATACTTTGAATGATTCTCACAAATTATATTTTGATAAAGAGTTTCCAATAAGAGGTGTTAAAACCAAAATGATAAAAAAAGGTTTTCAAACTAATAGAAATTAATATTTCGGAAGTAAAAGATGAAATTCTTTCTGCAAAACCTAAATCTTACACCTCAAGAGTAAAACAAAGGATAAACAAGAAAATGGGTTACAATTATGGTTTAGAGTTTCGAAAGAAACCCAACCATAATGGTAATTTCAAAAAGAAAGGTCTCGGTTTTATTTCACCTGAAAATTATAAAAATGAGAAAATTTCTAAAAATACAAAATTTGTTTCAGGACTATCTGCTGAGGAAGAAAAGAAGAGCTCATTTTGGAGACAGTCAAATCAAGAATTTCTTGCTGAAAAGAAGAAAAATGAAGTTCATCAGAGAAAAGAGACAATAACTTGTTTTAGATGCAATGAAATTGGTCACATTGCATGGAATTGTCCATTGGCAACAAAGACAAAGCAGGGAGTCTCAGAAAAACTGAAAGATATTGTTATTGATAACACCGAACCACCAACTGAAAGGTTTAAAGTGTTTAAAAACTCAACATATGAAGTTGCTGAGTGTTCGAAAAGGTTTTACAGGAGAAGTGTGAAACTTGACAACCAAAAGTGGGTTGTTAAGAAATCTGAGGCAAAATCTGGCAAAGAATCTGATTCCACAAAATCAGAGGAGTCACATGTTGTTAAAAAGAGTGAAAACTCAGTTCATCCAATGGATGATGAGAACTTTCCACCATTGAGGACTGAGAATTTTAAACAAAAGATTGGGAAAGTTCATATCTCGAATCAATTTTATTCTGAAAAGAATAAATTTGATGTTGAGAAAACTTTTAATGGAAATGTGAAGAAATTTTTGGAAAGATGATTGATGGGAAGGTTAAAGGGGTAAAAGACTTTTATGCTACAAAGAAAGCAACCTACACTCCAACTAAAGAGGACTTGGTTATCACCCAAGGCTGGTCAGGCTTGGGTGGACATTTTCTTTCATTAAAAAACCGGACTTGCCGAAGCTCCCAAGTTGGTAATCGTGGAGCATGAATCGGCATCTTTATTGAAATATTTTTAAAATGGTTAAGTGTGACTTGCCGGAGTTCCCAGGTTGGTAAGAGTGGAAGAGGAATCGACATCATTCTTTGTATTTGGTTGATAAACTTTCAAGTGGTAAATCAAGGGCATTAAGTTGTACTTGATTTTTTGAAAAGTATTAATTTGAACTTGATGTAATCCTCATACAAGTGGTTGAAAAGCAAGATGATGAACCCCAAATCTACAAGTGGTTTTAACAAAACTAATTTTCCGGAAAAACCATTTTGATTAAAACAAACTTAGGTGTTTTGAAATCTTAATGGGAAAATAGTTTGTTGTAAGGGGGAGTTCTGATTGTTTATGCCAAGTGGATGGCGAATTGAAGTGATTCACACAGTTTTCATTTTACTTGTATAGTTTGTTTTCAAATTTTTCTTTAAATGTCTTTGCATTTTAGGGGGAGTAAATTTTCAGAAAATCCAAAAACATTAGAAAATTTGAAAAGCCAAAAACATGATAAAATGAAAAATGAGTTTTGTTGTGAACAAGAGGAAATGATAGTATATCAGTGAACTGTCACAGCATGCTAAAGAAATGGAAAATAAAAAATGTGATAAGCAATCTCACTGCGGATGAGCCATTAGGTTTTTGCACATTTAGTAGATTGTGACAAGATATAAATCTAAATTTCAAACTTGCTTATCTCGTGGGTAACATTTCTTGGATATATGGGTAACCCCCGAAATCTTGTTTGAAAGGTCCCTCTTTCTGAGATACTAGGTCTTTATACTCAGTGATATCTGGGGTATTATCCGGGACTTCTGATTTTGCGGAAGCAATGGCCTAGTCCCCGTATAATACTTTCTGCAAATGCTTGAAATATAGCGCCGCCCTCGGCATAAAAAAGGATGAAACATTGAAAAATGCTAATCATGTGCTGTTGAAGAAAAGATCCTCTAAAGGGGACACACCTTAAGTCGAACCGTCATCTCTCTGCTAAACGGAAGTTCTGACCTGAGCTCTCACGGTTTCGCATTTAACCTTTTTAAAGATATCATCTAGGTATACTCACCTGTAAGACTGAATATTGGGATCTGGATACAGGAGTATATTCAATACATGAATAAGTTTAAGTGCTTAAAACATTAATTTCGTATCTCGAAACAGTTGAACTTTGTGTGAAAATTTAAATGGACCAGAATACTGACAATCCAAGTGAATTGTTTAGAACTTTAAAATGTCTAAAGCTTAACGGTGTTGGTGATTTGTCTCATAACTGATATGATCCTCTTACACAAAACTCACAAAAATATTGTTTGTAAATTTTTGTTTACTGCATTTCGTTTTATTCAAAAACTCCAAAAAGATTTTGAGTGTGTTTTAGCATAAATTTTTGGAAAATTCAAAAAGATTTTCGACAACTGGTGTTGAAGAGCTGATTTTCAAAATTCCAAGTGCTAAACATGATGATCACTTCGTGAGATGGAGTTGGTTTATTTTGAGTAAAAGTTTTTGAAGGATTGTTTTCAACTGGTTCATCAGATTCTTTAATTGTATAATCTTTCTGATTGATTTTGAGGGAGAGTCTTGGTAGATAAATTTTGTTAAATTGTTAAATTTGTGAAATTTATTGTGTGGTAGAGGATGTGCAGAATAGTCTGGTTTCTGAAGCTGAGTGTTAGAGACACAGGTTCCGATACCTGAGGACTCTGAATCTAAGAATAGAGCCAGAGCATGATCCTGATCCTGTGAAAGCCAGGCTATGATCCCAGTTCATCGAAAGGGGGAGTCTGAAGACATTCAAGTAGAAGTTTTGTTCGAAGGGAGTGTGTTGATGCTGATAAAAGAATAGAGGATTTGAAAGAAGCCCAAAGACTGATAAAGATTAAAGACGTCAAAGACTCGACACTTAAGACTCGTCAACATTTGAGGGGGAGTCTGTTGGTGCATGCGTCTGTCGACTTCGTCTTGTATCGAGTCTTACATTAGAATTGTTAGATCAGGGCATGTAGTTCGAGATAGTAGATTTAAAGGTGATTTCGCTTGAAGGAAGTAATTCCGCTTATTTGTCACTTTCAAGCGAAATCAACAAACCTTATTCCGCTTGAAGTGGACAGTATCATGTTCAAGCGGAATCACTTCACCTATAAATATCATCTCAAGCGAAATCATTTGTAAGAATCTTTCCGGTTTTGTAACGAAGTGCTGCCGAAGTGTCGTCTCGCTGTAAATCATTGTGAAATCAATATAACGACAGTTTAAAGTGATACTCTTACTGAATTGACCTCAATACGTTTGTTTCCGCTTTTCGTATTGAGTAAAACTCTTCTGATCGACTCGTTCGGGTCTGAAAACGATTCTACAATCTTTCAGGGTATCTGACCATTTATGGGCCAAAACGTAAAATTCGCAATGATGAAAAACTGACGTTTTGGGGAATATTGTCATATTTTCGGCGTAGTCGAGTTTTTCACAGATAAAAGAGGACTAAATTGCTCAGTTTGAGGGGGAATTCAGTGATAGAGACGTCAGAATTTACAAAAATGAGGGGGAATAAAAATTTCAACGTCATATGATTGAAATTCAAGCATTCTTGAAATTCATGACACTGCAACAGTATTCGGGTAGTTTCGACTTCAGATTGTCAGGGGGAATGTAAATCTGATCATGGGTGTAAGCTTCTGAGATCAAGATGATCCGAGGTGTTGATATCTGATCGTGGACGAATGCTTCAGAGATCTGAGAGTGATCGTGGGTGAAAGCTTCCAAGATCTAGATTATCCGAGGAGATGAATCTGATTGTGGACGAATGCTTCGGAGATCAGATTACATTACCAAATGATTTGTTTTTCCGATGAAGATTTGTTGATTATGGAGAATACTGTTTACATGGATCTGTCATTCTTAGGGTGCGTTAACATGGATCACGGTAAACGGATATCAGATCTTCAGGGGGAATCACGGATTTGAAGTTAACTAGTGGGGTATTTGAAGTTTATATCAATTGTCGGTTGAGTTTTTGTACATTCTTAGATCGAGCAGGCGTAATGCGAGATCATGGTGCTTACAGGTCATATAAAAAACTGAGCTCGGATGCGCTTAAAGTTGAAATAGAGGATGCTGCATTGATTAGTTTCAAGTTAATGATTGTTCGTGAAGGTTGCAGTTTAGCAAATCAGAGGAGAGTCATGAACTGTGCAAAAGACCTGAAGATTCATTCCAGGGGGAATTAGTGCTCTATACTGACAAAAGCAAACACGAATCATCAATCGAGGGGGAATCTATTATAAGATTTCAAGATGCCTGATTGAAGTTGCAGAAAAGTTGAAGATTACAGAATATTCAAACACGGCTCAAGGTTCTCAAAGTGATAAAGACGATTCGACAGTGACAGCCGAGGGGGAATCTGTTGGTGCATATTTCGTACGTCTGTCACTGTGCGAATTGTAACGCCCTACGTCCCTAAACTTTAGGCTTTTGGCAAGTTTAGTCCCTATACTTTGTCTAAATGTCAGTTTTAGTCCCTAATCTATGTAATGTTGATACTTTTGATACTTTGAGTCTTAAATACTATGATCCATGATCCTTGATTCTTGAATCTTGATTCTTGATAGTTAATACTATGAGACTTGACACTTAAATCTAGATACTTGATACTTGGATTCTTGATACTTGATACTTGGGAAACTAGACTCTTGACTCTTGATACTTATTTGGTGCTTGACTCTTGAGACTCGTGAAATTTGATTCTTGGTTGAACGAGAGACTGGAGTCTTGTCACTGGCGGAGTCTATGAAACTTGGAAACTTTTGGTGTTTATAATGTAATCTAGTTATGTGATGTTTTTACCAAATAATACCCAACACAACACTTAATCTAACTCGCAAACGAATCAAAGGTGGGAACGCAGAAATGATAGGATTGACCAAGTGGCAATCCGATCGGACGACCATCCGATCGGATAACCATCCGATCGAATGACCACCCGATCGGATGGCCACTCGATCGACCCGCCATCCGATGCGAGTGCACACCGCCTTAATCTCCTCTCACACTATAAATAGGCCTATCACATCACCATTCTCATTGATTTGACAGTCTCACTCGAACCATACGCACGCTCTCCCTCTCTTTCGCACTTTTCTTCATTTCTCGGTGATTTCGGTACGTTTTACACTAGATTCTTGTACATTCTTGATCTACACTTCACTCTCTATGAGATTCTCCTTTGAAATCTCACTTTTCACCATGAAATCTCTAAGATTTGAGCTCTTGAAGGTGATGTCTTCATGATGGTTTGTACCAAACTGTTGTGTGATGTCATTCTAGACAAGATCTAGCACAGATCTAAGGAATTTCATGCGTTTTACACTAAATCTATGCTAGATCTAAACTTTTCAAACTAAAACTTGTGTTTATCTTCATCTTCTCTTGAACTTTTACATAAAACGGTGAGATCCGGACCTAAACGGACTGTAGACTTGGTTATTAGTCTGGAGTCGGCTTGGAAACGGGTTATTGCCGGAAAAGATGGCCGGAATGCGGTATCCGACATAAACTCGTTAGGAACAGACGACTGATCGGGCAGGGGTGATTCCCATCCGATCAGAACGGCTGTATGTTGATGAGTTTACCGTTGTCTCAATACGTACCGTGTCATCATCGCTAAACCAAAAACTTAGAAACTTTACAAAGTTATAAACGGGACAAGACCACTCGATCAGGTGACACCTGTCTCCTAATCTTTCAAACACTTACAAAATTTTTTTTCTGAGACTTGAAGCTTTGGAACCTTGGTTGAATGGCGACCCGATCGGATAGCCACCCGATCGAACAGCCATCCGATCAAGGCAACCAGGACACTTATCAACACTTGACACTTGGATCGAGTGGCAAACCGATCAGATAGCCATCCGATCGAGCAGCCACCCGTCCCACTCACACATTAGTCACCCGATCGAATGGCAATCCGATCGGATAGCCATCCGATCGGACAGCCATCCGATCAAGTGACTGATCTGACACTTGCCAATCTCGTTATTCTTCTCGACTCTTATCTGTTGTAATCTAATCAGGCTAATTCTAAAAGAGCTCCTTTTGATCCAATAACGGTCTTAACTGTTAAGCAATCACTGTGAGTATACTCGATCCCTTTTTGTTTTAAACTTTGGGATGTAACATGTATTCTATTAAACTACGATACTTGAGACTTTGCAAACTAAACTCTATCCTATGTGTACATGAAACTTGTGATTCTTGATTCTTGATTATTTATGCTATGTGACGTTTAATCCATGGTGTGTAGTTCCGCCTTAACAATAGTAGCGCTATAGGAGATGCACCTTCCCATTATTCTCGGGGGTATTGTTAGGAGGATTCTAGTTTACCTTGAGACTTGGTAAACACTAAAGCATCGGGATACTTGGGCTATCACTGGTTGGACTGCGACACTAGCACGACTGAAACTATTTTATTTCTTACATTGTGGATATGAGTTGTTTTAATCTATTATTCTATATACTCAAACTTGTATACTCGCCGGTACATTTTTGTACTGACCCTATTTTAATACATGTTGCAGGCTGATAGGATGCTAGATACTGAAATCAAGTTAGCATGATGCCTAGAAATGTCACTTAGCTAATCTAGAGTTTTTGAACAATATTTTAAGCGATTATGTAATCTTGATACTTGTGATTGATGTTTGACGTTTAGACAATTTATGATATGAAATCTAATTAATCTATATGGAAACAAATAGTGTTATGGAAATCTATTGAGCAATCTGAACGCTTAGTGCTCGCACCCCGATGTTTCCGCCATCGGTTGGGGTGTGACATATTGGTATCAGAGCCATAACTATAGTGAAATTAGGATAAGTAGGAATACTTGCCCTAGTCTATAGTTCTAGGAATCTTGACTCTTATTTGTTGTTTAAGACTTATGCATTCTACCGTACTTGCTTCCTAGCAGCATACTTCCTGTTAAACTTACATGCCTTTCCTAAGGCTGATACAATATACACTTGAAACTTTGAAAACACGAACCAGTGTTTGTATTTTGCATGAGATTTGCCCTCAAGTCAGGAGTGACGTCCGAACCTTGATGGAAAATCTCCACATTATTCTCGTTGGTCTTGTCTGTGGATAAGTACCAATGCTATTAGGGTATGATGTTGTCAAGTTAGAGGTGAAACTCAGACCTTGATAACTAGTCCCACTCTTTGATGATTTTTATGTCTCGCCAAAGTCTCGCAACTTCCATTCAATTAGGAACGTGAAATGACTAAAAGGACAAATATCGTAGGCCTAATATCGATAACGTATTTGTCTAAGTAAGTCAAGACACGTTATCTCAATTCGAAGGGGGTTCGAATCACTTTGGTTAGTCACCGTTCCTCTACACGGAACACTATGTTTTTATGAGTCTACCATTTATGCTATCTCGATTTTTCATATGGTTTTAAACTTGATTCTTCGTTATTCGTTTACTTTGAATCTTTTTTACACGAATCGCACGTTTGTCCGCAATCTAAAACATTAACTCTAATCTCAGGATCAAACTAAATTTATGAAGCTTTATTCAATCTATGTGGGAATCATGATCGACTGTGATACTATGTGAATCTACCTGATGAATCTATGCATTGTTATGGTTGTGAAACGCTAAATGTAACATGGCATGAAATACGAGACAAAAGTGACGTGTCTGAAACATGGTGGATACGCCGCTGGTACTTCCTATATATAAGTGTTTCTAGCATGTTACCAACTTTCGTACCAAGTGCCATGCGAAACTTAGTGTTTTGCAGACTGGTAATGAGATTGTTGAACTCTAAACTACTTGGATAATCTATGTGTAATCCATGAACGTGTTATTTTGAGTAACAAAATATGAAACGTAGCCTAGCGCTGAAGACGAGGAGGAAGTGGCATGTCTGAAACGTGGTGGATACGCCGCTGGTACTTCCTATATATAAGCGTTTCTGGCATGCTATCGAACCTTCGTTTCACGCGCTAAGTGAAGTTCATAGTTTTGTAGACTCGGGTTGAAGCTGTGGAAATCTATTTGGTGAAAGTTGTGGTGAAAACTAATGTTGTGGTTTACGAAGCATGACACCGACGACGAGGGAGGCGTGGCATGATTGAAGCATGGTGGATACGCCGCTGGTACTTCCTATATATAAGTGCTTTCGTCATGTTGCCGAACTTTCGTAGCACGTGCCATGTGGGATTTTGTTGTTTTAGACTAAGATGAGGTTGTTAACACTAAACTCTGCGAATCTATTGGGTAATCTATGTGAACTGGTTGGGATAATCTATGTTGCTGAATCTATTTGGTTAATCTAATGGTGTGGTTAGCAAATCATAACACCGACGACGAGGGGGAAGTGGCATGATTGAAGCATGGTGGATACGCCACTGGTACTTCCTATATATAAGTGCTTCCGTCATGTTGCCGAACTTTCGTAGCACGTGCCATGTGGGATTGCGTTGACGTTAACACTAATCTAAGTGAAACTATTGAATCTATGGAAATCTATTGAATCTATTGAATCTGTTGGAATCTATTGGAATCTATCGAATCTATTGGAATCTATGTGAATCTATGATGATGATGATGATGAGTGCATTTACAACATGTAACATGACACCGAGTACGAGGCAGAAACGATGTGTCCGAAGCGTGGTGGATACGCCGCTGGTACTTCCTATATATAAGCGTTTCTGACATGTGGACAAACTTCGTACAACGTGCCATGCGAAGGTCATGGGTTTCTATTGTTGGATCTATTAAAATCTATCGGGTCAATCTATGTGTGTGATATTATGAATGGAAATTGGGACATGTAACATGACACTGAGTACGGGGCAGAAGCGATGCGCCCGAAGCGTGGTGGATACGCCGCTGGTACTTCCTATATATAAGCACTTCTGACATGTTGCTAAACTTCGTACAACGTGCCATGCGAAGGTCGTAGGTTTGCAGTATCTATGTGAATCTTGTGAATCTTGTTGAGTCTTTAATCTATCATGTGTGAATCTATATTGTGAGACTTCGTGAATCTAGACTTATACAATCCTTTTGTTGGATCTTTAGGATATCTTCTCGAAAGCTATCTGACACTCTCAAGAGATCCAGGGAGAAGTCTCAGAAAAAGATGATGTCTTTCATGGCCGACCAGATCACTCGAGTCGTGCCAAAGATCGTCTCTGAGATCCAGGGATCAAACACTCCTCCATCCTCTGTAGACTCAAAGGCCGAGAAGAAAAAGTCTACTAAGTTCAGCTACAAACATTTCGTCTCTTGCAACCCTAAGCCTTTCACGGGCAGTGATGGGGTGACTGCTATGCTCGAGTGGTTCGACAGCATCGAAGTTACCTTCATTAACAGCGAGTGCCCAGATCATCTAAAGACTAGGAGTGCAACTGGAATGTTTCAAGGCAGAGCATTGGAGTGGTGGTCGAATGAGAGAAACATCCGTTCGAATGAAGAAGCCTATGCTCTTCCATGGACTGAGGTGCGTGAACTAATGATGCTTGAGTTCTGCCCTCCCCATGAACAATTGAAGCTTGAAGAAGAGTTTTAGCACTTGAAGCAGATGGGTGATGATAATCTCGCTTATACTACCCATTTTAAGCAGCTTAGTTTGATCGTTCCTCACTTGGTTTCTACTCCCAAGCGGATGATAACCAAGTACATTAATGGTCTACCTCCTGCCATGCGTGATTCTATTGAAGCAGCTCAACTTGACACTATTGAGGAAGTCTACCGTCTCGCAGCTAGTCTCAACAACAACCGTGTGCGTGATATGCAGTTTGCTAACTCCGCTCCAACTAAGTCTGCACATCAAGTTACCCAGCAGCCAAGTGGCAGCAAGAACAAGAGGCGAAAGTCTCAGGGTCCAGGATGCAATGCTATTGTTCCTTCTGCAAACCCTGCGGCTAAACCTGCTCCTACTGCTGCTGCTCCAATCACTGTTGCTGCCGAAGTTAAGAAACAGTACACTGGTTCTCACCCCAAGTGTGCGACTTGCAACTTTCATCATCTGCTAATTCTGCATGTCGTCTGTGCACCAACTGCAATCGCTATGGTCACACGACTCAGTATTGCCGTCAGACTAACCCGGCCCAGCAAGCTCAACAAGCCCCAGCTCAGGCAGCTTTACAAGCACCTCCAGCTCCCCTGCAGAATCCAAGGCCAATCAATGCTGTTCGTGCATGCTACAAGTGTGGAGATACTACTCACCTCCGTAACCAGTGTCCTCAGTTGAACCAGCACCAGAAGCCAGCAGCCAGCCGCTCGTGGACGAGCGTTCAACCTCAATGCTAATCAGGCTTGTAATGACAACGATGTTGTCAACGGTACGTTTCTTGTGAATAACCTTTACGCTTCGATCCTATTTGATACTGGTGCTGATAGAAGTTTTGTGTCCGTGGAATTTGAGTCTTTGATAAACTGTACACGCTCCAAGTTACCTGAGTCGTTCTCTGTTGAGGTCACTAACGGCAAGTCTTTTCTTGTTGATTCTATTTTACGTGATTGTTCCCTGACTCTTAACGATCACGTCTTTTCGATTGATCTAATACCCATGCAATTGGGTAGTTTTGATGTCATTATCGGTATGGATTGGTTGCGTAAGAATTATGCCGAGATTGCTTGTCATGAGAAGTTTGTTTGTTTACCTCTCCCATCCGGTGATATTTTGCACGTTTATGGAGACCGACCTTTGAAAGGACTAAGGATGATGTTATGCACTCAAGCGAATAGATGCCTACGTAAACAGAACTTTGCCTTCTTGGCCCACATAGTGGAACAAAAGGGTAAAGGGAAGAACATAAGCGATGTTCCAGTAGTGTGCGATTTCCCTGATGTCTTTCCTGAAGATCTACCCAGTCTTCCTCCTCCTAGATCCGTTGACTTTCGTATTGATCTTGTACCTGGTGCGACTCCTGTCGCCAGGGCTCCTTACTGTCTTGCACCTTCCGAGATGCAAGAATTATCCAGTCAACTTCAAGAATTGCTCGACAAGGGATTCATTCGTCCAAGTACCTCCCCGTGGGGTGCTCCTGTGTTGTTCGTCAAAAAGAAAGATGGTTCGTTTCGTATGTATATCGACTACCGTGAACTTAATAAGCTTACCGTTAAGAATCGTTACCCTTTACCTCATATTGATGATCTATTTGACCAACTACAAGGCGCGTCCTGCTTCTCTAAAATAGATCTTCGTTCTGGTTATCATCAGCTTCGTGTACTCGAAGATGATGTACCGAAAACCGCATTTCGTACTCGTTATGGACACTACGAGTTTGTAGTCATGCCTTTTGGACTGACCAACGCACCCACTGTGTTCATGGACCTTATGAATCGTGTGTGTAAACCCTATTTGGATCGTTTTGTGATAGTCTTTATCGATGATATTCTCATTTATTCTAAATCTAAGGCTGATCATGCCCGTCATTTACGTCTTATGCTTGAACTCTTACGTGGTGAACGTTTGTATGCTAAATTTTCTAAGTGTGAGTTTTGGATTGATGAAATGCAATTTCTTGGTCATGTCGTTAGTAAGCAAGGTATTCATGTTGACCCATCTAAAATCGAAGCTATGAAGAATTGGTGTCACGGCCCCCGAACCGGTTTGACCCGTTTCAGGAGCCGCGGGACAGAAATCCCGTGGTATTTAATTTAGGCGACAGCGGAAGTCTTTTAAAACAGGATCTTTCAATATTTAAAACTGACCGTTTACATAATTTAGGGATAAAACCCCGGTAATTTACAATCATTTGATTTCACTGGGAAATCTTTTATTTTACAAAACATGTTTCTTTATTTTATCCTGAGCCACTTTCTTAAGCTTGTAGTGCTTCACGGCACTTTTCCTGGATCATAATAGATCACCTGAAACATGTTTGAAAAAGGTTTTGTCAGCGGGAAATATTGAGTGAGTTCATTTAGGTTTTATAAAATGACCCTTAGTTATAAAATTACAGCATAAGAGCAATTACAATGGCTTATATCTTATTTTTTTTATCTGGCGCCGTGTCACAATGGTGACATGTCACAATGGTGACGATGGTCATACCACTATTAGGTCAATGAACCCAAATAGTGATGATTATCCCTAGTAGGTCAATGAACCTAACTGGGAGAAAATTAGTAATGTGCACAATACCCCACTAGCCAGTGATTCAAGATATCCACGACTTAGTCCCTGTAATTATAACTTTTGAAAATAATTTGGAGTATTGTAAAACAGTTGATAAAAACAGAATGACTCACATTGCAGATTTAACAAGCAGTGCATAAGCCTACTGATTTAGCCTTGGTTAACCTAATTTAAATAATAGTGCACACAAACTGGGTTAGTAACTAATACAGCAGTTACGACAATTCACGAGATTAAATCTTCACAACGATTAACAAAGTGCAATACTTAAATATTCAGCGAATTCACAACGAATAACAGAGCATAGTCCAGATGTGGATAATACTCAAATATTCAAGTTGAAATCATGATGAATGATAAGGTATAAACCCAATTTGGGCAGCACTTAAACAATCGTTGGATAGTTTCAATCGATCGGACGTTGAATCGTAATAGCGATCGAGTTATTACCCTGATTGCGGCAGCGATTTGTGAATCGTGTGTTAATTGTGGTAAACAGAAGTAACTCAGTGCCTAAAACAAATTTCTTCGTCGAACATACGCAGAATATCAAGTGCCAATGTCTGCTATTTATACACTGATTTTGACATGCTTATGGACCGTAAGACTTTTTTTCCTTACGGTCCGTAAAGGACACCTAATGGTCATAGGTGTCACACCCCCAAAACCCACCCGCGGAGTACCACCGCTTGGGAGCGTGACTGACCAGGATCAAGCCATCAATCATATTGAACATAGCATAATATAAATAAGATAGTTCGTAAAACCCAATTCAATATAATTGATGTTCTAAACCAAACATAGTATCAATAGCGGAAGCATAATAATGTGAACCCAAAGTAAATCATAAGTTCGAATATTCGAAACGTTAAACATAGTGTTCATGATCTGTGCTCCACAACGACCCGCTCCTCCTTGTGCAAGCTCCATATGATACCTAAGGTCCTGCAAGGCATGCAGCAGAGAGTCAACAACTAGTTGAGCGAGTTCACAGAAAATAAGTTCGTAATAGTAATGAGTATGTTCATCTAGTTGGGGGCTTCCCATGCATGTATGTACCAATGGTGGGGGTTTCTCATTGCCTTGTATATAAATATTACTAGTGGGGGATTCCCACGTTTATCTTTACTAATGGGGGTTTCCCATTATGGTACTTACTAGACTATTTGCAACCATGTGTTCTTCTTAAACCGAGAACAGGAATACGTACAAGGTCACGTAGGATTTACGTGAGTGCCCTTCCCCGAGGACAGTGGTACGCGTGGGGTTTACGTAGGATTTACGTAAGTGTCCTTCCGACCCGGAAGACAGTAGTGGGTATTAGGTTACGTAGGATTTACGTAAGTGTTCTCCCGACCCGGGAGACAATGGTAGATACTAGTTTACGTAGGTTTTACGTAAGTGTCCTGACTATCCTGAGGACGATGGTCTATAGTCTAGCAATAGCGTAAGTACGAGTAATCATCCATTCCAAATAATCTAACCCAATCCCCAACCCGGGAATCCCATGCCTTGGCTGTGTGAACTCACCTTGGTTTGCTCGGTATGCTAAGTATGTGCTCAAAGTAAATCAATCACGTCCTAGAGTATGCACGTACACAATCAGTTTGAATTCATACAGTTCACGTATAAGCATAATCAATGATCACCAACTAGTACTCATCACTAAGCAACATCACACAAGTCATGCATAGTGTTTAACATCAGTTAGTTAACTCAGTTAACTCTTAACAGAATTAAATCAGTTTACTATGCAGGTTATCCAAGTTGGCGAAACAGAAGTTGGCGAATCACATACTTGGCGAAACACATGTTTGACGAAACACTTGTGTTTCGTCAACTACCCTTTGGCGAAATAGGGGTTCTATTTCGTTAAAGACCTTTGGAGAAATACATTTTCTAATTCGTCGACATCCTTGGCGAAACACATTCTGTTTCGCCAAGACTTCCAATTCGTCAAACATTCACATTCGTTAAGCAGCAGTTACGTCAACATGTCAGTTACCGAAAATCATGCAGTCAATTACAGAACTTATCACAGAAACCCTAATCATGGTTAATAGCCGTCATCATCATCGTCATCATACAGTAAATCATATAACACAGAAATCATCATCAAATCAATACACGAATTCATTGATACTACTAAGGCTAATACATGCATCCAATTCAACTATTATCAGTTAAGTTAATCATCTACATTACTATCATCGGGATGGCAATATGATTCATCGATATCAACAAGATATACAATTTCATTCATGAAATCAAAGCAATCATGCAAAACCATACCTAGCATTAAAGAACATGAACTCAATTCGCAGACATCATCAACAAAGATTTTTGAACAATATACAAACATATATCGAGAAATCAACCAATCATGAAACCGATATAACAAACACGCACTAACCGAGATATAGCAAGGATGATTTGGGTCGTTCGAGAGAGCCTGGGAAATACAAATTGCCGTCACACAGGAGGGGTTTCTAGGGTTTACAGACTGATAAAAATGTGAAACTAAAACCGTTTCACGCAATAATACACAAAACAGTGCATTGGGCCCTAAGCGGGCTTCGGCGAATTTAGGCTTGGCGAAACACCTTGTTTCGTCAAGGTTGGGTTGACGAATTAAGCTCCCATTTCGTCAAGCTTTGGGTTGGCGAGATACATGTGATTCGTCGGGTCGTTCTTGGCGAATCACAACACTGATTCGGTAAAAGTCTAAGTGTTCTGTATTAATCTATGTTATAGGGTTTCAACAACAATAACTCACGTATATACATAATCATAACACATTTCATTAACACATAACATGCTTGGTTACAAGCCAAACAAATCAACAACTACCAGTCAAAGTCAATGGTCAAGGTCAACGTGCATTAAATACAAAGTGAAAATCAAAAGTTCGAGTTGTCACATTATCCCCAACTTGAAAGAAATTTCGTCCCGAAATTTGGTACGTGTACTTACTGAGGAAGCTAGATAGGTTGCATCGTTCACTGGTTTTCCTGGGGTGTCACATCCTCCCCCCGTTGATCTGGAATTTCGTCCCGAAATTCCGTGGTAGTAGCTTCAGCCTCAGTAGTGGTTGTATTGGTTCCGAATAACTGGGGGTATTTTTCTGTCATCTGGTCTTCGCGTTCCCAGGTGTACTCTGGGCCACGACGGGAGTTCCAACGAACTCGAACAAGAGGGATTCTCTTGTTTTTGAGGACCTTAACATCCCGGTCCGTGATTTAAACTGGCTCCTCGACGAACTGCAACCGCTCATCGATAGTGAGTTCCTTGAAAGGAACTATGAGGGTCTCATCTGACAGGCACTTCTTCAGATTCGACACGTGAAATACATTGTGAACTGCACCGAGTTCAGCTGGTAGGTTTAGCTTGTAGGCCACTTTGCCTATTTTCTCAATGATCTCGAACGGTCCGACATATCGCGGATTTAATTTGCCCCGTTTGCCAAAACGAACCACACCCTTCCAGGGTGAAACTTTAAGTAATACCCGGTCCCCAACCTGAAATTCCAAAGGCTTTCTACGCTTGTCCGCGTAGGCTTTCTGACGGTCGCGTGCTGCCGCCATGCGTTGTCGTATTTGCGCAATCTTTTCCGTGGCGTCCACTACAATCTCTGGACCCGTAATCTGACTATCCCCCACCTCTGCCCAACAGAGAGATGACCGGCATTTACGCCCGTACAATGCCTCGAATGGAGCGGCTTGTATGCTGGTGTGATAACTGTTATTGTATGAGAACTCCACCAAAGGGAGATGCTTTTCCCAGCCGTTGCCGAAATCAATAACACATGCCCGAAGCATGTCTTCAAGAGTTTGGATCGTTCGCTCAGACTGCCCATCCGTCTGAGGGTGATACGCTGTGCTCATGTCTAACCGTGAGCCGAAAGATTTGTGCATCGCTTGCCATAGCTCTGACGTGAATCGTGCATCCCGATCCGAAATGATGGATGTGGGCACCCCGTGCCTCGAAACAACTTCTTTAAGATAGACGTCTGCGAGAGTGGAGAACTTATCCGTTTCCTTTATAGCCAGAAAGTGTGCAGACTTGGTGAGTCGATCCACGATCACCATATGGTATCATTCCCCCGCTGGGATCTAGGTAAGCCCGTAACGAAATCCATGGAAATTTCTTCCCATTTCCATTGCGGTATCTTAGGTTGCTGAAGTAGGCCCGCTGGTTTCTGATACTCCACTTTGACCTTTGCACATGTCAAACACTTGCCGACGTAAGTAGCGATGTGGGCCTTCATACTAGGCCACCAGTATGTAGTTCTGATGTCGTGGTACATTTTATCCGACCCTAGGTGTACCGAGTAGCGAGACTTGTGTGCTTCATCCATTACAAGCTCTCGTAAACCGCCATAGAGTGGGACCCAAATACGCCCCGTTACATAGTAGGCGCCGTCTTCCTTTTGTTCCATTCGTTGCCTTGAGCCGCGTAAGGCTTCAGCCTTGACGTTTTCGGGTTTTAATGCTTCGATCTGAGCAGTTCGTATCTGTGCAGGAAGACTAGACTGAATCGTAAGCTGCAAAGCTCGTACACCCCTAGGTAAAGTGTCTTTCCGACTGAGGGCATCAGCCACAACATTGGCCTTGCCTGGATGGTACTTGATGGCGCATTCGTAATCGTTCAGAAGTTCAACCCATCTTCGTTGACGCATGTTCAAATCCTTTTGCTTAAGGATATGCTCGAGACACCTGTGATCGGTGTAAATCGTGCACCTGGTACCGTACAGGTAGTGTCGCCATATCTTAAGCGCGAAAACAACAGCTCCCAGCTCTAAATCGTGCGTCGTGTAGTTCCGTTCGTGAACCTTGAGTTGACGAGAAGCGTAGGCAATAACCTTATCCCGTTGCATCAATACACACCCAAGTCCCTGTATCGATGCGTCACAATAAACCACGAAGTCATCTGTGCCCTCTGGCAATGAGAGAATAGGCGCGCTGCAAAGCCTATCCTTTAGGTACTGAAAGGCGGTTTCCTGGGGCTCTCCCCAGCGATAGGTGACACCCTTCTGTGTCAGTAGCGTAAGCGGCTGTGCGATCTTGGAAAAGTCTTTTATGAATCGTCTGTAGTAACCCGCCAAACCCAAGAATTGGCGTATTTCTGTTGGTGTACGCGGTGCAGGCCAGTTCCTGATCGAATCTACCTTGGATGGATCGACATGAATCCCCTCCCTGTTCACCACATGGCCTAAGAAGTGGACTTCATGAAGCCAGAAGTCGCATTTGGAAAACTTGGCGTACAATTGTTCCTTTCGAAGAAGTTCCAAGATCAATCGCAGATGATGTTCGTGCTCCTCCTGACTCTTGGAGTAAATCAGTATGTCATCGATGAAGACAATCACAAACTTGTCTAAGTACGGCTTGCACACCCTGTTCATCAGGTCCATAATACGGCAGGCGCGTTCGTTAGCCCGAATGGCATGACTAGAAACTCGTAGTGACCGTAGCGAGTTCTGAAAGCGGTTTTGGAGACGTCCTCATCCCGGACTCTCAGCTGATGATACCCTGACCTCAAGTCTATCTTGGAGTAGTAACTCGACCCCTGCAACTGGTCGAATAAGTCGTCTATACGCGGAAGAGGATAACGGTTCTTCACCGTCACCTTGTTCAGTTCACGGTAGTCGATGCACATCCTGAAAGTGCCATCCTTCTTTTTCACGAAAAGTACTGGAGCTCCCCAAGGCGATGAGCTTGGACGAATAAAGCCCTTTTCCAAGAGCTCGTGTAGCTGCTTTGACAACTCTTCCAGTTCGGTTGGAGCTAAACGATACGGTGCGCGGGCTATAGGTGCAGCTCCAGGAGCTAACTCAATCTGGAACTCGACTTGGCGATGAGGCGGTAAACCGGGTAAATCCTCAGGAAACACCTGAGGGAAGTCACGTCCCAGGGTACAGGCACCCACCCTTCCAGTTTGCACGTGTTCACAGTATTTAGACCCAAACTTTGACGAGATTTTGAAAACTTTGAAGGTTCAAAACCTAGTAATCAATCATCCTAGAACAGATGATTGGTTTTCAAAGCGGAATCAAAATTTGTGTTCTCGTTGTGGTTGTCACCTAAGGATAAGTGACGGTATTGTTTTAAAACTAAACACAAGATAACTTGTGTTAGGATCCTAGGAAGATTATAGTCTAGGTCAAAGCATTACCAATAACCTAATTCCCTATAACCATTGGCTCTGATACCAACTTTTCTGTAACACCACGACCACGTAAAACAACAAATCGTGGCGGAAACGTCGGGGAGTGTCGTAACAGAATCATTGTTTCATAACCATGGATTAAATAATTTCATTTTATTGAATTATTGAACCCATTGTTTTATTACAAATCAGATAAATACAAATATTATATTTCAAGTTTTAAAGTCGCGAAGGCACGAGTCCATCCTATGTATAGCATGCATCAACAATCATCACTTAACAGCACCCGAAACATGTGTAAAAATAGGTACGTCAGCATAAAAATGCCTTTGAGATACACAGGTTTTATTATAATTAGGATTCATGACTTGTAAGTTTAGAGAAAAATATTTAATCAAAAATAGTCATGAACCTTAAAATATTTTCTTTTATAAATCATATAAAAAGTAATAAGAAAATCAGATGATATAAATAAATAATTAAGTAAAATGAGTTTGTATAAAATATATTGTTTGTAAACCAATATTTTGATAAAAAGGTTTACAGTATATATATAAAAATATACTTTGGTTTTTAGAAAGTCGAATAAGTAATATATTAAAATATATTTCAGTTCCAAAATCGTTAAACAAATAGTATATTAAATATACTTTAATCGTCAAAATAATAATTTTCAGTAGTATATCAAAAGTATACTTACTATGCTTTGGTTTTATAAATAACATATCAAACTATGTTTTAATAATTAACAAAATATATGTTGGTTTTGTACAATATCACCCATGAGAGCATATCAAGCTATACTTTTGGGAGTATAACAAAGTATACAACAAATATGTGATTTAAGAATTCAGCCAAACCTTAGTGCATCAAACTACACCAATTAAGACTATAGAAATACCACAAAGGCAATCTATATTTGGATAAAAATAACGGTTTCTGACATTCCATGACAATAGGAATGGGGTGTCTAATCCTATAGCGCTATATCATACTACCAACCGGTCTGATGAACATAAAATAAGTACTATCCAACAATTTAATTTTATAATATTTGGAAAAATTAGAGTTTAAACCATAAATAATCATTCAGTTTATTAAAAGATAAGTACTAAAATGTATAATCAATTATACTTTTGAACTCATGAACATAACAATTAAGTACACATGCTTCACCCCAAAACATTGAAAACAGTAAAAGAGGGGACTATGTACTCACTTGAGGATGCTTAGAAGTCTTGAATAACAACCAAGCAAAGCTAGAGGGATCACGGAATCAAACGGCGCCTAATATAGGTAACTATGTAAATAAACCAGACCTAAATCGGAAGATCGGATAGAATAGGTTTCGTAAACCAAATGAGTATTGGAACTCATATGACATGGTTTAACAAAGCCTACATACTAAATCGAAACCTAACCTAAGTGCTCACGGGCCATTACGACCCGTTTAGGTAGCTTATGCTACTTTAACGCGTCGTTCGCGTAAAACGCGTTCGGAACGCCTAAATAGTCCTATGATAAGTATTATATGCCTAAACATGTTTAATTATGTTGAATAATCAATTAAGTGACAAAAGGTTGGGTTACGTATGCTTAAATATCAATTATGCATAAAAAGGGCATTTTAGTCATTTACCTAAGGCATATAAACTACCTATCATACAACTACTTAAACGAAGTGACCATAAGATATAACCTCGGAAGGTTATTCCCTATACAACTATGGTCACTAAACATGTTTGGTCGGATCCTAATAATCGACCAAACGGGTCTAGTTCGAAAGTCTAAGCGGTTGTTTAGACCGCTTGACTTACGACTCTAAATAAGCACTAAACCTAAAAGTGACGAGCTAAACATGTTTAACAAGGTTTGAAAACAAGTTTGATATCAAGACAAAGGGTCTTGATACCCAAAAGTAGTTTGGTTACAAAATACGATTAAATACGCATTTTGGCCGACACTACGACTCGTCACTACACCTAATCAACATGGTAATCAGTAGGTATAGTCACTTGGGAATATTGTCACACCCCTCCAAAACCCCACCCCGCCTTGGAGGCGTGACATGCCCAGGATCATAGCCACCAATCACATTGAACAAGCATGTAATTTATTTATAAAATCCAACACAATACAATTGGTGTCAAAACATAGTTTAAGTTTACAGCGGAAGCAAAACATAAGTTTAATATAAGTTTTCCCACAACGACCACGCCTCCTTGTGCAACCTCCTTAAGCTGGGGACCTAACGACCTGCAAGGCATGTAACAACGAGTCAACAACAAAGTTGAGTGAATTCACAGTTAGTACACTGGCTTACAAGCCCGTATCGCGGTCTCCCAGACATGTGTGCGAAGGTTAGTATTCGTATCGCATCGTATCGTATCGTATCGTGTCGCGCTCTACAGGCATGTGTGCGAAGATTAGTGGAGTGGCATCCTACCTCTGGAGGATGGTTGTGCCTTGTAGAAAGTTTGTGAACTCACCTTTGCTTTTGCTTTGCTCGGTTTGCTTATCTTCTTTGATTGTAAGGGTATGGGATAGAGTTTAGCCTACTGATAAGCCTAATAATCTAACGCACACGAAATTAGGTAAGTAACCAATACAGCATTTACGACAATTCACGAGATTAAACCCTCACAATGATTAACAAATGCAATACTTAACAATTCAGCGGATTCACAACGAATAACAGAGCATAGTCCGAAATTGGATAATACTCAAATATTCAAGTCGAAATCACGACGAATAACAAAGTATAAACTCAATTTGAGTAGCACTTTAACAATCGTTGGATAGTTTCAATCGATCGGACGTTGAATCGTAATAGCGATCGAATTAATACCCTGAATCGTAGCAGCGTTTCGGGATTGGTGTGTGTTTGTAGTATTTTTGCTATAACTCAGCGTAGAATTGGAATTTCTACGTCGAACGAACAACAGAATGCAAGTGCCAGGCCCTTCTATTTATACACAAAAACTGCACCTCCTGCTAGTCGCGGAAGAATCCGTGTCTCGTGCCGCGTGTCGCCTGTGGTGACATTTTTAGGGTAGGGTAGGTACGTGTCCAACTAGCTCAGGTGAGTCGACAATTCGTTAAAATTCAATTTCCACGTAAATCTGTAAAGATAATATCAACTAGGTTTTACCCCCCGAGTTTTAGGGGCCCTAATCCTGATTCTGATTGTTCTGGAAATCTTAGGGTTTCTGCAGAATCACTTGGGTTTCTCAATTTGGGTTTCCTATTAGACTAATAATAAATAGGACTTTTAGTGAGAGTTGCTACATTCTCCCCTCCTTATAGAAATCTCGTCCTCGAGATTTACTCGAATAAGTAAGGATACTAGTACTAATCTTTTATGCTCGAGAAACTTAACCGTTCTGTCTTCTATCTAAAGTGATTTCTCAACAATTCTTTGAATTTTTCATTCACTTATATGTCTTGAAGAGGTACTACCAGCTATTCGTCAGATAGATATTTCTTAAAGTTGGATACATGAAATACTTAGGGAGGACTTAACCTTAGCCGTAACACTTAAAATAAATAACACAGTAAAGTATTGAGTCTTGCACTTTGGAGCGAAGCATCGTTGTGGATTACTGTACAGGTTATAGTCTGGTTTTATCAAAAACTTTTCCCTTTTTAAAACCAAGTTCACTATAACCAATGGCTCTGATACCACTCTGTCACACCCCTCCAAAACCCCACCCCGCCTTGGAGGCGTGACATGCCCAGGATCATAGCCACCAATCATATTGAACAAGCATGTAATTTATTTATAAAATCCAACACAATACAATTGGTGTCAAAACATAGTTTAAGTTTACAGCGGAAGCAAAACATAAGTTTAATATAAGTTTTCCCACAACGACCACGCCTCCTTGTGCAACCTCCTTAAGCTGGGGACCTAACGACCTGCAAGGCATGTAACAACGAGTCAACAACAAAGTTGAGTGAATTCACAGTTGGTTCACTGGCTTACTAGCCCGTATCGCGGTCTCCCAGACATGTGTGCGAAGGTTAGTATTCGTATCGCATCGTATCGTATCGTATCGTATCGTATCGTGTCGCGGCCCTACAGGCATGTGTGCGAAGATTAGTGGAGTGGCATCCTACCTCTGGAGGATGGTTGTGCCTTGTAGAAAGTTTGTGAACTCACCTTTGCTTTTGCTTTGCTCGATTTGCTTATCTTCTTTGATTGTAAGGGTATGGGATAGAGTTTAGCCTACTGATAAGCCTAATAATCTAACGCACACGAAATTAGGTAAGTAACCAATACAGCATTTACGACAATTCACGAGATTAAACCCTCACAACGATTAACAATTGCAATACTTAACAATTCAGCGGATTCACAACGAATAACAGAGCATAGTCCGAAATTGGATAATACTCAAATATTCAAGTCGAAATCACGACGAATAACAAAGTATAAACTCAATTTGAGTAGCACTTAAACAATCGTTGGATAGTTTCAATCGATCGGACGTTGAATCGTAATAGCGATCGAATTAATACCCTGAATCGTAGCAGCGTTTCGGGATTGGTGTGTGTTTGTAGTATTTTTGCTATAACTCAGCGTAGAATTGGAATTTCTACGTCGAACGAACAACAGAATGCAAGTGCCAGGCCCTTCTATTTATACACAAAAACTGCACCTCCTGCTAGTCGCGGAAGAATCCGTGTCTCGTGCCGCGTGTCGCCTGTGGTGACATTTTTAGGGTAGGGTAGGTATGTGTCCAACTAGCTCAGGTGATTCGACAATTCGTTAAAATTCAATTTCCACGTAAATCTGTAAAGATAATATCAACTAGGTTTTACCCCCCCTGAGTTTTAGGGGCCCTAATCCTGATTCTGATTGTTCTGGAAATCTTAGGGTTTCTGCAGAATCACTTGGGTTTCTCAATTTGGGTTTCCTATTAGACTAATAATAAATAGGAATTTTAGTGAGAGTTGCTACAAATATAACAATCGTGATTACGCTCACGTTGCGAAGTTCAAACGAACTTCGTGTTGACCATAAACTGGTCAATGCAGAAAGTCATACACCGTTTGACTTTCAAGCTTGAAAACGCATAAAAGAACGAAAGAATACTTACAACGGGTCCAAGAAATGGAGGAATGATCTATAAATTCTCAGGTATGAAGCATTTGATCTTCAACTTAGAGAATTATTCAGATCATGAGGGAACTAAAATGAAGTGGGGTGGGGTTTATATAGTTTTCATAGAACCATTAGGATCGTTTCTCGTTAACTGAGCTTGAATCATGGCCTTCCATGTGGGCACATGGTTTTTAAAACCATGGGAATGTTAAAAACCATCAAATAACAGCCCATAGCATCCAAAATCAGCCATTGAAACCCATCAAAACTTCAAATGGACCAGATTCAATGAATCTGAACTGAGTTTCCAGAAATGTCACTTTTGGTCCCTGCAATGCATAAACTCATTTTTCGGCACATTTAAGCCCCGTTAGCCCCATTTCAAGGCTCTAAAATGAATTTAAAGTATAGGAAACATGAAACATGCTCAAAAGTATCTCGGGTGTCTGTTCGTTTGGTCGTACGGTTGCGTTGTTCGGTTAATTACGACGAAACACGAACGGACGCGAAAAACGATCCAAATTACGCGACGAATGGAATTTTATCATGCCAAACACTAAAATAAAATATTTTAATGCTTACATAAATTTTTGGATGTCCGGATATATTCAGAATGTAAGATATGCGCGAAAATGCAAACTTATGCACTTTTTGACGCTTTTAGTCCCTATTGATCAATAAAGTTTATTTTAGCATACCGAACCCCTCAAAGCCTATTTCTAAGCTATGTAAAGGATATTTATGGTATGTTTAGCTTATGATCAAGTTCTGGAATGTTCGTTACCACACGAATCGGCATACTTTCGTAGTTTGACACAAATAGTCCCTGTGATCGAATAAACTTGATTTCAACACACCAAACCATCCAAAAATTATTTCTAAGTTATGTAAAGGTTATTTAAGGTATGTTAAGCCTATGTCACTATTCCAGAGTGTTTGTCCGTTAAACTGACTACGTTTACGCATCAGTTCGCGTATAACTTTCCAGAAAGCGATTTAGAGCTCGAAATCGAACAAGAATTGATATGTGTAAACGATACACATATTTATACAAATCCCAAGTATGAAATACAATATTTCATTGGTTTGGTATTTGTTTGATGGTTGAAGTGACACAGTATAACAACCCTCGGTAAAACCGACATCCTCATAATAATTCTGATGCCCTAATATATTAAAAATATCTAGGTGTCTTTATATGTACCCGTATGTGAAAACCGAGCCCCTGAACTAGATTATATTATATAAAATAAATAAAAAACAATAAAAGTTAAGTTGAGGCGGGCCGCATGGGCCTCACCTCAAACTTAACGCGGGCCGCGCGAGTAGTAACCAGAATTCACCAAAACCTTAAGCCCAAGCGGGCCGCGTACATGATGGGTTAAGTCAATGCGGGCCGCGAGTGTCCGGATTTGTGGCGTGACCCGGAGCGGCCACGTGTCCAAGTCGTGTCGAACCTATAGGATGACCCGGATCAGCTAAAGCCTAGGCCCTAGGCCAGGCGGGCCGCGTAGACCCAGGCCAAACTTCACGCGGGCCGCGTGAAAGTCCAATTTCAGCACTATAAAGAGGAGGCATCGGGCCTTCAGTCTGATCGTTCAATTTTCGTTCTTTCTCTCTCAATTTTAGTTAGTGGGCATTATACCCGAGTCCAATACCCCCTAAAATAGCGAGGTTCTGCTACGATGTAAGTATTATAACCCCTGGAGACGTATTAGATACGCTGCCCGATTGATCTAGGGTTCCGTAACGGCTGTCGTGGTTCTGCCCGACGTAGTCGTTGGAATGCCGTCTCGGGGAGAGTATTACTAATGTTAAAATGGGTTATTATACTAACACACGTGCATTTGTGTAATTTATAGATTATCTCCAGGAAACCCTTACGAAAAACCTAAAACAGCAATGTGAGTTGATCCTTCTTTTTATGAACTCATTTTAGTGAGTTGATCCACTTTTTGTTACTGTTTTTACAAAACCTTAAATACCTTTCCATGCGAATGACAGTTATTGAGTATTTGTAAAGAATACAATTATAGTGGGTATGTTGGGGTTTTGTATACAAAATTGGTTACTGGCGTGGTAACATCCCATAAGTTGAGTATGACCGTACCACTGATGTTAATTGTGATGTCTTGGATACAAATGTAATTGCGGATGTGCCCTCAATACTGCAAATTGGTTTTTACTCAAACTTGATTAAACTGGGATTCACTCACCAGTATTTTCCACTGACAAAATGTTTTTAAAACGCGTTTCAGGTAACAAAATGTGAAAGCCAAATAGAAGCCAGCTGGACAGCACTGAAGGCTTGGAAAAGTGGCAATAAAGTTACCTAAGAATAAAATGGATGTTTTTATAAATAGGATGTATTCCTATGAAACGTGTGTATTGAAAACTTGGGTTTTTACCCATATGTTTAATGTTATAAACATGGTGGTTTACTCTGATTAAAATATTTCCTAACTACGATCCTGATGAAAATTTCCGCTGCCAAATTGGATAAATAAATGTGATACCACCGAAACTGGCTCACGACCGCCCGTTCCCGGGAGATAGGGATCGGGGGTTGTGACAGGAGGTGGTATCAGAGCTATGCCACTGATTCAGCCACAGAAGTGTTCTGCTGACATCAAAATTCAAAGTGTTAGGAAATAAATTATGGAAATACGTGTATAAATTGTATTTCTTGCTATGTGTTATCTGACTATTTGTTAGTTTACAGTATGAGTGACCAAGGACCTTCTGACGCCTATCGTCAACTGTCTGGTTGCCTAGGAGCGAAGGCACCTCCTCTTCTCAGCCTGCCCTCTCAGGGTATTCTGCTGACACAGAAGAAGGGATCTTTGTGTTTAAGGCTCAGTCTGAAGAGCCATTTCCTCAGAAAAAGAGGGGATGGTTCAGTAGGGGAGCGCACGAGCGTAGAAAAAGAATGAAAAAGTTGCAGGAACAGCGAGTGTTAGCCGCAGCAAAAAGAGAAACTGATGCTTATAATCAGGATATGCTCAATAGGGGTATCGCTAATATCCATATTTTAGCAACCACTGCTGCTGACCCAAACCTGGAACAAATGCTAGCACCCCAACCCCAAAATCCTGATCAACCCATGGAAATAGAAAATCAGATAGAAATGCCTGATTTCAACCCGGAGGAAATACCTAGGGTACCTGCACCTGATCCTTTAGACCCAAACAATTACGACCCCTGGTGGGACGATGTTAGGGACTACGTGCAACAAAACCCAATTCAGGAAAATGTGCCAATGCCAAATCTAGGAGCTTACCCAGGGTTAGATCCACAGGATCCCTATAATATTACTGATGCTTATGTTAGGGAAATCCTAGAAAATCCATACCCTTACCAGTTCCCGTATCAAGCACCCGCACCACAAATTCCAAACCCAGTCCTAGAACCTGCACCCCCAATGAGTGCAGAAAATGTCCAGGAACTTAGGACTTTTGGGGAGGAAATTTTAGAAAGCAGTGATCGTATGCGACAGGTGGGAGAACGCCTCGTATGGAAATACGATGAGCGTAATATGGATTTTTGGATGAATCCATATCAGTGAAAGTGATGGTAGAACCAGTAATAATAATAATAATAAAATAATATATGTGTGTATGTGTTAGAAAAAAAAAAAAAAAAAAAAAAAACTACGGATGCATACTATTAGTATTGTAGCTTTACATTTCAGTCGGTACTGTAATTTTTATTTCTGTACTGGTGTGTATTGATGCATACTATATAAATAGAGTAAAAGTCGCAATGCTCGACGTTTTTGGGTAAACGTGCGTGTTATGTGATTGGATATATTCAAATATTAATTGTGATATTAATATTTGGTAAATGTTTAAAATTCAGATGGCCGACGCAGGAAATCAAGAAAATCTGAATAACGATAACCAGAGTAACATTAACGTGGTTAATGAGAATTCGGACAATAATAACAACGGAAACCAAATGGATAATAGTGCCGTTCAGCATATTGTGGCACAGGGAATTATAGATGCGATGCCATTTATTATTCAAACAGTTCAGGAAGCGAATAATAAAAGTAAGCATAGCAGTAAGCGACCAACTGAACCAGAAAACAGCGTGAACAATGGACCCATATTTCAAGCGCCCGTTCCCAAAAGAAGAAGAACCATGCCACATGGTTGTTCTTACAAGGAATTCTGGTCCTGCAAACCAATAGAATTCTCGGGCAATGAAGGACCCATTGCAGCTTTACGCTGGATAGAGAAAACTGAGGCAGTTCTGAAAATAAGCAAGTGTGCTGAAGAAGATAAAATACTGTTTGCTTCAAATCTGTTTAAAAATGCAGCCTTAGAATGGTGGAACACTATCCTCCAATCCAGAGGAAGTGATAGGATTTATAATATGGAATGGGAGGAATTTAGGAATATGGTAGAAAGGAAATTCTGCCCTCCCAATGAAAAAGAACAGATAGCAAATAAGTTTCTGAATCTTAGAATGACCGGGGTAGACAGTAAGGGTTACACTACCACATTCTTTGAATATGCTAGGATAGTACCTACCCTTGCATCACCTGAACCAGTGTTAATCTCCCGTTACATCTGGGGATTAATTGGAGAAATTAGACATGTAGTCAAGGCAGCTAGACCCCAAACTATAGAGGAAGCTGTAGAACTAGCTAATACCTTGACAGATGAGTTAATCCGTACTAGAGAAGAAGACCAGAGGAGAAACCTAACCCAAAGGCTTACTCAAGAATTCCGTTCTGGGAATTCCAATCGTAGGAATGTAGGTTCTACCTCTGCACCCTACTGCAAAGCCTGCAGAAAGAAGCATTCTGGAAGATGCTCTACTTACTGTAATTTTTGCAAGGCCCCAGGACACAAGGAAGAGAATTGCAAGAAGAAATCCAGTAATGGAATGTGTTTCAATTGTGGGGAAAAAGGTCACATTAGGACAAACTGTCCGAAATTGGCTCCAACTGCAACCAACAAAAATCCTAAGAATGCCAGAGCATTCGTGCTAACTACAGAGGAAGCCAGGATGATTCCAGACGTCATTGCTGGTACGTTTTTAGTTAATGATATTTTTGCTAAAGTATTATTTGACTCTGGTGCAAACCAAAGTTTTATTAATACTTCGTTTTGCAAACTCCTAAATCAATCATTAACTAAACTACCACAAGAATGTCTAGTGGAAACCGCAAATGGAGAAACTGTTAAAATTTCTGAAATCTTGCAGGGAGCAAGAATAGAAATTTTTAATCAACAATTTAGGGCAAATCTTTACCCAATGAATCTGGTAGGATTTGATGTAGTGTTAGGAATGGATTGGTTAATAGCCAATAAAGCCAGTATTTTATGTGATCAAAAGACAATTCAATTAAAATCACCAAGAGGTGAAAAGATCTCAATTAAAGGAGATAAACCTTTTAGATCCACTAAATTCATCTCTGTGATGAAAACTGCAAGTTGTATAAGAAAAGGATCTATAGTGTATTTGATTTCTATAATCACTAACACTAAAGGAAAAGAATCAAAAGATATCCCAGTGGTATCCCAATTTTCAGATGTCTTTCCAGAAGAATTGCCAGGACTACCGCCAGACAGGGAAGTGGAATTCAGAATTCATCTGTTACCCGGAACAGCACCGATTGCTAAAGCACCTTACCGTTTAGCACCCGCTGAAATGCAAGAACTGAAGAAACAACTAGACGAGTTGTTGGAAAAAGGATTTATACAGCCAAGTTCATCGCCATGGGGAGCACCGATATTATTTGTCAAAAAGAAGGACGGATCAATGCGTATGTGCATTGACTACCGTGAATTGAACAAAGTCACGATTAAGAATCGGTACCCATTACCAAGGATCGATGATTTGTTTGATCAACTTCAAGGAGCTCGATTTTTCTCTAAAATCGATTTAAGATCAGGATATCATCAATTAAAGGTACAGGAAGAGGATATTCCTAAAACCGCATTCAGAACAAGGTATGGTCATTATGAATTTACTGTCATGCCATTTGGTTTAACCAATGCCCCAGCCGCATTTATGGACATGATGAACCGAATATGTAAGCCATATTTGGATAAATTCATAATTGTCTTCATAGATGATATTCTCATTTACTCTAAAAGTAAAGAAGAGCATGCAAAGCACTTGCACTTACTTTTAAGCCTGTTAAGAAAAGAAAAGCTTTATGCTAAGTTTTCAAAGTGTGAATTTTGGTTAGAACAGGTACAATTTCTCGGACATTTAGTGAATCATGAAGGAATTCATGTAGATCCAACGAAAATCGAGGCAATTACTAAATGGAAAACCCCAGAATCACCAACTGAAGTTAGAAGTTTCTTAGGATTGGCCGGTTATTATAGAAGATTTATTCGAGATTTTTCTAGAATAGCCATTCCTTTGACTAAACTAACCTGTAAATCTGTTAAGTTCGAATGGGGACCAAAACAAGAAGAAGCCTTTAGAATTCTTAAGCAAAGATTAACCCATGCACCCATACTAGCATTACCAGAAGGAACTGAAGACTTTGTAGTCTTTTGTGACGCTTCTAAATTAGGTTATGGATGCGTATTGATGCAACGTCAAAAAGTTATAGCTTATGCATCCAGACAGCTTAAAAGTCATGAAGAAAATTATTCAACCCATGATTTGGAATTAGGAGCTATAATTTTTGCCCTTAAAATTTGGAGACATTATCTTTATGGTAGTAAGTTTACCATATTCACAGATCATAAAAGTTTAAGATATGTTTTCGGGCAAAAAGAGTTGAATATGAGACAGAGACGCTGGATGGAATTGCTTAGTGATTATGATTGTGATATCCAGTACCATGCAGGAAAAGCAAATGTGGTGGCTGATGCTTTAAGTCGAAAATATCACGAAAAACCAAAAAGGGTACGTTCTCTTAAATTAAATCTACAAGTAGATTTAAACAATCAAATTAGAAAAGCACAAGAAACAGTAATCAAGGAGGATACTGAAAAATTAAAAGGAATGATTAAGGAATTAGAAAAAGGAACAGATGGAATTTGGAGATTCCATAAAAAGAGAATGTGGATACCTAAATTAGGAAATTTACGTCACCGTATATTAGAAGAAGCCCATAAGTCTAAATATACGATGCACCCAGGAAGTGATAAAATGTACCAGGATTTAAGGAAAAATTTCTGGTGGATAGGAATGAAAAAGGATGTAGCAGCTTATGTTTCTAAATGTTTAACTTGCTCACAAGTTAAAGCTGAACATCAGAAACCCTCAGGTTTATTACAACAATTAGAAATACCAGTTTGGAAATGGGAATGGATAACAATGGATTTTGTTACCAAATTGCCTAAAACAAGGAAAGGTAATGATACAATCTGGGTGATTGTGGATAGATTAACCAAGTCAGCTCATTTCTTACCAATGAAAGAAACCTTTAGTATGGAACAATTAGCCAAGTTATATGTAAATAAAATCGTTTCATTACATGGCATTCCTTTATCAATTGTTTCCGATAGAGATAGCCGTTTTACTTCTCATTTTTGGTCAAGTTTCCAAAGAGCAATGGGAACCAGGGTAAACCTAAGCACCGCTTATCATCCTCAAACAGACGGACAAAGTGAAAGGACAATTCAGACGATGGAAGATATGCTTAGAGCTTGTGTAATTGACTTTGGAGGTAATTGGGACGAACACTTACCTTTGATAGAATTTTCTTATAATAATAGTTATCACACAAGTATCAATGCTGCACCATTCGAAGCACTTTATGGACGAAAGTGCAGAACCCCAGTCTGTTGGGCAGAAATTGGGGAAAAACAATTATCTGGACCTGAGATAGTACAAGAAACAACTGATAAAATCATTCAAGTCAAGGAACGACTGAAAACAGCACGTGATCGTCAAAAGAGTTATGCTGATAACAGACGCAAACCATTAGAATTTCAAGTGGGAGATAAAGTGTTACTGAAAGTCTCTCCCTGGAAAGGAGTGGTAAGATTCATCAAAAGAGGAAAGCTAAGCCCCGGGTATATTGGACCTTTTGAAATTATTAGAAGAATAGGACCTGTAGCTTATCAGCTACGACTGCCAGAGGAAATGGCAGGAATACATGATGTGTTTCATGTATCCAATCTTAAAAAGTGTCTAGCTGATGAATCACTCGTAGTACCTCTTAAGGATATAGAGGTTAATGAGCAACTCAAGTTTGTAGAAAAGCCACTGCAAATTGAAGATAGGAAAATTAAGAATCTCAAGCATAAAAGACTAGTTTTGGTCAAAGTGAGATGGGACTCCAAAAGAGGACCCGAGTATACATGGGAGCTTGAATCAGAAATGAAAAAGAAATATCCACACTTGTTCCAGTAGATCTCGAGGACGAGCTCTAAAACAAGGTGGGGAGGATATAACAACCCTCGGTAAAACCGACATCCTCATAATAATTCTGATGCCCTAATATATTAAAAATATCTAGGTGTCTTTATATGTACCCGTATGTGAAAACCGAGCCCCTGAACTAGATTATATTATATAAAATAAATAAAAAACAATAAAAGTTAAGTTGAGGCGGGCCGCATGGGCCTCACCTCAAACTTAACGCGGGCCGCGCGAGTAGTAACCAGAATTCACCAAAACCTTAAGCCCAAGCGGGCCGCGTACATGATGGGTTAAGTCAATGCGGGCCGCGAGTGTCCGGATTTGTGGCGTGACCCGGAGCGGCCACGTGTCCAAGTCGTGTCGAACCTATAGGATGACCCGGATCAGCTAAAGCCTAGGCCCTAGGCCAGGCGGGCCGCGTAGACCCAGGCCAAACTTCACGCGGGCCGCGTGAAAGTCCAATTTCAGCACTATAAAGAGGAGGCATCGGGCCTTCAGTCTGATCGTTCAATTTTCGTTCTTTCTCTCTCAATTTTAGTTAGTGGGCATTATACCCGAGTCCAATACCCCCTAAAATAGCGAGGTTCTGCTACGATGTAAGTATTATAACCCCTGGAGACGTATTAGATACGCTGCCCGATTGATCTAGGGTTCCGTAACGGCTGTCGTGGTTCTGCCCGACGTAGTCGTTGGAATGCCGTCTCGGGGAGAGTATTACTAATGTTAAAATGGGTTATTATACTAACACACGTGCATTTGTGTAATTTATAGATTATCTCCAGGAAACCCTTACGAAAAACCTAAAACAGCAATGTGAGTTGATCCTTCTTTTTATGAACTCATTTTAGTGAGTTGATCCACTTTTTGTTACTGTTTTTACAAAACCTTAAATACCTTTCCATGCGAATGACAGTTATTGAGTATTTGTAAAGAATACAATTATAGTGGGTATGTTGGGGTTTTGTATACAAAATTGGTTACTGGCGTGGTAACATCCCATAAGTTGAGTATGACCGTACCACTGATGTTAATTGTGATGTCTTGGATACAAATGTAATTGCGGATGTGCCCTCAATACTGCAAATTGGTTTTTACTCAAACTTGATTAAACTGGGATTCACTCACCAGTATTTTCCACTGACAAAATGTTTTTAAAACGCGTTTCAGGTAACAAAATGTGAAAGCCAAATAGAAGCCAGCTGGACAGCACTGAAGGCTTGGAAAAGTGGCAATAAAGTTACCTAAGAATAAAATGGATGTTTTTATAAATAGGATGTATTCCTATGAAACGTGTGTATTGAAAACTTGGGTTTTTACCCATATGTTTAATGTTATAAACATGGTGGTTTACTCTGATTAAAATATTTCCTAACTACGATCCTGATGAAAATTTCCGCTGCCAAATTGGATAAATAAATGTGATACCACCGAAACTGGCTCACGGCCGCCCGTTCCCGGGAGATAGGGATCGGGGGTTGTGACACACAGGTGTCACAGTCTCCCCTCCTTTAGGAATTTCGTCCCGAAATTTAATTTTAGAGGAAACTTGTGAAGACAACTGTGATAAAGTTAACCCAGTGGACTAAAATGGCACGGATGAAACATTTTTGGACCTACAGGCGAAAAATGAAACCTTTGGACTAAATTGACAAAATCGCCCAAACCAGAGGGACTAAAATGGCATTTAACTCTTATATATATGTGTGTGTGTGTGTGTGTGTGTGTGTGTGTGTGTGTGAAATTGACTTCACAAGGGAATCAGATTATAAAAAGACAAAATTGCACAAATCAACTTTTATGTTATACCTAAGCTGAACTTCATACCTTTCACAATGAAATCGGCCAAACCCAACCTTTAAGTTGATGTTTTGTTACGAGGGTCAACCTTTAACACTAACTCTTTTAATATCGTGGTTAAGTTACCTCACATACAAAGCATGTGACGGTATTATGGTCTTTTCTCAGGTCTTTTATTTAATATATGTTTTTAAAGCAAAGTGAACCCCTTTTAATATCGTGGTTAAGTTACCTCACATACAAAGCATGTGACAGTTGCATCACCATCTACGTCCAAAAAGGATCCCTTCGGTGGAGAGGATGGTGTACAGCGGTAGTTGCAGGCGGTTTATCGATGAGAGGTTGACAGTAATAGTGGTGTTCGGTGGTAGTGACCAGAGATGAGTGGTGGAGTATGATGAAGGACGGTGGACGATGACGGAGGTGAGTAGTGGGGTGACCGACGACAAGAGGGTTTAGCTTGCTACTAGCAATAATCATAATGGGTTGTTTTTATATTTCCCTTTCTTGTTCTCTGTACAATCTTGATGAAAACCTCAAGAAAAAGCAACAATTATTTATCTGAATCTTGAAAATTAAAGATTTTGTTTAAAAGGTTTTCTAGTATAATTCCAAGATGTTGGGATTCAAGTTTGAATCATGTGGAAGACTGAAGTATAAGGTATTTGACGGAACTGGTGTGTCGCTATGGTGGTCTAAAAGTGTTTGTGGTTTTATTTATAAAATATATATTAAATAAGGTTATAAAGGATAAGACCATAATACCCAAACATGTTTTGCATGTGAGGTAACTTAACCAAGAAATTAAGTAGAGTTAGTGTTAAAGGTTGACCCCCGTAAGAAAACATGAACATAAAGTTTGAGTTTGGCCAATTTCATAGTAAAAGGTATGAAGTGCAGTTTAACTCTAACATAAAAGTTAATTTGTGCAATTTTATCTTATAAAAAAGAGAGCCGATATAACTCATTAATGCTTATATTGCTTTAGTAAGATAACAAGATATTGCAAAAGAATTGTTAGTTTAGTCTTAAGTACCTAGCTCTTTAATAACTTTTTTCTTTATCAGTAAACAGTAGAATTGTAGGTGTCAAGAGGATTAAAATGATGGTCTCCATTTGGTAGTGTAGGATCTGAGTTTGTTATATTTGTGAGCTTAAACAATGGAGAAACAAACAATTTGTAAATTGTAAAGTAAATAAGATAAACACACAAGTTGGAAGTTATATCAAAATTGTTTTATATTGAATTTCAATGATTTCAATCGCAGTACAATGATTATACAAACTCCCCTCAGACTGATCACTCACTTTGTTGTTCGTACAAAAGGAATCTTTATAATCAAATAGATCTCTAACAAATGAGATCTATTTATACAAGTACAAAAACTCTGCTTGCAATCAGCCTACGTCACCCTGATAGTGACATCTAACATTTCAAACAAAAAAGATTCCACAGATGTTACCAAAGATCTATGGGAATCTAACATCTGATCTATTACATTAAACATTTGTTCTAAGTTAAGTATTGTTACATTGAATAAACCTCTGTTCTTCAAATTGTTGTTGGCTTGTATCAAAAATCTGTTTGGCCATAACAGATGTTTTGTCTTCATGATCAGTGTTTTGCTTAAACAGAGCTTTGGCCTTGAACAATGATTTATTTTTCTTCAATTGTGTTACCAAAGCTTCAAACTGATCTTTGAATGTCTTCAACAAATGTTCTGATTAGTGTTCAAGATTCACTATCTTTAGGAGGAGAATGCATCATCAACGATTTATTTCTTGATCAGGAGGTCATGTTTGGCTTTTGAATATCATCTGTTCTTTTGAAGGTCCAACAATCTCCCTCTAGAATAGATGATGCCAAAACAAATGTTTCTTAAATCAACCTTTACTTATCATCAAATTCTCTCTGATCTGACCCTTGAATTGGTACTCAAATTTCATTGAGAGATAGTTATCTGGATCCTTTTCAAGTTCAAGCCTTGAAGGACTTGTAGATCTTCATTCTTGAGCCCATAAGCCCTGTTCATAGAGATCTTTTCAACTTGTCAATTAGCTCTGACTATTGTCAATTCATGGCTTGTCCTATCAGATATCCATTTGAGAATTTTGGAGCTGGATAGATTTCTTGGGGCATATGTTATTTGATGAGTTGGGGGAATTGTTTTACCAGGACTTAACCAAGCAAATCTTCTGGTTTTTGTAGGATCGGATTCTGACCCGAACGAGTCAATCAGAGGAGTTTGATCAGATACAGGTGCGGAAAACAAGTACCTGACGTAGAAACAGCTAGATATACTCTTAATTCTCTTTTCTGATTAATTTGACAGCTTTTACATGCAATTCTCACACCGGCAGCACCTCGGTATGGAATTCTAGATGTTACAAATGAGGTCCTCTCTTATGGTATTTATAGGTGAGTAGGTCCTCTTTTATGGACGTGACGAATAAGGGGACCTACTATGTACGAATAAGTGGACCTACTTTGTACGAATAAGAGGACCTACTATGTTCGAATAAGAGGACCTCCTCGTACCTCGTAAAAAGCGCCCTAATCTATACATTATAATGAAAGACTCGATCTAAGACGAAATCAACAGATGTAGTGCACCAACAGACTCCCCCTCGGATGTTGATGGAGTCGACTATCGAGTCACAACAATGCTGTGTCTTCATATCTTCAGTCTTGATCAGTCTTTGGGCTTCTCTCTCTCTATCTTCTTCTCTTTCTCTTTTATCATCAACAGACTCCCTCACTTTGAAGTTTGACATCTTTTGAGTTTATCAAGTCCAACATGCGCTCCCCCTCAAATATTGACTTTTCCTGCATAAAACTCTACCACAAACATAAGATTTATGATAAACGTTTAAGCATAAGATCATCACTTTTTACAATCCAATCAATCAATCAGATACTGATGAACCACTTGGAATTTTGACGTTTTTCTTTATCAAAACAAACACAAACACCCCAAACCAATTGTTCATCATGTTTAGCACTTAAAATTTTGAAAATCAGCTTTTCAATACCAGTCGTCGAAAATCTTTTTGACTTTTCAAAACTTTATGCTAAAACACACCAAAAATCTTTTTGGATTTTTCTGAAAGAAAATAAAATGCAGAAATAAACTATTTACAGACAATATTTTTGTGAGTTTGTGCAAGAGGATCATATCAATATATGAAACATATCACTAACACCGTTAAGCTTTAAACATTCTCAGTTCTAAACAATTTACCTAGATTGTCAGTATGTTTGTCCACTTAAATTTTCACACAGACTTCAAATGATTCGAGATACAATATTAATGTTTTAGAGACTTAAACTTAATTGTGTATCACTCCACTTGAATATACTCCTGTATCCAGATCCCAAATATTCAGTCTTACAGGTGAGTATACCACAGATGATATCTGTAAAGGGGTTATGTGCGAGGGCCGTGAGAGCTCAGGTCGATACTTCCGTATATGCAGAGAGATGACGGCTTCGACTTTTGGTGGGTCCCCTTTAGAGGGTCTTTTTTACAACAGCAATGACTATCAATTTTATTGTTTCATCGATTTGCTGAGGGCGGCGCTATGTTTCAAGCATTTTGCGAAAAGCATTATCCGGGGACTAGGTCAGTACTTCCATACAGCAGAAGTCCCGGGATAATACCCCAGATATCACTGAGTATAAAGACCTAGTATCTCAGAATACAGGACCTTTCAAACAAGATTTCGGGGGTTACCCATATATCCAAGAATAGTTACCCACAAATCAAGCAAGTTTGATTTAGGTTTATATCTCGTTTCAATTTACTAAATGTGCGAAAATCTACTGACACATCCGCAGTAAGATTGTTTATCACTTTTAAACTTTCCAATTCTTTAGCGTGTCGTGATAGTCCACTGATGTACTATCATTTCCTCTTTTACACAACAAAACTCATTTTTGATTTTATCATGTTTTTGGCTTTTTCAAATTTTCTAATGTTTTTGGATTTTCTGAAATTTTCTTACTCCCCCTAAAATGCAAACACATTAACAAAAATATGAAAACAAACTGTACAGAAACATGACAACCGATATCAAATCACCTCAAATCGCCATTCACTAGGCATAAACAATCAGAACTCCCCCTATCAACAAACTATTTTCCCATTTAGATTTCAAAACACTTAAGTTTGTTTTAATCAAAATGGTTTTTCCGGAAAATAAGTTTGATTGATTTTACCACTTGTAGATTTATCAAACAAATGTTCGGGGATGAGGTTCATCATCTTGTCTTCCAACCAAAAGTAGGAAAATACAAGTACAACTTAATGTCCTTGATTTACCATATGCAATCAAATCATCTAACCACTTGTAATTATAATCAACAAACATAAACAAACTTCTTTACCGTTTGTATGATTGACGTTACCGAATTAAATTCAAGAAAGATGCCGATTCATGCTCCACGCTTACCAACCTGGGAGCTCCGGCAAGTCCTGAGACTTACTGTTCATAATATGTACCATCCCAGTCACAAACCAGGGATGGTTCAACCTTTTCTTTCGTTGTTTTCTTCTCATAAAATTCCTTAACCCCTTTGACTTTTCGATCAATCATCTTGCCAAAGATGTGTTTTACCTTAGAGTTAAAGACCTTCTCAGCATCAAATTCCTGTTCATCATGATAAAATTGGTTAGAAATTTCAATTTTACCAATTTTCTTTTTATAATTCTCAGCCCGAAGTAATGGAAACTCCTCATCATTAACAATCGGAACTGATTTTTCAACTTTTACATCAGCTTCACATTTTGAAACAACTTGTGGCTCAACTGACTTTGTGGAATCAGTTTCATCGCTCGAAGATAGCTCCTCTGATTTTGATCCATCAGAATCATCGCTAGAGCTTTCACCAACCTTCTTAACAACCCATTTCTGATTGTCAAATTTGGCTTTCTTCTTGTAAAACTTGTTCGAACTCTCACCAATTTCAAAAATAGAATCTTTAAACAGTTTTGTTCTATCAAGTGGTGATTCGAACGCAAACACTTTCTCTTTGATTTTACGAAATACTCCCTGTTTTGATTGTATTGCATTCGAACAATCTTTTGCAATGTGTCCAACAGTGTTGCATCGGTAACAGGTTCTTGTATCCCGTTTCTGTTCGTCTTGCTTCTTTGCAAGGAACTCTTTATTTGATTCTCTCCAGAAACTTGTCTTTTCTTCTTCATCAGTTGATGTGCCTGAAACAAATGACATTTTGGATTTAAAGTCACGAACATATTTTTCATTTTTCTGTTTTTCTGTAGGAATAAAGCCTAAACCTTTCTTTTTGAAATTACCGTTATGGTTTGATTTCTTATGGAAACCTGAACCAGAACTGTAATTCTTTTTCTTGTGTAATCTTTGTTGTACTCTTGAGGTGTATTTTTTAGGTTTTTCATTAAGACATAAGTCTTTTATTTCAGAAATATTGATTTCTGTGAGTTTGAAAACCTTGTTTATCAATTCAGTTTTGACACCTCTTATTGGAAATTCTTCATCAGAATATAATTTGTCAGAATCATTCAAAGTATAAGCAACTTTAAACAATCCATAATCCAAATTAGATTTTGACAATAGAAATTTTCTATCATAAACTAATTTGTCCTGTTTTTCTGTTTGATACTGTGTGCTTGACCCAGACTTTGACTCTTCAATATCATCACTCTCTAACACATGATCCATGACTTTCTTCATCAATTGAGACTGTTGATCAGTGTCAGATGATGTAAACACAACATCAATACTTTCTGGAAGATTGACTGATGACTCTGACTCCCACTGTAAATTTGTGGCCTTTTTGACTCTTTCATCGTTTGGATATCTTGCCAAATATCCATTTTCCAGCGGGGGTGGACACTTGTTATAACTGACACCTTGCTTCTTACCAGATGTTGTCTTTACAGTGTCTTTTTTCTTGTCATTCTTCTTCTTGTCAGCAATCTTTTCCTCAACACTAACTTCAGCTGCTTTCTCTTCATTTACCTCATCGTCTTCCCATACCTTCATGCTCTCAACCGTCGGATAAATCCTGTCAATAACATAGGAAGTACATGAGTAACTTTTTAATAAATGATTAACTATCTCCGTTTCAATTCTTTGCAGCTCAAGCTTTTGTTCTAAAGCAGCACACTTCTCAATGTAGTTGTTTACAACTTTCTGCTTCGTCATAAACGCTCCCTGAAGAGTCTTCATTGCTACAGCTTGTTCTTCACTCGTTTGATTGTACTGATTCATCGTCTTATTCAGCACATCATAAGACTCCTTCAAACTGTTCAAGTTGTAAATCAAAGTGCTGTTCTGCTTCTTTACAGCTTCACAGTTTTCACACTTCACCGGAATCTTTTTCGCATCAACTTCTTCCTCAACCTTGAATTTAGGCACTTCTTTCACCTTTTGTCTTCTCACCACCGGCACCTCTTCATCATCACTGCTCACCGGTGTCTTGATCTTTTTCTTTTTCTTCTTGGCTTTTTCAGCTTCACTATCACTTTCAGCAAGCAACTTCATATCTTCTTTGTATTTTCTTGCCCAATATTCCGTATCATCATCACTATCATCTACAATCTTTGCTGTAAAAGCAGTGTAAGCTGTAGTTTGATCAGGAATATAATCATCCCAAGTGAAATTTGCCCAGCTAAAACCCTCTGGTAATCTCTCATCATCTTGATCAATCAAACAAGCTTTTCCATTATCTGGAATGTATTTATCCCAGTTAAACGACTGCTTTTGATTTGGATTAACCACACATGCTCTCTTTCCAGTATCTTCAATCACATCTCTTCCATGCGTAGTCTGAGCTTGATGTTTTTGTTGTTGAGATGATTGACCAACTTGGTGATAGATGGCTTTGCGATAGTAATCGTTGTTGTTGTTGAACGGATTTTGAGCTCCACTTGCTTCTCGGTTAGTGCACTCCCTCTTGAAGTGTCCTTTTTCCCTGCACCGAAAACAAGTGACTTTAGATTTGTCGAAACCTAAAGTAGAAACATTCGCATCACGAAGATCATCTCTCCCCGTGATTTGTTTGAATTTCTCAGCTCTCCGTAACACGCTAGCCAGACACCACTTTATGTCCATCAGCTCCATTTCTTCAGCATCTATCTGGTCGTAATCTTCTTTGGTTAACATTGGATTCCCGATACGACCTGCAACAAAACAAGTGTAAGATTCCAAAACCATTCCTAACAATGACATTTGATTTTTAGCAACTTCCTCAGAATAATCTTGATCATTTTCAAGATTTAATACAATGTTGCACTGTAATTTTCTCCCGTTTTTAGTTGCAGAAATGTTTGGATCAAAAGATGAAAATGACGTGAAACTGGTTTTGCTGTTGGACCTAGATGATGGACTTCCAGATGAATTTTTGGCACTATAGGCAGTCTCAACCTTCGGAGATAGATTTGAAGATTTCTTCTCATTTACCCCAGCCTTATAATATAACCCTATGTCCTGTTCACCATCGAAATCTTTCATTCTGGATCACTTTCCGTTGTTCCATTTCTTGAGCCTCTATTTTTTCAATGAACTTACTGAGCGTCAGATTACTAAAACCCTTCTTGTTTCTTAGCATCATAAGGTATGTGCCCCAAGTCTCATAGGGCAACGCATCAGCAAGTTTCTCTATCAACTCATCAGTGCTCTTCTCAATACTCAACCTTTTCATGTTGGCAAGCAAATTACAGTATCGTTCAATGATCTCTCTAGTACTCTCATTTTTTAACCCACGGAACAGATCGAACTCTTTCTTTAAAAGCGACTTCTTACTCTTAACCATTTCTTCACTTCCCCTAAACTTCGACCGCAAAGCTTTCCAAATCGAATACGATGTTCCATTGTGTTGTAAAAGAACCATGATATCCTCTTTCACTGCCTGTTGAAGAAGACTTAGCATCATTTTCTCATCTTTGTACTTCTTCCTAGCATCAGCAGTAAGATCTTTTATCGGAACGAGTTCTTCATCATCATTCAAAGGTCTAACATACTTTGTCTCAACACATTCCCAAGCATCAAGATAGTTTGCTTGCACCCAATTCTCAAACCGACCTTCCCAACCTTTAAATTCTTCGATGTTCATTAGTTTGGGAGGCTTTTGCATCGTCCCTGTTTCGTTTTCGAGCATTGTGGTTTGAACAGCAGTGATTGGGGTACTCGGAGTAGCGAATGCGTTGTAAAAATCTTCGTCCATTTTTCTTCGAATTTTCAAATGAGCTTTATCACTTCTTAAAAATTCCTGATTATCTTGAATTTACCTGACGATCTTGAAATACCTGACGTAACACAAACAAACACAACACAATCAGTTTAAAAATTTGTCAAATAAATAACAGTATAATACTGATACTCGAACCGATGAATATTCTGTGCGGACCGAATGTTGACAAACTGTACAGACTGAAATTGATGCGAACTGAGATCTAACTTGTCAAAACACGCGAACAACTGTGACCCGGATTAAACTCAAACGACCAGATGTACTACGAACGAACTGATAGACTTTCAAATGAACTTGCCCGACTTCCAACTGAACTGATGAACTTTCAGACCTGACGAGATTCAAACGAACTGAGCCTTTGAATGATCAAACCGGGTGAATTGGTTTTTCGATTTAGTCACACTACACAAATTCTTGGACGATCCCTTTAGCTAGTTGACTTTTTGACCACAACTACTCAAAATTCTAGGCTGATTACTTTCTCAACTCAAGACCAAAAAAATGTTCCCAAAACATTTACAATATTGCCGTTAACTAAACAAATGATTTATCTTTTATTGGACCTCAATTTTTAGACACATGGGCCATTATCATTATGGGCGGCAAACATTACAACAACACTTAAACCTCACAAATTCATTGATTGGGCCAATAGTACCACTAAACCAAAACTTTTAAAAACCAACAACTATTATTTATTTTTTTACTAATATCCGATTGGCTCCTTCCACTTAACAATTTTTTTTATTGTATAATACCACAATCACATGGGTTGGCAATAATACCACAATCACACGGGTCGGCAATATGATTGTATAACGTAATCTGACAACATCAAATCACAATATACAATTTTTAATGAACTGACACAAGCAGAAATTAAAATGAACTGACATCCTTTTTAATGAACCGACCACTTTATTAACCTGGGATTGAACCGACATTCAATGAAACTAGCAGCTGTCACGTGAAATATTCTGTCATACACTAATAGTAGCAGCTGTCACTTTATTAACCTGGGATTGAACCTGGTGCAATTGTCACGTGATAGTTTTAATTGGTAGGGCACATGTAATTAAAAAATTTTCATTGGACCTACCATTCAATTTTCATTATACTAACAAGTGATTGGGCCAAAAATTTATAATGACTTGATATTCTAATGCTTATAATTGACTTTTGATTTTTATTTAATAGGGCCGCAACTACTTTCTAAAGTGGACGGATGTCACGTGATTGGGCCGACTTCGTTAGACACATGCAACCTTTTGTATGATTTGACCAAAAACTGTTAGACTTTATTTAAGTGGCCTTTTGAGCGGATCAATGATGTCATATAAGCGAGTCTTTGAGTCATAAAAGCGAAACATGTGTAAGTGAGTCATAAAAGCGAACCTATGTTGAACTTTGAGCGGACCTCACATGACAGAAAAGCGAACCATGTGTAAGTGAGTCATATGAGCGGACCTATGAATTTTTTCCCTATAAGCGAACCACACCAATGTTTATACGAGCGGACCTTAATATTGACTAATAAGCAGATCAAAAATGTGACAATTTGAGCGAACCACAATGTTATTTGGAGCGGACCTGTCAATAAGTGACCGAACAAGCGAACCAAGTGTCTAATTATTGAACTTTTGGAGCGAATCTACCAGAAACATGTCCTAAAAGCGAACCAAATCAACTTTTTTTTAGAGCGAACCTTGTTTATGCCGTAAAAGCGGACCTGTACGTTTGACGCGAAAACGAACCGAAAAACCTCGATTTCTCCTAAACGACTAGGAGTTTCGATCTGAAACTTGATAGGGTTGTAGATCAGGTATACACGCACAACATATCCAAAAATCAGCTAAAACGGACCGTGAAATCTCGGTCTGACGAAGAAAGAAGGTGTAGAAGAAAGAATACGTGACGAAATCCAGCAAATTTCAATAGAACTCCTCCTCCTGAAGCTCTGATACCACTTGTAGGATCGGATTCTGACCCGAACGAGTCAATCAGAGGAGTTTGATCAGATACAGGTGCGGAAAACAAGTACCTGACGTAGAAACAGCTAGATATACTCGTAATTCTCTTTTCTGATTAATTTGACAGCTTTTACATGCAATTCTCACACCGGCAGCACCTCGGTATGGAATTCTAGATGTTACAAATGAGGTCCTCTCTTATGGTATTTATAGGTGAGTAGGTCCTCTTTTATGGACGTGACGAATAAGGGGACCTACTATGTACGAATAAGTGGACCTACTTTGTACGAATAAGAGGACCTACTATGTTCGAATAAGAGGACCTCCTCGTACCTCGTAAAAAGCGCCCTAATCTATACATTATAATGAAAGACTCGATGTAAGACGAAATCAACAGATGTAGTGCACCAACAGTTTTGCAACTGGATGCCCATATATCAATTCATTCCTAATCCTTTCTTTTCTCAATTCATCTTCATATATCTTTATATCTTCTGCATATACCTTTTTTGCCTTTTGAGGTAGCTTTTCACAGCTGAAGAGATATTCTTTCCAGTAGGAAGTTCAGAGGGATCAACCAGTGATCTGATGGGAAAGTCTACTTCTTCATAGTTTGGCTTTCTTGTGACTGGGGGATCCTTTGCTCTTAAAGCTTCTAAGTTCTTGTATTCTTCTTGGGTTGTTGGCTCATCCTATCAAGCCATTGACTGCATGGAGCCAAATTTTGCAGCTACTATCTCCTCCTTCATTCTTTTCAATTGGAATGCCTTTTTGCCAACTGCCTTTTTGCCTGCTTTCCAGTTGGGAGAAGTAGATTTGATCTCAAGATTGAGCTTTAGCTTTTCAATCCTCATAATTTCATATAGAAGGGCTTCTGTAGACCATCCGGTGAATGGAGCTCTTGTTGCTTTGTAAGGCTTGTTCTTCATTATGTACTCCATGTAATCTTCTCTTAATGCTCTTTTGAGATCAGGTTCACTTACAGGGCCTTGTGAAGCATTTTTGCTAACATCTTTAGCAAAATCTTTTAATCTGTTCACTTTAGTGTACTCTTTAGAAAAAAAATTGTTGAAGAAAAACACAAGATTAAAGAATGTTTAAATAAGTTTTCTTCCAAAACAGAAAGTTGGGCCTCAATATGGTGATGTTCCACCTTGGTTTTCTATGGAAAACCTTGTGGAAACTATAACAACCCTCGGTAAAACCGACACCTATCATAATAATTCCGACACCTTAATATATATATATATATATATATATATATATATATATATCAATATGTCTTTATATGTACCCCGTATGTGAAAACCGAGCCCCAAACTAGATTATACTAGGTAAAACAAATAAAAACAATAAAAGTTAAGTTGAGGCGGGCCGCGTAGGGCCTCACCTCAAGCTTAAGCGGGCCGCGCGAGTATGTACCAGGAGATCGCCAAAACCATAAGCCCAAGCGGGCCGCGTACATGTTCGGTTTAGTTGATGCGGGCCGCGAGCGAGCAAGATAGTGGCGCAGCCCGGTGATGACACGTGTCGTCATCGTGGCGAGTCTAGGGGGTGAATCGGACAAGCTAGTCCGTTGACCAGGATCAACGCGGGCCGCGTAGACCCGGCCTATCTTTCACGCGGACCGCGAGGGGACTCAATTACAGCCCTATAAATGGAGGCCATCGGCCTTCAGTCCATTTCGTTCAATTTTCTTTCTGTCTCTCTACACTTTTAAATAGTGGGCATTATACCCGAGTCCAATACCCCCTAAAATAGCGAGGTTCTGCTACGATGTAAGTATTATAACCCCTGGAGACGTATTAGATACGCTGCCCGATTGATCTAGGGTTCCGTAACGGCTGTCGTGGTTCTGCCCGACGTAGTCGTTGGAATGCCGTCTCGGGGAGGGTATTACTAATGTTAAAATGGGTTATTATACTAACACACGTGCATTTGTGTAAATTATAGATATTCACCAAGAAATCATAAAGGAAAACCCTAAAATAGCAATGTGAGTAATCTCCTTTTTGTTAACAGTTTTTACAAAACCTTAACCTTTTTACAATGCAATTTAGCAGTGATTGAGTCTTTGTAATTCTACAATTACTGTCGGTATGTTGGGGTTTTGTATACAAAATGTGAGTAACGTTACCATTGGACGAAGAGTTAGCCAATGTGTAATATGACCCTCAGTCAGACTTGACACTACTGAATGAGTAATTGGGTAGATATAAACATTGTAATCGCCCTCAATACTGTTTAAAGTTAAATTAATAATTCTTGATTAAACTGAGATTATTCACCAGTATTTTCCACTGACAAAACCTTTTTAAAACGCGTTTCAGGTAACAAAATGTGAAGGCCAAATAGAAGCCAGCTGGACAGCACTGAAGGCTTGGAAAAGTGGCTATAAAAGTTACCTAAATAAAAGAAAGCGTTTTATTTCAATAAAGTGGGATTTATCCCTGTAATGCAGTTTGTAATAAAAACTTAGGTTTTACCCATTTGTTTAATATTATAAAACGAGGTGGTTTACTCTGATTTAAATATTTCCTAACTACGGTCCTGATGAAAAATTCCGCTGCCAAATAAATTAATAACGTGATACCACCGCATCTGGTCACGGCCGCCCGTTCCCGGGATCTAGGGATCGGGGGTTGTGACAGGAGGTGGTATCAGAGCTATGCCACTGATTCAGCCACAGAAGTGTTCTGCTGACATCAAAATTCAAAGTGTTAGGAAATAAATTATGGAAATACGTGTATAATTGTATTTCTTGCTATGTGTTATCTGACTATTTGTTAGTTTATAGTATGAGTGACCAAGGACCTTCTGACGCCTATCGTCAACTGTCTGGTTCGCCTAGGAGCGAAGGCACCTCCTCTTCTCAGCCTGCCCTCTCAGGGTATTCTGCTGACACAGAAGAAGGGATCTTTGTGTTTAAGGCTCAATCTGAAGAGCCATTTCCTCAGAAAAAGAGGGGATGGTTCAGTAGGGGAGCGCACGAGCGTAGAAAAAGAATGAAAAAGTTGCAGGAACAGCGAGTGTTAGCCGCAGCAAAAAGAGAAACTGATGCTTATAATCAGGATATGCTCAATAGGGGTATCGCTAATATCCATATTTTAGCAACCACTGCTGCTGACCCAAACCTGGAACAAATGCTAGCACCACAACCACAAAATCCTGATCAACCCATGGAAATAGAAGACCAGATAGAAATGCCTGATTACAACCCGGAAGAGATACCTAGGGTACCTGCACCTGATCCACTAGACCCAAACAATTACGACCCCTGGTGGGACAATGTTAGGGACTACGTGCAACAAAACCCAATACAGGAAAATGTGCCAATACCCAACTTAGGAGCTTATCCAGGGTTAGATCCTCAAGATCCCTACAACATTAGTGATGCATATGTTAGGGAAATTTTAGAGAATCCATACCCGTACCAGGCCCCTATGCCTCCGTATCAGGAACCCATACCTCAGTTTCCAAACCCAGTCCTAGAACCTGCACCCCCAATGAGTGCAGAAAACGTCCAGGAACTTAGGACTTTTGGGGAGGAAATTTTAGAAAGCAGTGATCGTATGCGACAGGTGGGAGAGCGTCTCGTCTGGAAGTATGACGAGCGCAATATGGATTTTTGGATGAATCCATATCAGTGAAGGTGATAGTAGAAACAGTAATAATAATAATAATAAAATAATATATGTGTGTGTATGTGTTAAAAAAAAAAACTACGGATGCATACTATTAGTATTGTAGCTTTACATTTCAGTCGGTACTGTAATTTTAATTTCTGTACTAGTGTGTGATGATGCATACTATATAAATAGAGTAAAAGTCGCAATGCTCGACGTTTTTGGTTAAACGTGTGTATCATGTGATTGGCTATATTCAAATATTAATTGTGATATTAATATTTGGTAAATGTTTAAAATTCAGATGGCCGACGAAGGAAATCAAGATAATCTGAATAACGATAACCAGAGTAACATTAACGTGGTTAACGAGAATCCGGACAACAATAACAATGGAAACCAAATGGATAATAGTGTCGTTCAACATATAGTGGCACAAGGAATTATAGATGCAATGCCATTTATTATTCAAACAGTTCAAGAAGCGAATAATAAAAGTAAGCATAGCAGTAAACGGCCCAGTGAACTGGAAAACAGCGTGAACAATGGACCCGTACTTCAAGCGCCCATTCCCAAAAGAAGAAGAACCATGCCATATGGTTGTTCTTACAAAGAATTCTGGTCCTGTAAACCAATAGAATTCTCGGGCAATGAAGGACCCATTGCGGCCCTACGCTGGATAGAGAAAACTGAGGCTGTTTTAAAAATAAGCAAATGTGCTGAAGAAGATAAAATAATGTTTGCTTCAAATCTGTTTAAAAATGCAGCCCTAGAATGGTGGAACACCATCCTCCAAACCAGAGGAAGTGATAGGGTTTATAACATGGAGTGGGAGGAATTTAAGAACATGGTAGAAAGGAAATTCTGCCCTCCCAATGAAAAGGAACAAATAGCAAATAAGTTTCTGAATCTAAGAATGACCGGGGTAGACAGTAAGGGTTACACTACCACATTCTTTTAATATGCTAGGATAGTACCTACCCTTGCATCACCTGAACCAATATTAATCTCCCGTTATATCTGGGGATTAATTGGAGAGATTAGACATGTAGTCAAGGCAGCTAGACCCCAAACCATAGAGGAAGCTGTAGAACTAGCCAATACCTTGACAGATGAGTTAATCCGTACTAGAGAAGAAGACCAGAGGAGAAACCTAACCCAAAGGCTTACTCAAGAATTCCGTTCTGGGAATTCCAATCGTAGGAATGTAGGTTCTACCTCTGCACCCTACTGCAAAGCCTGCAGAAAGAAGCATTCTGGAAGATGCTCTACTTACTGTAATTTTTGTAAGGCCCCAGGACACAAGGAAGAGAATTGCAAGAAGAAATCCAGTAATGGAATGTGTTTCAATTGTGGAGAAAAAGGTCACATTAGAACAAATTGTCCGAAATTGGCTCCAGCTGCAACCAACAAAAATCCTAAAAATGCTAGAGCATTCGTGCTAACTGCAGACGAAGCTAGACTAATTCCGGACGTCATTGCTGGTACGTTTTTAGTTAATGATATTTTTGCTAAAGTATTATTTGACTCTGGTGCAAACCAAAGTTTTATTAATACTTCATTTTGCAAACTCCTAAATCAATCATTACCTAAACTACCACAAGAATGTCTAGTAGAAACTGCAAATGGAGAAACTGTTAGGATTTCTGAAATCTTGCAGGGGGCAAGAATAGAAATTTTTAATCAAAAATTTATGGCAAACCTTTACCCAATGAATCTGGTAGGATTTGATGTCGTATTAGGAATGGATTGGTTAATAGCCAATAAAGCCAATATCCTATGTGATCAAAAGACAATTCAATTAAAATCACCAAGAGGTGAAAAGATCTCAATTAAAGGAGATAAACCCTTTAGATCCACTAAATTCATCTTTGTGATGAAAACTGCGAATTGTATAAGAAAAGGATCTATAGTGTATTTGATTTCGATAATCACTAACACTAAAGGAAAAGAATTAAAAGATATTCCAGTAGTATCCCAATTTTCAGATGTTTTTCCAGAAGAATTGCCAGGATTACCGCCAGACAGGGAAGTCGAATTTAGAATCCATCTGCTACCTGGAACAGCACCAATTGCTAAAGCACCTTACCGATTGGCACCCGCAGAAATGCAAGAACTGAAGAAACAATTAGACGAATTGTTGGAGAAAGGATTTATACAGCCAAGTTCATCGCCATGGGGAGCACCAATATTATTTGTCAAAAAGAAGGACGGATCAATGCGTATGTGCATTGACTACCGTGAATTGAACAAAGTCACAATTAAGAATCGGTACCCATTACCGAGGATCGATGATTTGTTTGATCAACTTCAAGGAGCTCGATTTTTCTCTAAAATCGATTTAAGATCAGGATATCATCAATTAAAGGTACAGGAAGAGGATATTCCTAAAACCGCATTCAGAACAAGGTATAGTCATTATGAATTTACTGTCATGCCATTTGGTTTAACCAATGCCCCAGCCGCATTTATGGACATGATGAACCGAATATGTAAGCCATATTTGGATAAATTCATAATTGTCTTCATAGATGATATTCTAATTTACTCTAAAAGTAAAGATGAGCATGCAAAGCACTTGCACTTACTTTTAAGTTTATTGAGAAAAGAGAAGCTTTATGCTAAGTTTTCAAAGTGTGAGTTTTGGTTAGAACAAGTGCAATTTCTCGGACATTTAGTGAACCATGAAGGAATTCATGTAGATCCAACAAAAATTGAGGCAATCACTAAATGGAAAACCCCTGAGTCACCAACCGAGGTTAGAAGTTTCTTAGGATTGGCCGGTTATTATAGAAGATTTATTCGAGATTTTTCTAGAATAGCCATTCCTTTGACTAAGTTAACCTGTAAATCTGTTAAGTTTGAATGGGGACCAAAACAAGAAGAAGCTTTTAGAATCCTTAAGCAAAGATTAACCCATGCACCCATATTAGCATTACCAGAAGGAAATGAAGACTTTGTAATTTACTGTGATGCTTCGAAATTAGGTTATGGATGCGTATTAATGCAACGTCAAAAGGTTATAGCTTACGCCTCTAGACAGCTTAAGAGTCATGAAGGAAATTATTCGACCCATGATTTGGAATTAGGAGCCATAATTTTTGCCCTTAAGATTTGGAGACATTATCTTTATGGTAGTAAGTTTACCATATTTACAGATCATAAGAGTTTAAGATATGTCTTCGAGCAAAAAGAATTGAATATGAGACAGAGACGCTGGATGGAATTACTTAGTGATTATGATTGTGATATCCAGTATCATGCAGGAAAAGCCAATGTGGTGGCTGATGCTTTAAGTCGAAAATATCACGAAAAGCCAAGAAGGGTACATTCTCTTAAATTAAATCTACAAGTAGATTTAAACAATCAAATTAGAAAAGTGCAAGAATCAGTAATCAAGGAGGATACTGAAAAATTAAAAGGAATGATTAAAGAATTAGAACAAGGAACAGATGGAATTTGGAGGTTCCATCAAAAGAGAATGTGGATACCTAAATTAGGAAATTTACGTCACCGTATATTAGAAGAAGCCCATAAGTCTAAATATACCATGCATCCAGGAAGTGATAAAATGTACCAGGATTTAAGGAAAAATTTCTGGTGGATAGGAATGAAAAAGGATGTAGCAGCCTATGTTTCTAAATGTCTAACTTGCTCACAAGTTAAAGCTGAACATCAGAAACCCTCAGGATTGTTACAACAATTAGAAATACCAGTTTGGAAATGGGAATTGATAACAATGGATTTTGTTACCAAATTGCCTAAAACAAGGAAAGGTAATGATACAATCTGGGTGATTGTAGATAGATTAACCAAGTCAGCTCATTTCTTACCAATGAAGGAAACCTTTAGTATGGAACAATTAGCCAAATTATATGTAAATGAAATTGTTTCATTACATGGCATTCCTTTATCAATTGTTTCTGATAGGGATAGCCGTTTTACTTCTCATTTTTGGTCAAGTTTCCAAAAAGCAATGGAACCAGGTTAAATCTAAGCACAGCTTATCATCCTCAAACGGACGGACAAAGTGAAAGGACAATTCAGACAATGGAGGACATGCTTAGAGCTTGTGTAATTGATTTTGGAGGTAATTGGGACGAACACTTACCTTTAATAGAATTTTCTTATAATAACAGTTATCACACAAGTATCAATGCTGCACCATTCGAAGCACTTTATGGACGAAAGTGCAGAACCCTAGTCTGTTGGGCAGAAATTGGGGAAAAACAATTATCTGGACCTGAAGTAGTACAAGAAACAACTGACAAAATCATTCAAGTCAAGGAACGACTAAAAGCAGCACGTGATCGACAAAAGAGTTATGCCGATAACAGACGCAAACCATTAGAATTTCAAGTAGGAGATAAAGTATTATTGAAAGTCTCTCCCTGGAAAGGAGTGGTAAGATTCATCAAGAGAGGAAAGCTAAGTCCTAGGTATATTGGACCTTTCAAAATTCTTAAAAGAATAGGACCTGTAGCCTATCAGCTACAACTGCCAGAGGAAATGGCAGGAATACATGATGTATTTCATGTATCTAATCTCAAAAAGTGTTTAGCTGATGAATCACTCGTAGTACCTCTCAAGGATATAGAGGTAAATGAGCAACTCAAGTTTGTGGAGAAGCCTCTACAGATTGAAGATAGAAAAATTAAAAATCTCAAGCATAAAAGATTAGTTCTGGTCAAAGTAAAATGGGACTCCAAAAGAGGACCTGAATACACGTGGGAACTAGAATCAGAAATGCAAAAGAAATATCCACACTTGTTCCAGTAGATCTCGAGGACGAGCTCTGAAACAAGGTGGGGAGGATATAACAACCCTCGGTAAAACCGACACCTATCATAATAATTCCGACACCTTAATATATATATATATATATCAATATGTCTTTATATGTACCCCGTATGTGAAAACCGAGCCCCAAACTAGATTATACTAGGTAAAACAAATAAAAACAATAAAAGTTAAGTTGAGGCGGGCCGCGTAGGGCCTCACCTCAAGCTTAAGCGGGCCGCGCGAGTATGTACCAGGAGATCGCCAAAACCATAAGCCCAAGCGGGCCGCGTACATGTTCGGTTTAGTTGATGCGGGCCGCGAGCGAGCAAGATAGTGGCACAGCCCGGTGATGACACGTGTCGTCATCGTGGCGAGTCTAGGTGTAACACCTGAGGAAAATCCGCAACAACCCTGACAACAATCTTGAATTGTCACTTCACTCTCTCGTACCTATTTGCTAAATTTCGGGACGAAATTTCTTTCAAGTTGGGGATGATGTGACAACCCGACTTCTTGAGGTTAGTATTATTCTATTTCCCGACTCCTTTGTTGTATTTACATATCCTAGACTTGTATGTTAGTGGGTATATGTTACAAACTTGTACTTGTTAATGAGTAACGTATTCGAATAATGGATTTTCACTAGGACATCTTTCAAGTTGGGATCCTTCGACCGTAAGGTCTAACCTTCGAAGGATCATTCAACCTTCAAAGGATCACGAAACATATCCTTCGACCTAGGAAGGATCCTTCGAGACAATAATCGATCCTTCGATCGATCCTTCGATGGGGGGGCCTTAACTTTCGGCCCAACTAGTCACCGGCCCAAAACCTTACCTATATTAACAGCAGTTACGTAGTATGACTGCACAGAATCATTCGAACATCCCAAATCCTAGAAACCTTTTTGGGCGACGGCAGAACTCAGGAAACTCCCTGTCGTGATCATCAACATCGTATCATCATCCATCATTCGGTTAGTATGATTCTTTGCATATTGTTTCTATGTGACACTCTCGATTACATGATCTTATTCGATGGAGAATTCATGCATAAACTAGGGTTCAACTGATAGGTGATTGATTGACGATTCTGTGTTATGATGTTGATTGGTGTTATTGTTTGATAAATAATTCATGCATAGAACTAGGGTTCAACCGATTAGGGTTAATGGATGAATGGTTTCGGGTTGGGGAATCGGACTAGGGTTAATCGGTTACATTCTAGTCAATCGGATAGGCTATTAATCATTGTTGTTCGATTATCATGATCTGTTTGAACGTTACAGCACCTATATGCATTCACTCACACACTTTCACAGACTGATTCCTGGTGAAAACACAAAACGTGATTGCTGATCGTATGATTAGGGTTTCTGTTTCTGTTGACCGAAAGATAGTGTGTTGACCGAAAGATAGTTGTGTTGACCGAAAGATAGTGTGTTGACCGAAAGATAGTTGTGTTGACCGAAACATAATCTGTGTGTCGAAAGATAACTATGTCGAAACATAGCTGATGTGTCGAAAGATAACCATGAATCGAAAGATGATAACTGTGTATCGAAAGATGTGTCGAAACATAATTGTGATAATTGTGATAATTGTTAGACCGAAAGATGAGCAATGTATCGAAGGATGTGTAATGTGAATCGAAAGATAGTTGATGATTAAATGTGAAAGAATATGTGGTGTGCTTGTATGCAAACTGACTGTTAAATGTGAATATCATAGGGCTTGGTAAATCACTGTGGTTAAACGAATAATTAATTCTACCGAGCAATCCCAGGTGAGTTCACTACATTCGAGCATGCGTCCCAGTGGTTGGGGACAGTCAGTGGGTATCCCATGGGAGGGGATGAGTCTTTGGGTAAAAACGGGTATATTGGTTAATGATCTCACCTATCATCTTTTGTAAGTCCCTCATCGGGTATTAGTTAGTAGCGCTACTTAGGTTTGGCACCCTCACCCCGTGCCTGTAGAGGACGGAGGTGAACTAATGACCCAGTCTGGCCCAGTACTAGATAGGAGTACGTGGGAAGGGCAGTCCGTGAGCCGTCCGTGTTTGGAAATGAGATATTAACAATATTACTGGCATTGGGTATTAAACTGTTTTACATACACCGGGTAACAAACGTTTTCTAAAACTGTGAACTCGCCAGCTTTGTCTGATACGTGTGTTACATGCTCGCAGGTCCTTAGGTGCGTTGAAAGCAGGAACTTGCTGGCTGGAGGGCGCGAGTGGTCATGGTTGCTTGATGGATTTATTATTAGACATTTATTTACTATGATTGATTGGATAACATTTATATTACGATACATTAACGCTTCCGCAAACTTATGGTTTTTGAATAACTTATGTTGGGATTTCAGTATCTTTAAATAATGAAGTTTTATTTCAAACTTGTGTTTCAATGTAATTGGTGGCTCATTGCTAGTCGTCACACGCCTAGCAGGGACACTCCCTAGGTGGTAATTTTGGGGGTGTGACACTAGGGGGTGAATCGGACAAGCTAGTCCGTTGACCAGGATCAACGCGGGCCGCGTAGACCCGGCCTATCTTTCACGCGGGCCGCGAGGGGACTCAATTACAGCCCTATAAATGGAGGCCATCGGCCTTCAGTCCATTTCGTTCAATTTTCTTTCTGTCTCTCTACACTTTTAAATAGTGGGCATTATACCCGAGTCCAATACCCCCTAAAATAGCGAGGTTCTGCTACGATGTAAGTATTATAACCCCTGGAGACGTATTAGATACGCTGCCCGATTGATCTAGGGTTCCGTAACGGCTGTCGTGGTTCTGCCCGACGTAGTCGTTGGAATGCCGTCTCGGGGAGGGTATTACTAATGTTAAAATGGGTTATTATACTAACACACGTGCATTTGTGTAAATTATAGATATTCACCAAGAAATCATAAAGGAAAACCCTAAAATAGCAATGTGAGTAATCTCCTTTTTGTTAACAGTTTTTACAAAACCTTAACCTTTTTACAATGCAATTTAGCAGTGATTGAGTCTTTGTAATTCTACAATTACTGCCGGTATGTTGGGGGTTTGTATACAAAATGTGAGTAACGTTACCATTGGACGAAGAGTTAGCCAATGTGTAATATGACCCTCAGTCAGACTTGACACTACTGAATGAGTAATTGGGTAGATATAAACATTGTAATCGCCCTCAATACTGTTTAAAGTTAAATTAATAATTCTTGATTAAACTGAGATTATTCACCAGTATTTTCCACTGACAAAACCTTTTTAAAACGCGTTTCAGGTAACAAAATGTGAAGGCCAAATAGAAGCCAGCTGGACAGCACTGAAGGCTTGGAAAAGTGGCTATAAAAGTTACCTAAATAAAAGAAAGCGTTTTATTTCAATAAAGTGGGATTTATCCCTGTAATGCAGTTTGTAATAAAAACTTGGGTTTTACCCATTTGTTTAATATTATAAAACGAGGTGGTTTACTCTGATTTAAATATTTCCTAACTACGGTCCTGATGAAAAATTCCGCTGCCAAATAAATTAATAACGTGATACCACCGCATCTGGTCACGGCCGCCCGTTCCCGGGATCTAGGGATCGGGGGTTGTGACAGAAACACTCCTAGAGGTGTTCCATACTTTGTTGAGGAAGAAGAAGTGAAGAAAGGTAGAAGAAAGGTGAGTTTTGACTCACTTTTGCAACTTAGATGCTTCTACCTTGATTCTGATTTCTCAGCTGATTTAGAGTGTTTAGAGAGTGAGATTGGTGTGTTTACAAAGTGGAAAAGTGTGGGAGTGAAGTGAGTTATATAGGAGAGGTTTAGGGTTAGGTTAGGTGGTACTAAATGTGTGACAACCCTCACTAAACCAGGTATCCGTACGTTTTAATTAATAATTAATTGCTGCTTAATTACTGTGCTTAACTGAAATTGCTGACGAACTGCTACTTGATTTCTAGTACTTGTATATTCCTGCATCATACTTTGATTTCCGTCACTACATTATTTACAAGTTGAACCTTAGTGACAAACATGATGCACTAAAGCACAGTAGCATTAGAACGGATAACCTATTGAACATGCTGATAAAGCCAGCATCAGGCAGACACTGCCTCTAAGGCCTGTATGAGCCAGAATTATTTTACTACACCCATAGTGAGTGTAGGGATACAAGGGTTGTATAACTGCGTCTCTAGGAATAAGATATAATGATTGGATGTGCCTAAAACGTACTCTAAGCACAAAACACAGCACTTTTATTAACATACCAGCTTCTAGCTAACTAATAAAGTGCCAAAACATGAGGAAATATTCCTGACACTTTGCAGAATAAATTGTGTCGCTAAAAATATTATTTACGACGCTTAAAAGATTACTTAAGCACTTTAACAGATTACTATCCAACCGAACAACCGGACTATACCCGGAACATGAAAATATTGCCATAAATATTGTTAGTCTTTTTCTGAGCCAGTTAGGGTCCCTGATTACCCTAACACCCGCAATATAACGCATCACACCACTAACCGAGTTAACCCCTAAAGTTAACCTACTTAACGTAACTAAGTCCTAACTACACATTTGAAATCGAACTGGATACCCCCCCCCCCCAATGAGATCGGCCAACTAAAGGGAACCAAGGGAGTACACTTTTGATTATTATATTAACATGTGCCTAATATCTAGGTGACATAAAATCCGTTGGACGATGAACATGATTTTGCCTATAAATACTACCCTTAAACACATAAGGTTATCACTTACCACAAATCACTCAACACAACTCTTTCTCTCTTGCTCTCCCCTCTCTCGGCCGAAACCCCCACCACCTACACACCCATTGTTCGATCTTGATCTCTCCATTCCTACATCATACAAGCTTCACGGGTCACGTATTAGGAAGCTTGGAGCAAACGGAAGCGGAAGGACCTCGTTACTTCGCTTTTATCCACCTCATTTTCGCCTAGATTCTTCCCTAGCCCCGAGCTAGAGGTATAATGTTTAAAACTCATTCTCGAACATATCTAAAGTGGTTAATATGATTTATAACGGTTAAAATGCGGAAACCCATCTTTTGAATCTTTAAAGTTTACTAAAACTTGAATTTTGTTGGATAAAAGATCATAACTTGTGTAAAAGTTGTAGTGTTTGAATATGTTGATTATTTAGGCCCGATCTACGATGTGGTGGCTCGGATCATCGTTTAACCCGACTTTGTTAAGATCATAGATCTTGACATAAGCTTGTTTATATCGGTACAAGGGTTAAAGGGTGAAACTCTACCACATCAAAAGACATGAACTTGTGTAAAAGTAATTTTACTAGTAAAATGGTGTTTAAAACTAGCGGATCTACGGATCTGCAAGTGGTATTTTCGTAAGACCAAGTGTCGAGAAAATCATGTTTTATAAAAGTCGTATGACACACTAACAAATATGATTTTTACAAACTACAAGTGTATAAACACTTGTGAAACGAAAGATCCGACAAAGTAACAATTTTTATAAAAGTTGTCGAGAAGTTGTAAAGAATGATTTGTTCTAAAAACAGGGTTTTTACAAGATTAAACTATCTTACACATAGATCCACCAAATATAAGGAGATCTACACTATAGTTTTCGGAAAAACTACAAGTTCATGTAATAATGCGATTTACATACTAGTCGGCAAGTTTGGTGTGTTGAAATTAGTTTGACGTGTCGGAAATTGATTGATTGATTAAAGAAGTGTTGAAATGTTTTTGTAAAAGAAAATGATACGCTTGAAAGCGTGGCCACCTCCAGTTACAGGGGAAACTCTGGCGAAATTTTTCTAAAAACCTAACACTTAGAATTATTTACAAGTGTTAGAATTATTTTGATATGTTTTCAAAATATATTTCGCCACGACTTTATTTACAAATATTCGGAGGTGGGATTTTCACAAAACTAAACGTGATAAATATATATTCGATAAATATATTTTTCACCACACTGTTTATGATTATTTTGTGAAAATATATAAATATTATTTTTAGAGTAAAAATAATATTTACAAACGTTGACGAACCCAAAATAATACAAACGCTTACACGACGAACATATAAGTTACAACGGTAATTACTATTACCACTTAATCGTTAAAACATAACTTACGCTTTATACGGAAATACACATAAACGCGTATTTTGTCAACATATTATTTTGAAAAGTATTAAGTGAAGAGAAAATATAATATTTTTGAGAAAAATATTTATATTTTGGAATAAGAAGTAAAAATATATTAAGTGGGACTTAATGAGATGATACGAATACACATGTATTAAATCCCCCATCCTTGGGAAGGAAATTAATTACCAAGTATATACAAGGAACGGTTGTCTAACTGTTTCCCAAAACTTAAACTATAAAGCTAAGGCACGGCCATCCGTCTAATAGAATTAGCACATGTAGGTCGTTGCACAGTTGCCTGACATTCGGAGTACTTGGTATAGCGACGCACTGACTGTGAGTTCATGTCCCCCTTTTCTCTTAACTGTTTTCAGTTTTCTAAACTGCGGGGGTGAAATACATGTTACAATGGTTATGATTACTTTATACATGGTATGGTTAGCGTAAGGAGGGTTACTTTTAGATCATGTGAATGGGTAGGCGGAAACTTGAGGTCATTAATCCTCAGGGTAGGACCGAGGGGCAGGAGCGGTAGATCTATTTGGGTGTAGCGAGCCCAGTCCCAGGTCCAGCATAACGGACCTTGGGATGACTTTGTTCCCGACGCATAAATTTGCTAGGTTTGAGCCTTCCTACTTGCATTTCACACATACCAATGGCCTTGCAAACCATTGGTGATCTCTTTTTTTCCTTATTTGCTACATACCAGGGTTTTTGATAAATACAAAGGTTTATTTACTCACTTTCGCATGAACTCGCTCAACATTATTGTTGATTTTTCAACTTACATGTATTTCAGGGAATTAAAGATCTGGCACGGTATGGCATGTTTTCCGCTGCATTAGTCACCGAGGTCATCCAGGGTTTGGGGAATGTGACTCTTTCCTGGACAAGTCACAGTCCTCGAATCATGTTATGTTATGTTATGTTTAGGGTTGTAATGTTTGTGGGACAAGTTTATGGTTGTTAGGGTGTTAACCCGTTAAGACAATGTTTTGATATTTTTATTTTTAATGGATGATCTTGCATATTTTTAATTCATATAGCTTGTTATGATTAAGCTATGGTATTAAGAAGTCACACCAAATTAACCACGCTTCCGCAAAGCCAGGGTGTGACAGCTTGGTATCAGAGCTCTGATCATAGCGAACTAGGATTCCTTCTTGAGTCTAGACTATGATCACTAGGGCTCTCACGAAAACATTTTTACTGCATACCACTTAAGTCCAGATTCAAAACCTTATTATAAACAAATGTTGAGCGCATTTTATTTATTATTTTTAGGCTCAGTCTGGGAGGCTGAGGCTCGGTCTGGGAGGCCGAGGCTCGGTCCAATGGATCGAGGTAGATGTCTAGTGGGACTAGGGAGTCAGTCTGGGAGGCTGGGAGAATTGACTAGTGGGACTAGGGAGTCAGTCTGGGAGGCTGGGAGAATTGACTAGTGGGACTAGGGAGTCAGTCTGGGAGGCTGGGAGAATTGACTAGTGGGACTAGGGAGTCAGTCTGAGAGACTGGGAGGCTAGTGGGACTAGGAAAAGCAGTCTGGGAGGCTGGGAGGCTAGTGGGACTAGGAGAATTATGTGATTATTATTTGGTAACTTATGTGATTACCTGATTTACTGATTATTTGTGCATATTTGTGTTGTGTTACAGACACATGGACTCACCAGGCACGGGTGATTCGGATACCACCGGACCTTTACCCATAGTATCTGACCACATTATATCCTCAGAGCACGAGGTGCATACCTCCGATTACACGAGCACTGATGACGATGACTTCCAGCCCTTCGCTCTGCCCGACGGCGCTGATGAGCCTATTGATGACCCTCCTGCTGAGTACTTACCCTTAGTTGTGATTCCGGCTCCTATTCCTTTAGCCGTCTATCCCGCATATGACTTGCTACTCGACGCCGAGGCTGACGGCGATATCGATTTGTTTGAGGACGAGCCTTTTGAGGATGAGATTCCGGATGCAGCCCTTCTTCCCGCTGGCGATCTTCTGATGATCGCTGACGCCCCTGCTGAGGACTCACCCGCACATTCACCGGTCCCAGACTCCTTTGAGTCTGTGGCATCCGCACCTTCTCACGAGGTGAGCGCACAGCACTTTGCACACGACTCGGATCCTGACCAGGCATCCTCAGCAGCACCTATTCCGAGCTTTGCATTTGAGCATGACGACATAGAGGATTCTGATCCCATTTTTCCTCCGGGATTCGACCCGGATCATGATATTGAGTTTATCCCGATGGACCAGCCCATGGAGGGTCCCGCTGATCCAGTTGATCCTATTGATCCCGATTTTGATTTCGAGATGGCTTTTGATGACCACGAGCCTGCCTTGGCTCCTGAGCAGGCAGCTGCTCTAGATCCTATGCCCGAGCATGACCCCGTATATGCTGGCATCCCAGTTGAGCCCGTTCTGGCTGACCCGCCCGTTGATGATCATCTGGAGGGTGATCATGTTGTTGCTATCGATCCTGTTGTTGATCCACTTTTTGTTGCTGATATACCGGTTGACCATCCTATTGCACCAGTTGACCCTGTCGTCGCTCCTCCATTTGATCCCATTCCACTCGAGCCTGAGCACGCACTATTTGCTGACCATATGGATCCACCCGATGAGGATGCTCAGCACGGTTGGATACCTGCTGACGAGGATGTTCCACCTTTGCCCCCTCAGATCCCTGTTACACGATCTGTTGATTTCACTTTTCAGGTTCCTCAGTTTGTACCTCCAGCGAGGCCTGGAGAGGGTTCTTCAGCCCATCCTTTTGGGCACGTACCGATGTCTATTCCCTTCATGCCCCAGATGTCATCTGTTCCACCCTCTACTTCACCATTTCATGTGGCACCATTTGACCCCACCAGTGAGCCCTTGCTTTGGCCGACGCCATCAGCCATGCCACATACTGATCCATACCATTCGTTTCATGTTGGACACACTATAGAGGACGTTTTGATGTCCTTCGTTCATCAGCATGAGTCGCACACGCAGCGTCTCCGGGAGCTCGAGAGAGCTCAGCTGCCACCATGTTCATGCCATGGTCAGATACACTCCCCTCTTCAGCCAGGACGATCATTACCCCCAGATTTTGCTGCTCGTCTCTTTACACTAGAGCAGCAGGTTGCTTCTGTTATTCGCACTCAGCAGGCTATGGAGGAGGATTGGCTTCTGTTACGCCGCTTGCTTTACCCTCACTTTCCCCCTCCTCCCCCGCCATCCGCTTAGAGCTCATCAGTGCTATATAGGTAGACGTTGGTGAGACGACAGCGATTGTGACTGCACAGCATTTTGGAGACCAGCTGATGATACTGACTTTTGTTGACACTTATTTGATGTACTTGATGTATTTGACACTGACATGATATAGTTTTTGGACAGGGGTGATGTAGCCCCTAATTGATTGATGATTGTATGACACAGTGATGTACTGATACACTTACTACATTGTGGTCTCGATATATATGGCAATCGCAGTATTCTCACCATATCTGATTCGCTTGATTGCTTATTTATATTTTTGGGACATGGGATGTTGGGACATGGGATGTTGTGTGTATAATAATCGTAACATGGGATGTTGTGTGTGTGATATATTGATAACATGAGATGTTATGTGCTATTACTATTACTATATACGTATGCTTACTATGGCCTGACCGACATATACATCTTTAGAAGATGCCGCCAAGACGTCAACCTCAGCCAATGCCTACTACCCAGGACGAACTACAGCAAGTCATTGCTGCTGCTATTGCTCAATATGCTGCCTCTCAAGGAGGAATGAGTGGAAGCAACTCTGGCAACACTGGCAACAACAACAACCCACCTCATGGGTGCACCTACAAACAGTTCTTGGACTGCAAGCCCGTAAACTTCAATGGCACAGGTGGTGCTGTTGCTTTCATCCGCTGGGCTGAGAAAACCGAGTCCGTACTTCGCATGAGCAAATGCGCGCTGGATCAACAAGTCACTTACATCTCAGGGCTATTTTTAGATGGAGCCCTATCATGGTGGAATCTACAAGTCCAAACACTTGGCGAAGCTGCTGCTTACGCACTGACTTGGACCGAGCTGAAAGAAATCATGCGCAAGAAGTACTGTTCTCGCGCTGAAATTCAGAGATTGGAGACCGAGTTCTGGCATCTAAAAATGGAAGGTCCTAAGATAGCTGAGTATGTTCAGAGGTTCCACGACTTGTCGCATGTGGTACCATACATGGTTACGCCTGAGTTCAAGAGGATTGAACGCTTCATTTGGGGATTGGCTCCTCAAATAATCAGCATGGTGACCTCCTCCAAACCTGCAACTATCACAGAAGCCATTGATTTGAGTGTGGCTCTCACCGAAGAGGCAATTCGGTTGAACAAGTTTGATGAAACTGAGCCCAAGAAAAAGGAGACTCATGTGGAGTCGTCAGGTGGGAATAAACGGAAGTTTTCAAATTTCAAGCAGGGCACCGGGATGGTGGTTAAGAAAGGAGAGCAGAGCGCGCCAGCTCAGGATACAACTGGTGGTAGGAAGAAAGGAAAGGGATATATGGGTGCACAACCCAAGTGCAACTCATGCCAACGACACCACTCTGGTCGTTGCAGGCTAAGAGTTTGTGAATCATGTGGGAAGACTGGTCATACAAAGGATTTTTGTTGGGCTAGTGCTGGCCGGGGAGGCCAAGGAGGATCTGGGAATAGGAATAATCGTGGTGGTAATGGGAACCGCCCCCAAGGAAACCATGGAGGTGATGGGAATCAGGTCAATCATGCAAACCAAGCGGGCGCCATGAATCGAAATCAGGGAAACAACCAAGCGGGAAACAATGGTGGGAACGGGCAGAGGCCCGGATGTTTTAACTGCGGTGATGTTGGGCATTACAAAAGGAATTGTCCAGAATTAAACCAAGCCCGCAGAAGGGTTTTCAACATAGAAGCAAGGGAAGCGCGCCAGGATCCCAATGTTGTCACTGGTACGTTCCCTGTAAACCAACGCTATGCATCCGTTTTGTTTGATACTGGTGCCGATTACAGCTTCGTATCGCTAGAATTTAAGAATATGCTTGGTTTAGCCGCTAGTAAATTAGATATTCCATACTCGATCGAATTAGCGAATGGGAAGTTAGTAGAGGCTAACGAGGTGATTCGAGGTTGCGTAATCGAATTGGGAGAGCGTGAGTTCGCTCTGGATCTACTACCAGTCCAGTTGGGAAGCTTCGACGTGGTAGTAGGGATGGATTGGTTATCGAGTAACAAGGCCGAGATAGTTTGTCACGAGAAGATTATTCGTATCCCGACCGATGATGGTGAGACCATTGTTGTTCATGGGGAGAAACGTGAGACGCCGTTAAGGATGATTAGCTGCCTGAAAGCGAGAAAGTGTTTGCAGAAAGGATGTGTTGCTTTTCTGGCACACATTGTAGATAATAAGGCTGCTGAGCCAAAGATCGAAGACATCCCTGTCGTAAGGGAATATCCAGAAGTCTTTCCTGAAGACTTGCCTGGATTGCCGCCTCAAAGGCAAGTGGAGTTTCGCATTGACTTGGTTCCAGGCGCCGCGCCTGTGGCTAAGGCACCCTACAGACTTGCTCCGTCTGAGATGCAAGAACTGTCGACACAACTTCAGGAGTTGCTCGATAAGGGGTTTATCCGACCAAGCTTCTCGCCTTGGGGAGCTCCAGTTTTGTTTGTGAAGAAGAAGGACGGTAGTTTCCGTATGTGCATTGATTACAGAGAGTTGAACAAGCTGACGATCAAGAATAGGTATCCCCTGCCAAGAATCGATGATCTATGCGACCAGCTTCAAGGTTCAAGCTTCTATTCAAAGATCGATCTTCGATCTGGGTACCATCAGCTAAGGATACAGGAGGAAAGTATCCCGAAGACAGCCTTCAGAACTCTCTATGGACACTACGAGTTCCTAGTTATGCCGTTTGGGTTGACAAACGCACCTGCCGTGTTCATGGATTTGATGAATCGAGTTTGCAAGCCGTACTTGGATAAGTTCGTGATCGTATTCATCGATGATATTTTGATTTATTCAAAGACGAAGGCTGAGCACGAGCAGCATTTAAGAGCCATTTTGGAGCTGCCAAAGAAAGAACAGTTGTACGCCAAATTCTCTAAGTGCGAGTTTTGGCTAAGAGAAGTGCAATTCCTTGGGCACGTGGTGAATGGAGATGGAATCCACGTGGATCCCACCAAGATCGAGGCGATCAAAGATTGGGAAACGCCAAAGACGCCAACCGAGATTCGGCAATTCTTGGGTTTGGCTGGCTATTATCGAAGGTTCATCGAGAACTTTTCAAAGATCGCTCAACCATTGACGCTCCTCACGCAGAAGGACAAGAAGTTTGATTGGGTAATCAAACAGGATGAAGCATTTCAGATATTGAAGGATAAGCTTTGTAACGCGCCAATCTTAGCTCTACCAGAAGGTACTGATGATTTTGTGGTATACTGCGACGCATCGCGTCAAGGTTTGGGCTGTGTGTTGATGCAACGTCAAAAGGTTATTGCCTACGCGTCACGCCACCTGAAGGTACACGAAAAGAACTATACCACTCACGATTTGGAGCTTGGCGCAGTGGTTTTCGCTTTGAAGATCTGGAGACACTACCTTTATGGTACGAAGTACACAATCTTCACAGATCACAAGAGCCTCCAGCACATATTCAACTAGAAGGAGTTGAATATGAGGCAAAGACGATGGGTAGAACTGTTGAATGACTACGACTGTGAGATAAAGTATCACCCAGGGAAGGCGAATGTGGTCGCCGATGCCCTAAGTCGTAAAGAGAGGATCAAGCCCATAAGGGATAGGGCTTTGGAAATGATCGTTCAGACCGATCTTTCCTCGCGCGTTCGTGCAGCGCAACAAGAAGCTCTCAAGGAAAGAAACCTTGAAGAAGAGTATCTCCGTGGGATGGAGAAGTTATTGGTACCAAACAAGGAAGGAACATTGTGTTTTGAGAACAGGATTTGGGTTCCTTTGTTTGGTGGTTTAAGGAAGGTTATTTTCGATGAAGCTCACAAATCGAAGTACTCTATCCACCCTGGAGCGGATAAGATGTACCAGGATCTTAAAGATTATTATTGGTGGCCTAGGATGAAAGGCGATGTTGCAGTTTATGTGAGCAAGTGTTTAACATGCGCCAAGGTTAAGGCAGAATACCAGAAGCCTTCGGGACTTCTGCAGCAACCAGAGATCCCCAAGTGGAAGTGGGAATAAATCTCTATGGATTTTGTTACGAAACTGCCAAGAACGCCAAGAGGCCATGACACTGTTTGGGTAATAGTGGACCGTTTAACGAAGTCAGCACACTTCCTGCCTATCCGAGAGAAGGATAATACGAGCAAACTGGCCAAAATTTACATGAGAGAGATTGTTACACGCCATGGAGTACCTCTCTCGATTATCTCTGATAGAGACGGAAGGTTCGTGTCAAGGATATGGCAATCCTTCCAGGAAGCTTTTGGCTCCAAATTGAATCTGAGCACAGCTTTTCACCCGCAGACCGACGGTCAAAGCGAGCGGACGATTCAGACGTTAGAAGACATGCTGAGAGCATGTGTGATGGATTTGGGCGGTAGCTGGGATAAGCATTTGCCTTTGGTTGAGTTTTCATACAACAACAGCTACCACACCAGTATTGGTGCCGCACCGTTTGAAGCCTTATATGGGCGCAAGTGCAGATCGCCGCTTTGTTGGGCTGACGCAGGTGATAGACAATTGGTTGGTCCTGAAGTGGTACAGGAAACCACAGATAAGATCGCGCAAATCCGAGACCGTATCAGCGCGGCTCGTGACAGGCAGAAAGCCTACGCGGATCGAAGCAGGAAACCTCTAGAGTTTGAGGTTGGTGAGATGGTTTTGTTGAAGGTATCACCCTGGAAAGGTGTGGCACGCTTTGGGAAACGTGGAAAGTTGAACCCGAGGTATATTAGACCGTTCAAGATCTTGGAGAGAATCGGGTTAGTAGCTTACAAGTTGGATTTACCTGCCGAACTGAATGGTGTTCACGATACATTCCATGTATCCAATCTGAAGAGAAGTCCAACTCAAGATACCGTTGCCATTCCTACCGACGAAATTCATGTTGACGACACGCTCCATTTCGTTGAAGAACCTGTCGAGGTCACGGATTGGAAAGTTAACAAGACCCGCCGGAGCAGTGTCAAGCTCGTCAAAGTTCGCTGGAATGCTAGACATGGTCCTGAATTCACCTGGGAGCGTGAGGACCGGATGAAAGAGAAGTACCCCCACTTATTTCCTAAGGACCCTGCTTCTACAAGCAGAGCTTAAAATTTCGGGACGAAATTTTTCTAACGGGGGGAGAATGTGACAACCCTCACTAAACCAGGTATCCGTACGATTTAATTAATAATTAATTGCTGCTTAATTACTGTGCTTAACTGAAATTGCTGACGAACTGCTACTTGATTTCTAGTACTTGTATATTCCTGCATCATACTTTGATTTCCGTCACTACATTATTTACAAGTTGAACCTTAGTGACAAACATGATGCACTAAAGCACAGTAGCATTAGAACGGATAACCTATTGAACATGCTGATAAAGCCAGCATCAGGCAGACACTGCCTCTAAGGCCTGTATGAGCCAGAATTATTTTACTACACCCATAGTGAGTGTAGGGATACAAGGGTTGTATAACTGCGTCTCTAGGAATAAGATATAATGATTGGATGTGCCTAAAACGTACTCTAAGCACAAAACACAGCACTTTTATTAACATACCAGCTTCTAGCTAACTAATAAAGTGCCAAAACATGAGGAAATATTCCTGACACTTTGCAGAATAAATTGTGTCGCTAAAAATATTATTTACGACGCTTAAAAGATTACTTAAGCACTTTAACGGATTACTATCCAACCGAACAACCGGACTATACCCGGAACATGAAAATATTGCCATAAATATTGTTAGTCTTTTCTGAGCCAGTTAGGGTCCCTGATTACCCTAACACCCGCAATATAACGCATCACACCACTAACCGAGTTAACCCCTAAAGTTAACCTACTTAACGTAACTAAGTCCTAACTACACATTTGAAATCGAACTGGATACCCCCCCCTAATGAGATCGGCCAACTAAAGGGAACCAAGGGAGTACACTTTTGATTATTATATTAACATGTGCCTAATATCTAGGTGACATAAAATCCGTTGGACGATGAACATGATTTTGCCTATAAATACTACCCTTAAACACATAAGGTTATCACTTACCACAAATCACTCAACACAACTCTTTCTCTCTTGCTCTCCCCTCTCTCGGCCGAAACCCCCACCACCTACACACCCATTGTTCGATCTTGATCTCTCCATTCCTACATCATACAAGCTTCACGGGTCACGTATTAGGAAGCTTGGAGCAAACGGAAGCGGAAGGACCTCGTTACTTCGCTTTTATCCACCTCATTTTCGCCTAGATTCTTCCCTAGCCCCGAGCTAGAGGTATAATGTTTAAAACTCATTCTCGAACATATCTAAAGTGGTTAATATGATTTATAACGGTTAAAATGCGGAAACCCATCTTTTGAATCTTTAAAGTTTACTAAAACTTGAATTTTGTTGGATAAAAGATCATAACTTGTGTAAAAGTTGTAGTGTTTGAATATGTTGATTATTTAGGCCCGATCTATGATGTGGTGGCTCGGATCATCGTTTAACCCGACTTTGTTAAGATCATAGATCTTGACATAAGCTTGTTTATATCGGTACAAGGGTTAAAGGGTGAAACTCTACCACATCAAAAGACATGAACTTGTGTAAAAGTAATTTTACTAGTAAAATGGTGTTTAAAACTAGCGGATCTACGGATCTGCAAGTGGTATTTTCGTAAGACCAAGTGTCGAGAAAATCATGTTTTATAAAAGTCGTATGACACACTAACAAATATGATTTTTACAAACTACAAGTGTATAAACACTTGTGAAACGAAAGATCCGACAAAGTAACAATTTTTATAAAAGTTGTCGGGAAGTTGTAAAGAATGATTTGTTCTAAAAACAGGGTTTTTACAAGATTAAACTATCTTACACATAGATCCACCAAATATAAGGAGATCTACACTATAGTTTTCGGAAAAACTACAAGTTCATGTAATAATGTGATTTACATACTAGTCGGCAAGTTTGGTGTGTTGAAATTAGTTTGACGTGTCGGAAATTGATTGATTGATTAAAGAAGTGTTGAAATGATTTTGTAAAAGAAAATGATACGCTTGAAAGCGTGGCCACCTCCAGTTACAGGGGAAACTCTGGCGAAATTTTTCTAAAAACCTAACACTTAGAATTATTTACAAGTGTTAGAATTATTTTGATATGTTTTCAAAATATATTTCGCCACGACTTTATTTACAAATATTCGGAGGTGGGATTTTCACAAAACTAAACGTGATAAATATATATTCGATAAATATATTTTTCACCACACTGTTTATGATTATTTTGTGAAAATATATAAATATTATTTTTAGAGTAAAAATAATATTTACAAACGTTGACGAACCCAAAATAATACAAACGCTTACACGACGAACATATAAGTTACAACGGTAATTACTATTACCACTTAATCGTTAAAACATAACTTACGCTTTATACGGAAATACACATAAACGCGTATTTTGTCAACATATTATTTTGAAAAGTATTAAGTGAAGAGAAAATATAATATTTTTGAGAAAAATATTTATATTTTGGAATAAGAAGTAAAAATATATTAAGTGGGACTTAATGAGATGATACGAATACACATGTATTAAATCCCCCATCCTTGGGAAGGAAATTAATTACCAAGTATATACAAGGAACGGTTGTCTAACTGTTTCCCAAAACTTAAACTATAAAGCTAAGGCACGGCCATCCGTCTAATAGAATTAGCACATGTAGGTCGTTGCACAGCTGCCTGACATTCGGAGTACTTGGTATAGCGACGCACTGACTGTGAGTTCATGTCCCCCTTTTCTCTTAACTGTTTTCAGTTTTCTAAACTGCGGGGTGAAATACATGTTACAATGGTTATGATTACTTTATACATGGTATGGTTAGCGTAAGGAGGGTTTCTTTTAGATCATGTGAATGGGTAGGCGGAAACTTGAGGTCATTAATCCTCATGGTAGGACCGAGGGGCAGGAGCGGTAGATCTATTTGGGTGTAGCGAGCCCAGTCCCAGGTCCAGCATAACGGACCTTGGGATGACTTTGTTCCCGACGCATAAATTTGCTAGGTTTGAGCCTTCCTACTTGCATTTCACACATACCAATGGCCTTGCAAACCATTGGTGATCTCTTTTTTTCCTTATTTGCTACATACCAGGGTTTTTGATAAATACAAAGGTTTATTTACTCACTTTCGCATGAACTCGCTCAACATTATTGTTGATTTTTCAACTTACATGTATTTCAGGGAATTAAAGATCTGGCACGGTATGGCATGTTTTCCGCTGCATTAGTCACCGAGGTCATCCAGGGTTTGGGGAATGTGACTCTTTCCTGGACAAGTCACAGTCCTCGAATCATGTTATGTTATGTTATGTTTAGGGTTGTAATGTTTGTGGGACAAGTTTATGGTTGTTAGGGTGTTAACCCGTTAAGACAATGTTTTGATATTTTTATTTTTAATGGATGATCTTGCATATTTTTAATTCATATAGCTTGTTATGATTAAGCTATGGTATTAAGAAGTCACACCAAATTAACCACGCTTCCACAAAGCCAGGGTGTGACAGCTTGGTATCAGAGCTCTGATCATAGCGAACTAGGATTCCTTCTTGAGTCTAGACTATGATCACTAGGGCTCTCACGAAAACATTTTTACTGCATACCACTTAAGTCCAGATTCAAAACCTTTTTATAAACAAATGTTGAGCGCATTTTATTTATTATTTTTAGGCTCAGTCTGGGAGGCTGAGGCTCGGTCTGGGAGGCCGAGGCTCGGTCCAATGGATCGAGGTAGATGTCTAGTGGGACTAGGGAGTCAGTCTGGGAGGCTGGGAGAATTGACTAGTGGGACTAGGGAGTCAGTCTGGGAGGCTGGGAGAATTGACTAGTGGGACTAGGGAGTCAGTCTGGGAGGCTGGGAGAATTGACTAGTGGGACTAGGGAGTCAGTCTGAGAGACTGGGAGGCTAGTGGGACTAGGAAAAGCAGTCTGGGAGGCTGGGAGGCTAGTGGGACTAGGAGAATTATGTGATTATTATTTGGTAACTTATGTGATTACCTGATTTACTGATTATTTGTGCATATTTGTGTTGTGTTACAGAGACATGGACTCACCAGGCACGGGTGATTCGGATACCACCGGACCTTTACCCATAGTATCTGACGACATTATATCCTCAGAGCACGAGGTGCATACCTCCGATTACACGAGCACTAATGACGATGACTTCCAGCCCTTCGCTCTGCCCGACGGCGCTGATAAGCCTATTGATGACCCTCCTGCTGAGTACTTACCCTTAGTTGTGATTCCGGCTCCTATTCCTTTAGCCGTCTATCCCGCATATGACTTGCTACTCGACGCCGAGGCTGACGGCGATATCGATTTGTTTGAGGACGAGCCTTTTGAGGATGATATTCCGGATGCAGCCCTTCTTCCCGCTGGCGATCTTCTGATGATCGCTGACGCCCCTGCTGAGGACTCACCCGCATATTCACCGGTCCCAGACTCCTTTGAGTCTGTGGCATCCGCACCTTCTCACGAGGTGAGCGCACAGCACTTTGCACACGACTCGGATCCTGACCAGGCATCCTCAGCAGCACCTATTCCGAGCTTTGCATTTGAGCATGACGACATAGAGGATTCTGATCCCATTTTTCCTCCGGGATTCGACCCGGATCATGATATTGAGTTTATCCCGATGGACCAGCCCATGGAGGGTCCCGCTGATCCAGTTGATCCTATTGATCCCGATTTTGATTTCGAGATGGCTTTTGATGACCACGAGCCTGCCTTGGCTCCTGAGCAGGCAGCTGCTCTAGATCCTATGCCCGAGCATGACCCCGTACATGCTGGCATCCCAGTTGAGCCCGTTCTGGCTGACCCGCCCGTTGATGATCATCTGGAGGGTGATCATGTTGTTGCTATCGATCCTGTTGTTGATCCACTTTTTGTTGCTGATATACCGGTTGACCATCCTATTGCACCAGTTGACCCTGTCGTCGCTCCTCCATTTGATCCCATTCCACTCGAGCCTGAGCACGCACTATTTGCTGACCATATGGATCCACCCGATGAGGATGCTCAGCACGGTTGGATACCTGCTGACGAGGATGTTCCACCTTTACCCCCTCAGATCCCTGTTACACGATCTGTTGATTTCACTTTTTAGGTTCCTCAGTTTGTACCTCCAGCGAGGCCTGGAGAGGGTTCTTCAGCCCATCCTTTTGGGCACGTACCAATGTCTATTCCCTTCATGCCCCAGATGTCATCTGTTCCACCCTCTACTTCACCATTTCATGTGGCACCATTTGACCCCACCAGTGAGCCCTTGCTTTGGCCGACGCCATCAGCCATGCCACCTACTGATCCATACCATTCGTTTCATGTTGGACACACTATAGAGGACGTTTTGATGTCCTTCGTTCATCAGCATGAGTCGCACACGCAGCGTCTCCGGGAGCTCGAGAGAGCTCAGCTGCCACCATGTTCATGCCATGGTCAGATACACTCCCCTCTTCAGCCAGGATGATCATTACCCCCAGATTTTGCTGCTCGTCTCTTTACACTAGAGCAACAGGTTGCTTCTGTTATTCGCACTCAGCAGGCTATGGAGGAGGATTGGCTTCTGTTTTGCCGCTTGCTTTACCCTCACTTTCCCCCTCCTCCCCCGCCATCCGCTTAGAGCTCATCAGTGCTATATAGGTAGACGTTGGTGAGACGACAGCGATTGTGACTGCACAGCATTTTGGAGACCAGCTGATGATACTGACTTTTGTTGACACTTTGTTCCCGAGGCATAAATTTGCTAGGTTTGAGCCTTCCTACTTGCATTTCACACATACCAATGGCCTTGCAAACCATTGGTGATCTCTTTTTTTCCTTATTTGCTACATACCAGGGTTTTTGATAAATACAAAGGTTTATTTACTCACTTTCGCATGAACTCGCTCAACATTATTGTTGATTTTTCAACTTACATGTATTTCAGGGAATTAAAGATCTGGCACGGTATGGCATGTTTTCCGCTGCATTAGTTACCGAGGTCATCCAGGGTTTGGGGAATGTGACTCTTTCCTGGACAAGTCACAGTCCTCGAATCATGTTATGTTATGTTATGTTTAGGGTTGTAATGTTTGTGGACAAGTTTATGGTTGTTAGGGTGTTAACCCGTTAAGACAATGTTTTGATATTTTTATTTTTAATGGATGATCTTGCATATTTTTAATTCATATAGCTTGTTATGATTAAGCTATGGTATTAAGAAGTCACACCAAATTAACCACGCTTCCGCAAAGCCAGGGTGTGACAAAATGAGAAAAAACACACTTAAACAAGCACAAATTCGGCCAATACACGAGCTGGCCACATCTTTCAGCGGATCGTGGTCTCTGGTGGGGCGCGAGAGGGAAGGGATGGGCCGGTCACGGGCCGCGAGCCACCTCCTCCGAGTTATTATTTTGATTTTTGTCATGTTTAGTCCCTGTAGTTTCATATATGTTGTGTTACGAGGTGTTTTAAGTATAAAAGGCATATTATAAGGGGGTTTTAAGTATCTTTAATACATAAACAAGTACATTATAAGTATATGAGTTGTGAATAAGCATCGTATACGTTCAGTCATGTATATATTTGCAAGTTTAGCATGTTTTAACACGAATTACGAATAAGGAATCGATATATAATGAATTTAAACGTATAAGCATGTATGGATAAGTAAAGTATAAATTCTAAGAAAAAAATGCATTTTATTATGATCCAAGTCTCGGAATTTACAACGACACAACGAGAAGACGATTACAAGGAAATACTAGTTTCCAAAAATAGAATTACAAGACAAGCTAATTAAGGAAAGTACAAAAAAGCAAGGCGTTACAGGTTCTCAATATGAGAAAACCCTAAAATCACACATAACAAAATCAAATACACACATAACAAAAATAGCGAAAAAATGGTGACAAAATCTTATTAACCCAACCCAAAGAATTTGCCCCCCGGAAACCCTAGATCTTACAAACTATAAGATCTACAAACGATACAAGATACAAAATGTCTCTTGATGATCATCAATGTAACAAGATCAGTCTCTCTGAAATACAGACGAGAGATTGTAACAACAATCTTAAACAACTTAAAACTATAACAAACTATACAGAGAAAAAGTATGAATATGAGAGAGAGTGTGAATGGCTGAATTCTCAGTCAACACTCCTATTATATGATCACCAAAATAAATTACATCCAGGACCTCCAAAAATGCTACAAAGTGATTGCAATCCTCGTAAAGATACACATAAACCCCTCATAGTTTATAACTTGTACACACTTAGTCCAACATTGAAATATAACATATATAAATGTTACTAAGCCCATAATCACATTGAGCCCACTAGCCCATAACAACCATATGAATGAATGTGAAGAATAAACCCATTATGAGACATTCTAACACTACATTTTCGGTTAATGGTTTAGAATTATTCCAACAGCGTATTGACGGGTAGTCTGTAGGACAACCCTTAAGTGGTATAAATGATAATAAAATCCTACATTTAATCAGGTAGTTGTCTATAATTAGACAACTACGGTTGTTTGTGTTTCAGGTACAAACGGGAGCTTAAAATGGAAGGAATACAGAGAATAAATGAAAAATCAATTATTGGAATTGAAGAATTAAGAAGATAGCATGATAGAGGACGAAATTACGAGAACGTAGGCGAAAACGGTGAAGAAACGGAGTTGAAACGGGAAAGTTATAAAGAAAATAAAAGAAGCAAAATCAGGCACAGTCGTAGCCTACGGCCAGGGCCGTAGGTTACGGTGCTTATTGGTCTTTATGTGCGCCGTATGGCAGTTTTGCTCCACCGTAGGCTTCTGATGGGCGTCGTAGCTTATGGCAGCGCCACAGGCTACGGCAGTGAGCTGCGAAAAAAGTGTAACCTCCGTATTTAAAGCAGTTTTATTATGTCCTTTCATAGACAATCATTGTTTTTCGTTTTGTAACTCAGGAGAGGCGAATTAGGGGTGTTCTAAGGTGATCTTGAGTGATCGAAACATGAAGACTTTGTTTTTTATTCCAATGGACAAAGATTTGATTGTGATGATGGTTCATAACACTATGAGCGGCTAGGTTTGCTTGGCGATCGTCTCGGATGTAAGGTTTTGTTTGTAACAATTATGTTTGTTCTTTAATTTCTGGAATATTAGACTGTGCATGTGGTGTTAGTTTATTATGGTGTTTGATTGGTTGTTTGTAAATTGTTGATGTATGTTTGATCATAGTTTTAAACCATACGTTCTTGGTGCCGTTGGCAATCAAGATATCATGGGAGGGATTAGGGTTGGATATATGTTGATTGGTCATTGGGTAACAACCTCGCATTCTAGGAATCCGAGTACTTAGTTCCCTTTCATCACAAACAATTGATCTTACATGAGCCATGCCTATGTGGTTATTTCTAGTTGAACATTAACGTTAGTTGTCACTTAAAACCTGAAACTCAGGATGATCAGTATCCTTTTATCTTGTTACAAAACTTAACTTTGATTTGTAATTTAATTTAGTTCAATTTAGACAATTAAAACCAAACAACCAAATCAGTGAATTTATATTTTTGCAATTTAGTTTAACTTAGTTAATTTAGACATACATTTAGATAACATACATTCCACAAACTCCCTGTGTTCGATACCCACTTACCGCTATCTAATGGTTGTATTTGGTTTAAATTTGATTGAGACTTCGACCTCACATCAAATTTTGGCGCCGTTGCCGGGGAGTAGTGCGCAACATGTGTTATCTTGTGTATTAGTGTTGAGTATTAGTTAAAAAAATTAATTAAAAACCCAAAAAGATTTTTTTTGTGTTCGTGATTTACACTTGGTAGTTGAGATGTGTTGTGCAGGATGACATAGCATTACACAAATTTCAGCTTTTCTACGTGTAGATTGTGAGGGGGTCCACGTCATTCGTGTATTGGTTGCCACGAGGCCCAATACAGGAGGGCACATGGAAAACCGGTGTCTTATGTTTCAGAGCTTCCACCTCCATCACAGTTTGATGATTATGAATCAGAAATGGAGGATGATTATTACTCGGATGGATATGATCGGGACGAGGATGCTTATTATGAGACAAGGACGGATGGACGATGTTTTCTATTGCGGTCGTCATCATACTTATGATTATGATGTGTGCACGGTGTATTTGGAAAATCCAAAGGTTTGGAATATAAAAATGATGGATGGTACATCTTAAGACCGTATCAAGGATATCGACAGTGTCATCCCGAGGAATATTCTGAGCCCGAGGGTGTCTATACTTATGAGACCGAGGAGGAGAAAGAGCTTGCTATGCTGGAAGTGACTTTGTCCAAACTCGAGTAGTATTTATCAACACCCAACCTTTCTGATGAAGATCGAATCAGCTGTTTAGTTTCTAAGTGTCAGAATTTAAAAATGAAGATAGAGATAGAACAATGCCTCTCACCATTACCTGATGATATTAGAGATTATTCTTGTCACACCCTGTCTTTTGCGGAAGCGTATGATGTGTGACTAGCTTGTTATCATTGCATTCAATCATAATAAACAACTACATGATTTAAAACGATGTTCATCCATTCGGAAAATTTTGAATATTACAAACACTTTTTATTTAAGTTTTAAAACACAACCTTCATCTAGGTTACAATTCAACAAAAGTGGATGACATCTAAACTTGTAGTCTACTTCTAGTTACGACACTTGCGCCCAAGATCCATCCTGTCACCTGAAATACATGTAATTTTGGAAAACATCAACATAAAGTTGAGCGAGTTCATGCGTTTTGCATACCGTGTATGAAAACATGGTATGTATCTTGTATAAATAAAGTATTCTTGTAAAAATCAAGTTTTCTTGTGTACACCACGTACTAATTGAATGTTTGTACAAGGACATTAAGGCATGTGAGGACATATGGAGCATTAGTGTTGGCTCCTTTAAGACATGTGAGAGCATATGGAGCATTAGTGTTGGCTCCTTTAAGGCATGTGAGAGCATATGGAGCATTAGTGTTGGCTCCTTTACTGTGTCGATTACCCTCGACTGTGTCGATTAACCTCGACTGTGTCGATTTCCCTCGACTGTGTCCATTACCCTCGACTGTGTCGATTACCCTCGACTGGGACTCCGAAGCACTACTAGGTACTAGTTTTGACCATAAGTGGGGTTCGGCCGTACCCGTTAGATCTAACCCTCGTCCCTAATTACTGAATGTTTTTAATGGCTTGGTACTAGTTTTCACCAAGACTTTATGGCATTTTTAGTATTAAGTCTATGCTCACATGATCTAGTATTTTCTAGGCATTTCTTAAAGCACAACATACTCGGCTCTCGTTCTCACCAAGTGTGCTTCTCGTATTTTTGTATTCTCAATTCGTATTGCACTCGGTACTCATTCTCACCAAGAGTACTTCTTGTATTTTTACCACTTGTAAAAATTGTAATATTTGTATCATGTATTGTCACACCCCAACCGATGGCGGAATCATCGGGGCGCGACACTAGGCGAATCAGATTGCTCAAGAGATTCCATAACAACTATATTGCGATAATATTTATTACATTCGTTATCCCATACTAACAAATAATACAATCACATAAGTCATCATGGATTTCTTGTCCTCTCGAACAATTCAAATCCGACAACCTAGATTTGTCACACCCCGACCACGTAGGACAACAAACCGTGGCGGAAACGTCGGGGAGTGTTGTAACAGAAGCTATCGTTTCATAACCATGGATACAAAAAGCGTTTCGTTTTATTGATAAAATTAAACATTTCATTGTCTTAACATAGAATAAACAAGTTTTACATCGTCTATCACTATTATTATGTCACTAAGGCCTCGTCCAGATCCTATGTGACGCATGCATCCTAGTAGTCATTCAAGCATCAACACCTGTGTCACGACCCCCGATCCTATCCTGGCCGGAATCGGAAGCCGCGAGCAGTCCAGTGGTACCAGTGATTATTTTGAAAAACATTGCAGCGGAAATTTCATCAGGACCGTGAGTTAGGAAAAATATCAGAATTTTGAAACACCGGATTTTATTTAAATGGATGGAATAAATTCCAAGTTTTACAAAGGTAGCTTTTAATAAAAACAATATTTCTTAATTTGATTTAATTAATAAAATAAGCCACTTCTTGAAGTCTTTTAGTGCTGAATCCAATCCTTACTCCAATCTACTGTAATTACCTGAAACGCGTTTTAAAAAGGTTTTGTCAGCGGGAAATACTGAGTGAATCATTCAGTTTACTAAAAACGACACATTTGTTATAATTCACAGTATTAAGGGTTTTTACATATGTTTATTATCAACCAACTTTCAAGAATAGGTATTTGTCACAGACCAGCTCTGTGACTGTGGTCATATCACCATTGGCTGTCCCAATGAGTGACGTGTGTCACCTTAGGCTCGCCCACCTAATGTGAAGGAAACAATAATAATAATACTGTGCACAATACCCCACATACCGGCTGTAATTTGGTGATTACATAAACTTAATCACTGTAATTATAACTTTTGGAAAATGATTTGGAGTATTGTAAAACAGTTAATAAAAAGAAGAATGACTCACAAATCAGCATGCAGGATTGAGTTAACAAACTTCTTGATTCTGTTTCTTCCGATAATTAAGCATGCACTTTATTATTCTGGATCTTCTGATGATTTAATAGTTTGTTTGATTGTAAGGGTGTAGTTGGGAGTATTCTTGGTAATTAAATATATAGTTTAACAGAATGGAATACGTATTGGTGTAAAACCCAAATCAAACCTTAACGGTAGTCATGAGATTCGAACCTTAACGAATTTCACAAAAACCGGGTTAATGATCAATACAGCTTTTACGATAACTCACGAGATCAAATTCTCACAACGAACGACAAAGTGCGATACTTAAACTCATTCATCGAATTAACGACGAACGACAAAGTATCACCCTAATATGGGCGGCACTTAAACATCCATTGGATATATTGATCGCTCGGAAAATGAATCGTAATAGCGATTGAGTGATTATTGATTAGAACACCAACGTATAGGGAGAAGAAGAAAAGAAATGAGCAAAGAAAAATGAATCCTAAGCTTCTTATTTATAGCAAGCAGGCAAGCACCTCAAATCATACTTCTGGTCGATGTGGGATAAGTTGACGTGCCTACCTACCTGCTTGACATGCTAGCTAGCTTGCTTATATATATTAATTCAGTTGCTTCACTCGTTTTTCTTGCATAACTTTTAAAATATAACGTTTTATAAAACGACGAATATGTTTTTAGAACGAGCATATTTTTATCTACGTTTTAACCTAAGTTTCATTAAAAACGGAGTAAGGAAAAAAAAATAATATATTTTATTATTAATATTAAACGTTCTTATATGACCCCATATATATCTATTTTTAATAAACCTTACTTAGCTTAATTAATCTTGTTAGCTTAATTAATATTGATTAACTGATTTAATTAATCATACTAAACTTAATTAGGGTTTCGTTATTGCATAATTATCATACTAAATATTAATTTTAGTGAGGGTTGTTACATCCTCCCCACCTTAATAAAAATCTCGTCCTCGAGATTTGGACTATGATATTTTCTTTATGTTTCTTCTTTTAATTTAAGAGAAATAATGTATCGTGGAATGGAATCAAAAGATATTTCGAGGGGTACGAATTTTGAAAAATAAAAAAAACGATTTATAGAAACAATTGGATTCAATATTTGAAATGAACTTACTTTGGTCAACTGAGGGAGATTCCGAATTGATAAATATCTATTTGTGAATGGAAGTATGGAAAATGATTTGTTAATGGTTATCTGAAAATCAACATCGTTTACTTAAATGGTACTGGACAACAGGATTTAGTGTATCGTAATCTGAGTACATAATTGTACCAAGAATATGACAAATTAAACGAATGACTCATGAATAGGGTTTAACACAGGCTACAACTCTATTCGGATGCTACAAAGCGTTTGTAATGATTGAAAGAATTCAATAATGATGACCGAATAAATTCACCGTTTTCGAAATTGAGAGTGTCAAGGAAGCGAATCTAGATATTTCAAAAGATGAAATGTTTAAACGAATGAGATGAAATGATATAGTTTTTTCAAGGTGATTGGGTTCAAGCCAAAAGATATATGATCTATAGAAAAATGAATGTGAAGAACTTTTTGGAATTAGTAAAATTCTTTGTCAGAAGAAAACTTACCTTGATTGGTACCTAAGGAAGACTTAAGAATGACCGGTTCAAAATGAAATGAAAACATGAAAATGATTCGTCAAATATTGAATTATGATATGAGAAAATCAATGTGCTGCGATGGGTGATTTGTAAAAATACATGAAAAGACAATAAAGTTAGAGTATTTTTGTTTTAATACACAATTGTATTCAGATGATTTTAATCAAAATGTTTGATTAAAGATAGGTGATACTTTGATTTATTAAATTCCTTTTCCTTTTATGTTATCATAAAGTAGAATAATACATAAATATAGATAGGTTTAAAATATCAAAACCCGTAGTAGTTTTGATAAAATCATGATATATGTTTTATAAATAGGTTTACCCAATATTCTAGAATTCATGATTATCATTTTTAAAATCAAGTATGTTTAACTATAAGATTTTATAATAGGGTATTTTAAATCATAAAAGTAAAATAATAAATGTTTATTCTAATATCAAGCATACTTAAATATTGGGTTGCGTAAATGACATTTGATATTTTAATATGTATATATTATAAAAGAATATTTCTATAAGTACTTAATAGTTGTGAAATATTAACCAAGGTAAAATTTATTTATAACATGTCTTGTTTATGAATATTTAGACGCTTATTTAGATAATTTATTCGTCCCTTTATTTGTTTTATGAAAATATGTTTTCTCTTTACAGTACGAAGTATATATATATATTTCTATATATAGAAAATATTTTTACATATAATTGAAATTTATTAAATAAGTATGATGACTTAATTTATATATATTAAATAGTTATTATCATGGTTGGATATTGGTTAGTGCTGCCTTGTTTAAGCATAGGTGGCTAGTCCATGCCTAACTAAGGCTAGGCTATTCAATACATGCCCCTGATAATAACTCTAGTATTTAAAAATAATACTAACACTATTACTATTAATATATTATTACTAATAATAAAACTAATATTAATTACCAATAATAAATGCATAAACTTAAATGAGAATATACTTTAAACAAATTTTTATAATTTCTTTACCTTAATGGTTTTAACAAAAATTTTAATTACAGAAATACTATATTGTAAGTTTCTATATATAATCAATTAAGTTTATACAATGTTTTTCGATTAATGAAAGGTAAGAAATATCACGAAAGGCTCGATTGGTTGTAAGGACTACGGAATTTAGGACATGAAATGGTGGATCATTATCTTAGCAGATAATTGTGTTAAGATTGCTTTTATAAAATAAATCAATAAAGCGGATTCAATATAAATAAATAAATAATTAAATCTTAGATTAGCACAATCTTCAATTTTGTGAAGATGTCATTTACAAAGTGATCGTGATTAAAGAAATAATTCAGTGAAGTCGAAGGCCAAGAAAGCATGTTATGGTTCAAGAGAATCGAAGTGCTTGTTGGGATTATTTCGAATTTGAATATGATGGCTTAAAATATCATACGGGACTTTGAATTGAATACGAAATGTGAGCAAGTTAACTGGGTTTGGATAAAAACGAGTTTTAATAAGGAAGTTCGGACATGATCACAACAGAAATCATGTGTACTTTTCAAAAGAAAATCGAGTTTTTTAAGAAATTCATTGACTCGATATCAAAGAGTAATCATTTTGCAAAAAGCGGTTTACAATGCAAAGATCAAGTATAGCGAAATGATATTTGAGGTTGGATAAAATAATAATTTGGAATGAAGCCTTCTTATGGTCTTCATAACTCTAAGGAACCACATGTACAACAAACAGTGCATGTGTACCGTGTAGATTTACCAAGAAATAATATAGATCAATATTCGCCATTATGAAAGAAATTCTCATTGTATGATGATCATTAGGGGAAGTAGCAAAAGTTTATTCATAGAGGTCAGAATTGCAACGAAGGAACTTCTTATCTGGAATTTCGTGTGATAACTATTTGTTAAATGACATTATCAGAGAATGTCAAATGAAGTGAAATGAAATAGGGGATTTGCAAAAATATATGACTTCTTTTGTAGTGCTAATAATTATGACTCAGGTTAGTCTATGCACCGATGTTTGTGAAATATTGTTCCAATGTACCTTAACGAGATTTTGATCGTTTGTAAGATCATGTGGCAAAATACCGCTTTTTGATTAGTAGTACTTTTACCGACTGAATTAATATTGGTGTCATCGTGCCTAATTTATATTTTTCAAAGGTCTTGCCTTGGAAGTTGTGTGTGATAAACTTTGACGTCTGTGGACGTATAATTTTAAGTTTCATGTGTTTTCTTGTGCATTAGCACAACTTTACATGCTTCTTACTTGCGTTCATAATTTATGGCGTTAATAATTTATGGTAACGTATTGGTAATTCTTATATTTTTGATGGTGTCCCAACTTAATGGGTTTCCATTTATTATTGTTGCTCGAGTTACGAGGTAGATGATCAAACAAAATAATGTTTGATATCGATATAGGTAAGAGATTCTTGATAAAGGAATCTAGATTTATTATTGACACATATACTTGTGCTTTATCCTTAATTATCAATTGTTATAGCTTTTGAAATTTCTTATAGATATACATATCTATATAATCATATATTTCACATGCTGTAATATACATACCCTTTATAAGGTTAATGTATTTAACAGATTCTTATTTTCAAAAACAAGTCTGATATCAGGCCATGATACTTATTTTAGGGAAATCTTGTCACTTGTTTGACATTTTATATACCCCATCTTACCCGGTTCGTGCCGGAGAGGTAACCTCAGTATATCCGGACAAGCTGGAGAGTCTGCTACTCTATACCCAGTTTTGCCGGAGAAAATTTTCTATTTCCCATAAATAGTATCTTTTCAAGATTTTAAAAGTGTCTCTTTTATTAGGACTTTTATCCAGAATCAAGGAAATTTGTATTCCCATAACATATCTTATTCTAGACCAAATAATATCAATAAGCAAGAATAAATAGCAATTAAGTGCTATTGCCTGCTAACCGTCATTCTTATGACATACCAGTATCCATTACATTATACTTATATAAGTAATTTACCTTAAAGTTTATTTTAAGGCAAAATTCTTAAGTTCATGTCTAAATATCATTCGAAGTGCTATCAGATAACATTAAGTTTCTAATTCTCCGTTTCACTTAGGTATTATTATAACACCTAATTGCGTAAACCAGTGGATTAGCTTATACTAAGGCATCTTTTCTTATGTTCAAGTCTAACTGTTATCAGCTGTGCTACCATTTAATAGTAATCTCCTAACTCTTTTATTTAAGCGTAAGTATTATTATCACAACACTTATAAGCTTAAAGCAGTGGCTTTGCTCTGATACCACCTTTTGTCACGACCCCCGATCCCATCCTGGCCGGAATCGGAAGCCGCGAGCAGTCCAATGGTACCGGTGATTATTTTGAAAAACATTGCAGCGGAAATTTCATCAGGACCGTGAGTTAGGAAAAATATCAGAGTTTTGAAACACCGGATTTTATTTAAATGGATGGAATAAATTCCAAGTTTTACAAAGGTAGCTTTTAATAAAAACAATATTTCTTAATTTGATTTAATTAATAAAATAAGCCACTTCTTGAAGTCTTTTAGTGCTGAATCCAATCCTTACTCCAATCTACTGTAATTACCTGAAACGCGTTTTAAAAAGGTTTTGTCAGCGGGAAATACTGAGTGAATCATTCAGTTTACTAAAAACGACACATTTGTTATAATTCACAGTATTAAGGGTTTTTACATATGTTTATTATCAACCAACTTTCAAGAATAGGTATTTGTCACAGACCAGCTCTGTGACTGTGGTCATATCACCATTGGCTGTCCCAATGAGTGACGTATGTCACCTTAGGCTCGCCCACCTAATGTGAAGGAAACAATAATATAATACTGTGCACAATACCCCACATACCGGCTGTAATTTGGTGATTACATAAACTTAATCACTGTAATTATAACTTTTGGAAAATGATTTGGAGTATTGTAAAACGGTTAATAAAAAGAAGAATGACTCACAAATCAGCATGCAGGATTGAGTTAACAAACTTCTTGATTCTATTTCTTCCGATAATTAAGCATGCACTTTATTATTCTGGATCTTCTGATGATTTAATAGTTTGTTTGATTGTAAGGGTGTAGTTGGGAGTATTCTTGGTAATTAAATATATAGTTTAACAGAATGGAATACATATTGGTGTAAAACCCAAATCAAACCTTAACGGTAGTCATGAGATTCGAACCTTAACGAATTTCACAAAAACCGGGTTAATGATCAATACAGCTTTTACGATAACTCACGAGATCAAATTCTCACAACGAACGACAAAGTGCGATACTTAAACTCATTCATCGAATTAACGACGAACGACAAAGTATCACCCTAATATGGGCGGCACTTAAACATCCATTGGATATATTGATCGCTCGGAAAATGAATCGTAATAGCGATTGAGTGATTATTGGTTAGAACACCAACGTATAGAGAGAAGAAGAAAAGAAATGAGCAAAGAAAAATGAATCCTAAGCTTCTTATTTATAGCAAGCAGGCAAGCACCTCAAATCATACTTCTGGTCGATGTGGGATAAGTTGACGTGCCTACCTACCTGCTTGACATGCTAGCTAGCTTGCTTATATATATTAATTCAGCTGCTTCACTCGTTTTTCTTGCATAACTTTTAAAATATAACGTTTTATAAAACGACGAATATGTCTTTAGAACGAGCATATTTTTATCTACGTTTTAACCTAAGTTTCATTAAAAACGGAGTAAGGAAAAAAAAATAATATATTTTATTATTAATATTAAACGTTCTTATATGACCCCATATATATCTATTTTTAATAAACCTTACTTAGCTTAATTAATCTTGTTAGCTTAATTAATATTGATTAACTGATTAATTAATCATACTAAACTTAATTAGGGTTTCCTTATTGCATAATTATCATACTAAATATTAATTTTAGTGAGGGTTGTTACAACCTGAAACATATGTAAACACTTAGTCAGCAAAGAAACGCTGGCGAGTACATAGGTTTTATAGGAGTGTCGAATTCATGGCTAGTTTAAGTGTTGCAATACTTTATTAAAAACTTTGTGTTGAAAAGAGTATAATATTGCAACTTAATTAACCAACTTAAATCTAGCGGGTTATTGTTTATAAAACCTCGTAGCCATGATTCTTAACCCAAAAACATTTGCTTTAGAAGACCAACTTGTAAAAATCTTGTAAAAACTCGTTAAAAACTCATATAGTTTATATCTCTTAGAAAAACATCGTTGTGTGACATCGTTTCAAAATCGTTTACCCAAGTGAACTAAATAACGTCACGATATGTAATATGATGAAAACACTTATATATAAGAAGTACCAACGGCGTATCTACCATGTTTTCACCATATTACACCCGTCTCGTTATCTAAACACTTAACCAAAAACCAATCGTTTATCGAAATCGTTTAACATCATTTCCAAATCGCTCCCAAATCGTTTACTCGTTCCCAAATCGTTTCCAATCGTTCCCAATCGTTTACTCGTTTCCAAATCGTTTAAATCGTCATCGTTTTAATTGTGAAAACTTATATATGGTCGTCTCGTTAACAACATTCAAACCTTTGTGACTCGTCCATCGTTCAACTCGTTCTCGTATTAACAAACCACCAAAGGGTAAGTTAATAAACATCAGATTCAGTCGCTACCCACAACCCCCACACATAACCATGGGTGTAGTAAAGTAACGGGATTTGTCAGATCCTATGGTACCATAACCTAATACTGGTCGGCTTGATCAATGCTAGTGAATGTCATTCGTTATGTAACTACAACCAACAAGTTCGTTCACTTTATCGAAATCGTTCTTAGTTTAGTAAAAATTGTTTTAATCGTTTTTGAAATCCTCGTTTAAACTTTGAAAACATTTCGTACATATGAATCACCCCAAAACAAAAAAAAAACAGTAAAATAGGGGAACTATGTACTCACATGAAGTGCAAAGTATCCTCAATCAATAGAACTTCAAACAACCTCAAGCAAACCAAAGGAATCAAGTAGCACCTAGTAATCGAACCACTAGTCAAACAATAGACGCCTAAATCGGAAGATCGGACAGAATGAGGTCTTGCAAACCAAATGAGTGTTAGAACTCATGTGATATGGTTTAACAAAGCCTACATTCTAAATCGGAACCTAACCTAAGTGCTTTCGACCCATCGTGACCCATCAAGGTAGCTTACGCTACTTTAACGCGTCGTGCACGCAACAACGCGTTCGAGACGTCTAACTAGTCCTATGACAAGTATTATATGCCCATACATGTTTAATTATGTTACATAATTAGTTACGTGTCAAAAGTTTAGGTTACATATGCTTAATTACCAATTATGTATGAAAAGGGTATTTTGGTAATTTACCAAAGGCATATAACTACCTATCAAGCGACTAATTAAACCTAAGTGACCATAAGGTATAACCTTGAAAGGTTATTCCCTATGCTACTATGGTCACTAAACATGTTTGGTCGGATCCTAATGATCGACCAAACGGGTCGTGTTCGAAAGTCTAAGCGGGTGTTTAGTCCGCTTGACTTACGACTCTACCCAAGCATTAAACTAACAAGTGACGAGCTAAACATGTCGAAACATGTTTAGTTAAGTTAGAAAACAGGTTTTGATATCAAAACAAACGGTTTTGACATCCTAGAGTAGTTTGGTTACAAAATACGCGAGAAAACGCATTTTGGCCGAAACTACGACTCGCCACTGAGCCTAGATAACGTGGTAATCAGTAGGTATAGTCACTAGGGACTATAACCATCGTGATTACGCTCACGTTATGAAGTTCAAACGAACTTCGCGTTGACCATAAACTGGTCAAAGCAGAAAGTCAAACACAGTTTGACTTTAACGATAGAAACGAACGAAAAGAACGAAGGAATACTTACAAACGGTCCCCGTAAGCTTTGACCCGATTCACTCTCAGGTAGGAAGCAATTACTTCCACTTAGAGAGTAAGAATCAGATCAAATGTGAGGAAACCAAGTGAAAGTAAGTGGGTATTTATAGATTTTCAAGAGCCGTTAGGATCGTTTCTCGAAAATTGAGCTTTGATCTTATCCGTACAAGTGGGCACATGGTATTAGGATACCATGGGCTCTCAAAAACCATCAAAATTGGCCCATAGAATGATCAAAACCATGTCCAAAAACCCTGCAAACCAGCTGCTGTTTCAAAAACTGGTTTTCTGTTACTAGGCAACTCACGCGGCCCGCGTCAGCATACAGACAAAACTCAGGCGGGCCGCCTGGCCTTTTCTGATCTGCACAACTTTCAGAAATGGCAGTTTTAGTCCCTGAACTTGCAAAACATGCATTTCGGCCCATTTTTGACACGTTTAAGCCCCGTTAACCCCATTTCAAGGCTCCAAAATGAAGTTAAAGTATAGGGAACTCAAAACATGCTCAAAAATATCTCGGATGTCGGTTCGTTTGGTCGTACGGTTGCGTTATTCGCTTAATTACGACGAAAGTCATAACGAACGCAAAAACGATCCAAATTAAGCGACGAATGGAATTTTATCATGCCAAACGCTAAAATAGAATATTTTAATGCTTACATAAATTTTTGGATGTCCGGATATATTCAGAACGTAAGATATGCGCGAAAATGCAAACTTGTGCACTTTTTGACGCTTTTAGTCCCTATTGATCAATAAAGTTTATTTTAGCATACCGAACCCCTCAAAGCCTATTTTCTAAGCTATGTAAAGGTTATTTAGGGTATGTTTAACTTATGATCAAGTTCCGGAGTGTTCGTTACTATTCAAATCGGTATAGTTTCGCAGTTTGACACAAATAGTCCCTGCGATCGAACAAGGTTGATTTTAACACACCGAACCATCCAAACTTATTTCTAAGTTATGTGGAGGTTATTTAAGGTATGTTAATCTTATTTCACTATTCCGAAGTGTTTGTTGCATTAAACTGGTTATATTTACGCATCAGAGCGCGTATAACCTTCCAGAAAGCGATTTAAAGCTTGAAATTGGATTCGAATCGAATTGTAAAATTACCAAAGACAAATATACACACAATAACACCAAAACACATATAATAACACCAAAGCACATTGTTTTATTAATAATCAACATTGTTTTACATCGTACATCGATTACAGAGCATAGTTGTCACAGTCTCCCCTACTTTAGGAAATTTCGTCCCGAAATTTTAACTAGAGGAAGCTTGTGAAAAAAAATGTGGATATTTGGTCATCATCTGGTCCTTAGGTTCCCAAGTAAATTCTGGGCCACATTTGGACTCCCAACGAACTTTAACCAAATGAATCCGTTTGTTTTTCAACTGCTTGAAAGTATGGTCCACTATCTCCACGGGTTTCTCGACAAAGTGCATCGTTTCATCGATTTGGATCTCGTCGAGAGGTATGTGAAGATCAGCGTCAGCTAAACACTTTCGCAAATTGGACACGTGAAAAGTCGGATGAATATTTCCAAGCTCTGGAGGCAGCTCTAGTCGATAGGCACCCTTCCCAATTCTTTCCACAATCTTGAATGGTCCCACATATCGAGGTGCAAGTTGTCCTTTCCTTCCAAATCTCACGACTCCTTTCCAAGGTGAAACCTTGAGTAGGACACGATCTCCGACTTGAAATTCTAAGGGCTTGCGTCGCATATCCGCATAACTCTTTTGACGGCTTCGAGTTGTCACAAGATTATCGCGGATTTTCTTGATTTTATCTGTTGTTTCCAGAACGAGCTCAGGTCCAGTAAGCTGAGCTTCACCGGTCTCGTTCCAACAGACAGGTGAACGACATTTTCGACCGTAGAGAGCTTCGAATGGTGCCATTTTGATGCTAGCATGATAACTATTGTTGTAAGAGAACTCGATCATTGGCAGATGAGAATACCAATTTCCACCAAAGTCTATCACGCATGCTCTAAGCATATCCTCCAAAGTTTGAATCGTCCTTTCAGATTGACCATCTGTTTGGGGATGATAAGCAGTGCTTAGATTTAGTTGGGTTCCCATAGCAGATTGCATGGTCTTCCAAAAATGAGATGAAAATCGAGCATCACGATCGGAAATGATATCCAAAGGAACTCCATGTCGTGAAACAATCTCATCAACATAAATCTTTGCAAGTTTATCAGCAGATAGGTCCTCGCGAATTGGGAGAAAATAAGCTGACTTCGTTAATCGATCGATAACAACCCAAATAGCATCGTGACCTTTAGATGTACGCGGTAACTTAGTGATAAGATCCATCGCAAGGCTCTCCCACTTCCAAACCGGTATCTCTGGTTGTACAAGCAAACCAGAAGGTCGTTGATGTTCATCCTTGACTTTAAGACAAGTTAGGCATTTCGATACATACAAGGCAACATCTTTCTTCATACCAGGCCACCAGAACTTAGTATGAAGATCCTTGTACATCTTATCAGCACCAGGATGGATAGAATATCGAGACTTGTGAGATTCATCCATCACTAGGGCGCGAAGATCTCCTTGTTTCGGAATCCACAAACGATCCTTGAAATAAAGCAAACCATCGCCTTTTGCTTCGAGTTTAAGCTCAAGCTGATGTGGTAATTCCATACCCATCAAATTTTGTGAGACACAAGATTGCTGAGCTTGAAGAACACGAGTTTGAATATCGGATAGTGTTTGAACAGAATGAAGTTTGACTCGCTCTTTTCGACTAAGCGCATCGGCCACGACATTCGCCTTACCAGGATGGTAGCGAATCTCGCAATCGTAATCGTTCAAGAGTTCAACCCAACGTCGTTGCCTCATGTTCAGCTCTTTCTGATTAAGAATATGCTGGAGACTTTTGTGGTCTGTGAAAACCACACACTTCGTGCCATAGAGGTAATGTCTCCAGATTTGAAGTGCGAAAACCACAGCTCCTAACTCAAGATCATGAGTCGTATAGTTCTTCTCGTGGATTTTCAGCTGTCTAGATGCATATGCAATAACTTTACCTCGTTGCATGAGGACGCAACCAAGGCCTAAGTTGGATGCATCGCAATAGACAACGAAATCATCGTTTCCCTCGGGCAGAGATAGAACAGGAGCATTACATAACTTCCGCTTCAGTGTTTGGAACGCTTCTTCTTGCTTGGGTCCCCACTCAAAAGGCTTATTCTTTTGAGTCAAAGCAGTGAGTGGTACCGCAATCTTTGAGAAGTTAGAAATGAATCGACGATGGTAACCAGCAAGACCAAGAAAAGATCGAATCTATGTAGGTGTCGTTGGCGTACTCCAATCCTTAATAGCAACAATCTTGGATGGATCCACATGAATACCCTACCCGTTGACTATATGACCCAGAAACTGAACTTCTTTAAGCCAGAATTCACACTTGGAGAATTTAGCGAAAAGTTGTTCCTTCTTAAGGAGTTCCAACGTTAAGCGAAGGTGTTGCTCGTGATCGGCTCGAGTCTTCGAATAAATGAGAATATCGTCGATGAACACAATAATGAACTTGTCTAAATAAGGTTTACAGACCCTATTCATTAAGTCCATAAAGATAGCTGGAGCATTTGTCAAGCCAAAAGGCATGACTGTGAACTCGTAATGCCCATATCTCGTGCGGAAAGCAGTTTTGGGAATATCTTCTTCGAAAACACGAAGTTGATGATACCCAGAACGCAGATCGATCTTAGAAAAACATGAAGCACCTTGCAGCTGGTCAAAGAGATCATCAATTCGAGGTAGGAGATATCGATTCTTGATGGTAAGCTTGTTAAGCTCACGATAGTTGATGCGTGTTAGTGTGTATATATTTTTGATATATATTTAAGCCCTTTTTACACTTTTAGCCAAGTTTTAAATTTATAAAACACGATATTTACTAACACTAAACACACATATGGGCAAGTGCACCCATCGTGGACGTAGTATAGTGTTGGCAAGATACCGAGGTCGTCCAAGGACACAAGAGCTTTTAATACCGGTTTATCCTCAACGTCTAATCAAATCAAAAAGTTAGAAAAATGTTTTAAACTAAGAAAAATAAAAACTAACTAAATGCTGAAAATAAAAATAAAATAAAAACAGATAGACAAGATGAATCACTTGGATCCGACACGTGTATTAGTATAACCTTTGATTATTTTCGCACTTTTGCACTTGTTTAAGAGATTATCTTAGTTATTGTAGTAGGCCCCTCTTTTGAAGGCGACGTTACCCTCAACCCAGTAGTTTGAGTCAGCAAGGATACAATCCTAAAGGGTCGGATTATTGAAAGATAATGAATTAAGTTATTAATGCAAATTATAGTAGGCCCCGCTTCTGGCGGTGACGTTACCCTCGGCTAAGTAGTCTGAGTCAGCAGGGATACAGTCCTAAATAACCGGGTTATAGTATTAATAGTAGTTAACTTATGAGGGGGTCAAAGAGTTTGGATCCCCGCCATCCAATACCTATGGGCATTGAAGGAGATCCTACTAAATTTGACCCAGGTCCCAAGCAGGACCTCTAAACGCTGAACAAGGGCAAGACCCTTACCAAACCGTTCCCTTAACCCCCGACCAGGTAGCCAACATACCTCCATATAGACCGTGGAGATATGAATGGTGAAAATCTTTTATTTTATATAGACAGTAAAATAACGCCAAGACACCACGGACAAACGATAAGGAAAGATCACCTTCAACATAAGTAACTAGTTATTAAAGTCATTAATACAAAACCAAATAAAAAGTGCAAAAGATTAAAAATAAAAAGTATTATACTAAACACTTGTCTTCACCAAGTGATGTAAGAGACTTAGGCAAACATGGCCTTGATTGTCAAGAACTCTTACGATCAATCTTGGATCCCGAGACGACTCACACACTCTACGATGGACAATGGATGATGGTGGTGGATGATGGTGTTATGGTGGTGGTGGGTGGTGGATGAGGTGTGAGAGAGGTGGTGTGCCAAGGGATGAGAGAGAATGAAGCCAAGCTCCTCTATTTATAGGCTGAACAGAAGGCTGGACACGGCCCCGTGTCCGCTGGACACGGCCCCGTGCCCGCCTGACACTCTCTCTCCTCATTAATTGTAATTGCGAATTACATTTAATGCGCCTGCTGTACTTTCACCACGCCCCCGTGCTCGCTGGACACGGCCCCGTGGTGGGCAATGGAAGCTTCTACTGGTTTGTCTTTTCTGCTGCTTCCTGGGCACGCCCCCGTGTTCGCTGGACAAGGGGCGTGTTCAGATTCTGTTTCTTCCTTTTTGCTTTGGGAGGTGCCGTTGAGGGTCCGGGCAATCTACTTTTGTTCCTTTTCTTGTATTTATGGTAGAATTAGTGGTCTTTTTGCTTCTTTTGTGATTTTGAGCTCATTTCATCCTGAAAATACAAAAGGAAGACAAAAACACTCTTTTTCCAACATTAGTACTAAAAAAGGGTTAGTTTTATGCCTTAATTGATGTGTTTTATATGTTGCATTTTACACACATCAAATACCCCCACACTTGAACTTTTGCTTGTCCTCAAGCAAAACTCTTTAAATGTGGCTTACATTCCCAAATGGAATAGGTAGAAGAGAAATTTTTTAGCTTGTCCTAGAGTGTCTGGAATCCAAGGTTTTTATAGGCTTTATTTTTATTTATTTACAATCCTATTCGTTATGACTTATTTTGAACTTTTCATAAGATAAATTACTTATTTGGGCATAGCATGCCTTATTAAAATTCCATTTATATACAAGTTCACATACCTCACGGGAGATCACTCAACACTCGGCCGAAGGTGCATATTTTAGCGAATCACTCGAGAGCGGCACGGAACTTACGTCTTTCCATAGGCTTGCCAAGCAATCAATCCTCCTCCTTTTTAACTTTTTACCTTTGTAAATATCAAGAGGACTTTTTGGGGTGAAGGCTTGGGTTTAAAGGTGGGTGGTTGGTTAGTGGTTAGTAAAAGGGCGAAAATCGTAGCAAGTGTCGGTTTTCGTAAAATACCTTGTTTTTAGTGACCTATTATTTTTGAAGTATTTCTCCAAACAAGCTTTTGTAGCCTTTGTTTGTTTTTGACTTCATCATTTTTTTTTTTGTCACATGAAAGGGCAAGTTGACGAAAAACCGAGCTTGTTACTAAAATAAAGGGTGAAAAAAAAATGAAAAAGGTTTTTGGTGGGTAAAAATGGTTTTTGGGGTAATGAAATGAAAGGTTTAGGCTCAAAGGGGTTTTCTAGGGGGATTTTGGGTAGGTAAAAAAAATGAAAAATAATGGTTTTGAAAGAAAAATAGTTAGTCCTAATGCCTCCATCATTTACTTACTTGGGTTTAAGTTGGTAAGGACCGGGAATGTATCGTCGTGGCAAGTTCTAGATTTGTAAGGACCGAGCGGCTATTCACACAAGAAACGAAAAATGAGCATTTAATCTAAGTATGTGTATTTTTATGCTCAATAAAGGCTCAAAACTCACTTTTGTGGGAATGGGTTTTTTAATGTGACCAAGCATATATAATCGAATTTTAAACTAGACTTGTTATGCCGTTTCATAATTTTCTTATGTTGGTTCCTTTTTTATCACGACGCTATCGGTTGTAAACTTGTAAAAATATAACCTTTTTAGAACTTGTTATTCCCAACTTAAACTAAGACAAGTAAATGAAAAAAAATGAAAAAGTTTTTGAAAAAATTTGGGGTGTTTAGCGGTTCTAATAGAGTTTTATGTAAGGCTTGTGTTTAGGATTTTGCAAAATTTCAAGGTTTTAGCATCCCCCCCACACTTAAATTACACATTGTCCTCAATGTGTCCAAAAATAAAGTTTTTGGTTGATTAGAATGTATAAAAGTGTGTTAAAAACAAAGGGTTGTGTTACTGGCAGTCTGGACACGGCCCCGTGTCCGTTGGACACGGCCCCGTGGTGAACTGCCAGTAACGAAAACTTATAGAAGTTGAACACGGGGGCGTGTTGGGTGAACACGGCCACGTGTCCGGCAAAGAATTGCATGTCAGTAGCCAAACAGCAGAACTGGGAGATGGACACGGGGGCGTGTCGACTGGACACGTCCCCGTGTGGACAGTCTGTTAGCCTGAAAAATAAGGTTTTCTCCCGGTTTTCTCCATCCTAGGGCTGCAAGTGCTAATGTTTAGCACTCGAACCCTTGCATTGCACCTGTTTAATCATTCAATACCAACCAACCAAGCACAAACCATCCTAATTTACCATTGTCAAGCATTATCCAAACATAAACTAAAAACAAAATAAAGATAAAAAGTAGTTCGGGAAAGTAAATTGTTCGACAAATGGCACGCAGGCCATGAATTGTTTGATAGATAAGAAGGGCATTCAAACCTGTGGGCTCATCACCAGCCAGCCCCTTGTTCCTCCCAGCCTCCTACTCCATGTCTTCATCACTACCATCACCTCCGCCCCCTTGCCTCGCCATGTACTCCCGGATGCTACCGATATCATCTTGTATATCGTTGACGCTGCGCTCGATAGCTCCAACCCGGTGGTATGTGTTGTTGGTGAGGTTGTAGGTGTTCCTGGTGCACATAAGGTTTTCCTGCAAAAGATCATGTAAACTTTGAAAATTAGGAAAACCGCCTCCTTGAGAGGAGGATTGACCCGGATCGCCTTGGGGTGGGTATTGAAAATGTGGAGGTGGTGCATGAAGAACTAGAGCCTCCTGCGGGTTCCATGCGTAGCCTTGCGTCCTCTGAAAGCTCACTGTCCCGTCCTCCGCTTCATAAAGCAAGTTCATGGCTCGGCAAATATGATAATCGACCCGTCCCGACCATGGACTCCTTTCGAAGGACCTTGGGATATTCGTGAAGTGCTTGAAAAGACGGTACACCCATCCCCCGAAGAAGATTGGTGTAGGAGCAGAGGCAAGGCGGTTCAAGTGCATGTTTCGCAGTAGGAAGTAAGGAACATCGAGGGGCTTTTGGTTGTGGATGCAGTGAAGGACAACCAAATCTTTCAACCCAACAACGCCACTACTGTCATGGCGTTGGTTCAGCGAGTACGTGAGGAGCCTGTGGATGTAGCGGTATAACGGGTCCCTCAGTTTGGTGCTTTTGGTGCTGCTTGGGTTGTAGATTCCTTCACCTATTTGAGCCCATGCGGCTTGGCGTTCAGTCGCATCCAAGTCTCGCAATCCCCCGGTATTCTCTTCATTCCCCGCTTCTTCATCTTTGTATAGCCCAATGATGGCTCCAAACTGCGCCATGGAGGTTCTATAGGTGGTCCCTCCACATCGAAATTCAACCGCCTCGTGATCAAACGGTTCGCATCTCGAGTTGAAAATGAAGGTGCTATAAAACTCCATCGTACATTGATGGACCGACCGAAGTCGGGCAGTCAATGCGACGTGCAGTGGACCCCTCACAATGTTGTTGAAGCGGTCCAGTTGGTTCACCAAGGTTAGCAAATCAGTACATGCTCGCCTTGGGTACTCTTCCGGTCTTGTTTGTAAGACCTCGTAGCGTGCCCTAGCGTCCAGTTCGTTTGCGTTAAACCGTGTGAATTTAGACATCTGAAAAGAACACACCAAAAGTTAGTACGAAACAGGGAAAATCGGAGTGAAACTGCAAACAGTGGGCTGGACACGGCCCCGTGTTCAGTGGACACGGCCCCGTGTCCAGGCGTCTGTAACCCAAAAATTCCATTTTTCGTCCTGGTTTCGAAAACCTGGAAATTTTTAGCCCAATAGTAGCGGTTTCCCCCGAAAATGAAACCCTAAGTGTTATTTTTTTCAAAACAAACCGTTTACCCTTTCAATTTCGTGTTTTTCGGTTCAAGAACAAGGGTTTGGGGTTTTATTTGGAAATCAGACAAATCTATCAACAATACTTGCCTAGTTACTTTCTACTACACTAATCTAAACTACTACTAACAAATTTCATCAAAAATTTTGAGTTCGATCCGGATGAACATGAAGAACCCTAGATTTTTCCCAAATTTTTGATGTTTTAACTACATGCAAGTAACTAATCTAACTACTAATGAAGATAGAATCATACCTTGACGTTGTTAGATTCGGTGGTGACGTAGAAAAACTGCAGAAAATCGCCTTGAACCAGAGAGTTTTCGGCTAAACGGGGTGTGTGGAATGGTGTAACTGATAGGAAAAGAGGGTTTTATCCCGACAGTCGCCTCGACACGGCCCCGTGTCCAGCGGACACGGTGTCACACCCCCAAAATCCACCTGCGGAGTATCACCGCTTGGGAGCGTGACTGACCAGGATCAAGCCACCAATCATATTGAACATGTAATCAATGTCAAGTATAATAAATGTAAACAAATCATTCAATACGATTGATGTTCCAATTAAAACATAGTTTAAGTTGCGGAAGCGTAACAATGAGTATCCAATGTATGTAAATAGTTCAGGTGTTGTAAATATAGTATAACATCCACGATCCAATCTCCACAACGACCTGCTCCTCCCTGTGCAAGCTCCATATGTACCTAATATCCTGCAAGGCATGCAGCAGAGAGTCAACAACTAGTTGAGCGAGTTCACAGTTAACAGTTCAGTAATAGTATAGTGTGAGTAGTAGTATGTTCGTTCGTTATGTCGTGTATCGTAATAGTTTCCATCGCGGCCTCCCAGGCAGGTATGCGAAGATATTAGGGGGATGATCATCCCGTATATTCTAGACTAGGTTTACTTGTATCGCGGCCTACCAGGCTGGTGTGCGAAGAATAGTAAATTACAGTTCGCGGCCTTCCAAAGGCAGGTGTGCGAAGTCAGTCATAATATCGCGGCCAACCCTTGGCAGGTGTGCGAAGATCAGTTCAATAAGTGTTACTAGTCTAGTCGTAGTTCAATCAGCTGAGTATGTACCATGGTTCATCAATTCACATCACTACGTTCCAGTATAAACAAGTACCAATAAGTAATCAATCCCATTCCCACCCTGGGAACCCCATGCCTTGGCTGTGTGAACTCACCTTGGTTTGCTCTGTATGTTATTGCTTCTAGTGTTTATAAATCTCTAAGTCCGTTACTCACGACCTAGGATATATTGCACATGATTCATTCCATTAGGGTTCACAATCTTCGATATTGAAACAACTGTGTTTTTGTGTGCTTATTGTGTACAGGATGATATCACATAGACTGTTCGTACATGTAGGATCATACAGTTACATTCAGCATCATACGATCATAAACAGAATCATACATCACGTAAGCAGTTAATTGTATTCACGTAATTCATACGTCACACTTCTGCATTTCACAATTCAGTCTAACATGGTGATTAACAAGTTTGTCACTATTAACATACTTCGCATACTCGACAGCGTTGATAAACTTAACAAGTTTAACTGAGTCAATGACTTAAGAAAACGACATATACACCTTATCCGATTCAATCATTTTATAATACACATTCATGGTCTCAAATTAAACGTACACAGAGTCAGACAGGGCCTTGCCCTTCTCAATAGCTCAGACAAGTGTGGGGGGGGGGGTTTCCCCTGTTTAAAACTCAGATAAGAAAATGGTGAGGGCTTTAAAGGTCGGGCAAGATATCAAGTCACAAAATTCAGAACCCCCTTACATGCATAAGGCTCGGACAAGTGTTTGGGCCACAAACTCGGACCTATGGGGAGTGGGATCAAACTCGGACCACATTAAGTATGTTAAACTCAGACAACCTTCAACTATTTAACTCGGTCATAATGTTTATTCAAATAAAGTCGGACTAGGGGAGAGTTCCTTAAACTCGGACAAGATGCTCAACAAAGTCGGACCTCTCTTGCATTCCAAACATAAAAATTCGGACATGATCAGCCTTTTAAACTCGGACCCCTCTCTAATTAATTAAACTCGGACCTTGTGAACATAATAAACTCGGTCCATGTGTTACTTAATAAACTCGGTCATCAAACCATTACAAAACTCGGGACTCATTTCTATTCATTAAATTCGGACCCCACTTGATGGATTAAACTCAGACTATACCTGATTAAATAAACTCGGGTAACAATCAACAAGCAAGGTCGGACCTAAAAGACATGAACATACTCGGACATATAGTGATTAACAAACTCAGCTCACTTTGATTTATTTAAACTCAGACATTTGTGTTTTACTAATAAACTCGGGCAACAAAACAAGCAATTAACTCGGATCCATTGTACCTCAATAACTCGGACATAACAACTACATAAACTCAGACTTACGCATCAATTAACACCCAGAACTGATTGAACAGTTACGAATACATCAAGACGTCAGTTACGTTTATTCATAATCCAGAAAACCCTAATTCGAGCCATCGCATAGCAGGATTCCAACTAACAGTTTGCATTTCTTCACATACCATGCATCCAAATCATTAAGCAATTGATTATATGACTAATTAACATTCTTATCACCATAATCAGAATTCAAACAATTATCACAGAACATCATGTAAAGAGCTAGGGTTTGCAAGGATTACAAGAATCAAGAATTTATGTAAATCAAACAATCAATTAAGGTTTTCATGAACACATAATCAATAAACAATTACCTTGAGATGATTCTAGAGAAATAGAGAAATCGAAAGTGATGAATGCCTTGTGCCAATGATGGTGGTGATGATGATTGCTAGAGAAATGAATTGTACGTGCTTTGTTTTCTTGTGTGTGATTTAGTGAAGAATTAGGGTTAAGTATCATATAAGTTCCACTAATTACTCTACACACCCTTAATTGTTACATTTTACACAAGCACACCATCTCACAACAATTTCACAATTTCACCACCAATTTTATGCACTAGACAAGTCTTTTCACAATTAACACGTAACCGAACACATTCACATAATATACTTCGTTGTATCAAAACGTTAGCGTTCCATAACGAATTAAGTGTGCAAATAACTACTAAACAAACAACGAATGTGCAATAAATGCGAAATAGAAATCTTGGAAATTCGAGTTGTCACATTATCCCCAACTTGAAAGAAATTTCGTCCCGAAATTTGGTACGCACTCACTGAGGAAGCTAAGTAAGTTATATCGTTCACTGGTTTTCCTGGGGTGTCACATCATCCCCCCGTTGATTTGGAATTTCGTCCCGAAATTCAGTAGTAGTAGCTTCAGCCTCAGTAGTGGTTGCATTGGTTTCGAATAACTGGGGTACTTTTCTGTCATCTGATCTTCGCGTTCCCAGGTGTACTCTGGGCCACGTCGGGAGTTCCAACGAACTCGAACAAGAGGGATTCTCTTGTGTTTGAGGACCTTACATCCCGGTCCGTGATTTCAACTGGTTCCTCGACGAACTGCAACCGCTCGTCGATAGTGAGTTCCTTAAAAGGAACTATGAGGGTCTCATCTGACAGACACTTCTTCAGATTTGACACGTGAAATACATTGTGAACTGCACCGAGTTCAGCTGTTAGGTTCAGTCTGTAGGCTACTGGGCCTATTTCTTTCAGTGATTTCGAACGGTCCAACATACCGTGGGTTGAGTTTGCCTCGTTTGCCTAAACGAACCACACCCTTCCAGGGTGAGACTTTTAATAAAACCCGGTCCCCGACCTGAAATTCCAAGGCTTGCTACGCTTGCCCGCGTAGGCTTTCTGACGGTCGCGTGCTGCCGCCATGCGTTGTCGTATCTGTGCAATCTTTTCTGTGGCGTCCACTAAAATCTCTGGACCCGTAATCTGACTATCCCCCACCTCTACCCAACCGAGAGGTGGCCGGCATTTACGTCCGTACAATGCCTCGAATGGAGAGGTTTGAATGCTGGTATGGTAGCTGTTATAGCTCTGTCGTGAGTCGTGCATCCCGATCGGAGGATATGGAGATGGGCACCCCGTGCCTAGAAACAACTTCTTTAAGATGGATGTCTGCGGGAGTGGAGAACTTATCCGTTTCCTTTACAGCCAGGAAATGTGCAGACTTGGTGAGTCGATCCACGATCACCCATATAGTATCATTCCCACGCTGGGATTTAGGTAAGCCCGTAACCAAAATCCATGGAAATCTCTTCCCATTTCCACTGTGGTATCCTGGGTTGCTGGAGTAAGTCTGAGGGTTTATGGTACTCTGTCTTGACTCTCGCACAAGCCAATCATTTGTAATGTGGGCCTTCATGCTAGGCCACCAATATGTAGTTCTAATGTCGTGGTACATTTTGTCTGACTCTGGAGGTACCGAGTAGCGAGACTTGTGTGCTTCGCCCATCACAAGTTCTCGTAAACCGCCATAAAGTGGGACCCAAATACGTCCCGTTACAAAGTAGGCGTCGTCTTCCTTTTGTTCCAATCGTTGCCTTGAGCCGCGTAAGGCTTCAGCCATGACGTTTTCGGGTTTCAATGCCTCTATCCGAGTAGCTCGTATCTGAGAAGGAAGGCTAGACTGGATAGTAAGCTGTAGCGCTCGCACGCGCTTCGGTAGAGTGTCTTTCCGACTGAGGGCGTCAGCCACAACATTGGCCTTGCCTGGATGGTACTTGATGGCGCATTCGTAATCGTTCAGTAGTTCAACCCATCTTCGTTGACGCATGTTTAAATCCTTCTGCTTAAGGATATGCTCGAGACTCCTGTGATCGGTGTAAATCGTGCACCTGGTACCGTACAGGTAGTGTCGCCATATCTTAAGCGCGAAAACAACAGCTCCCAGCTCTAAATCGTGCGTCGTGTAGTTTCGTTCATGAACTTTGAGTTGCCGCGAAGCGTAGGCGATAACTTTATCCCGTAGCGAGTTCTGAATGCGGTTTTGGAGACGTCCTCATCCCGGACTCTCAGCTGATGGTATCCTGACCTCAGATCAATCTTGGAGTATTAACTCGACCTTTGCAACTGGTCGAATAAGTCGTCAATGCGTGGAAGAGGATAACGGTTCTTCACTTTGACCTTGATCAGTTCGCGATAGTCTATACACATCCTGTAAGTGCCACCCTTCTTTTTCACGAATAGTACTGGAGCTCCCCAAGGCGAAGAGCTTGGACGAATGAAGCCCTTATCCAAGAGCTCTTGTAGTTGCTTCGATAGTTCTTCCAGTTCGGTTGGAGCTAATCGATACGGTGCGCGTGCTATAGGTGCTGCTCCTGGAGCTAGCTCGACTTGAAACTCGACTTGACGATGAGGCGGTAAACCGGGTAAATCTTCAGGAAACACCTGAGGAAAGTCACGTACAACTGGAATATCCTCCAGCTTCTTTTCCTTTGCTGATGCGTCAGTGACAAGAGCCAAAATAGTTGTGTGTCCTTTTCGTAAACATTTCTGCGCCTTTAAGTAAGAGATGATGCCAACCACAGCACCACTCTTGTCACCTTGTACTTCGAGAGGTTCTTGACTGGAGCGAGGAATACGAATAACTTTTTCTTTGCACAAGATCTCCGCATGATGTTGGGATAACCAATCCATACCGATGACGACGTCGAAACTACCCAAAACTATGGGTATGAGATCAATCGGGAACGTCTGACCCGCTAGAACAATACTACAACCCTTGACTACATGTGCGGCTTCTACACTTTTACCATTGGCTAGTTCTACGACGTGTTTGGTGTCTAGAGGTGTTGGTGTACGTTTTAATAATTTACTCATTTTCAAGGACATATAACTTGTATCAGCACCCGAATCAAACAAGACAGTAACATAAATATCGTCGAGAAGAAACTTACCCATAACCACATTGGGATCATTCACTGCATCTCCTCGACCCAACACAAAAGCACGACCACGAGCTTCATTGCCGTTGTTGTTGTTGTTTCCCCCGTTGTTGTTGTTACCATTACCCTGATTGTTGTTATGGTTGTTGTTGTTCTGGTTTCTGTTCAGCTGAGGGCAATGCCTTTTGAAGTGACCCTCTGCACCGCAATGAAAACACCCTTTGTTACCCTGCTGCTGATTCTGCTGTGCTTGAGGTTGCTGCTGATTCTGGTTTGCAGGTTGAGGGCTTCTACAATCTTTGGCCTCATGACCCGCCTTGAGGCATCTTTGACAACGAACCTGGTTACACTGGCCACGATGATGCTTGTTGCAGGTGTTACACTTTGGAAGATTTCCTCGATACCTTCCCTGTCTGTGGCTGCCTGAGGAGTGCTGACTGGGACTCTGGTAACTGTCTGTCTTTCGCTGTTGAGCTTGCGACTGCACTGAAGCTGATCCCTTGCTAGAATCCCCATCCCATTTTCTCTTACTTTCACTGGGAGTAGCGGGAGTAGCAGAAGTGGTAGCGGTAGTAGTAGCGCTGATACAACTAGGCAGCCTATTCTGTTCCACTGCCTGATCCATGAGGCGATGAGCAAGACACTGAATGTCTCGGATATTGTCGAGGTTAGCCGATGTAGCAGGGCTCTGAATCTCTGAGGCTAGACCCTTGAGGTACAATTCAATACGCTTGCTTGGAGGGTCCACCATGGTTGGACACAAGATGGCCAGTTCGTTCGACCGTTTCGTATAAGCATCAATTTCTGACCCCGTCATTTTCAAATGGTAAAGCTCCACTTCCAACCTGTGGATGTCATCACGCGTGCAGTATTCCCTTTTAATGCGTTCTTTGAATTCGTTCCAGGGGTGGCGTGAACAGCTGCGAGCCCTAATATCTGAACTTACACGTTCCACCAGGTTAGCGCGATTTCTTTCAACGTGCCAGTGGCGTACTTGACCCTGCGTGCCTCAGGGCATTCTCACATCTCGAATACTGACTCGAACTTCCCAACCCAATGGAGTAGTCCCACTTCTCCTTCTGTGCCACTGAATGTGCTTGGACGATGGTCCATGAAGTCCTTGAATGTGCAGACAGGTTGATGTGCACTCTGACCCGTTGCGCGAGAAAGATAGGTCAAGGTTAAGCGCGAGAGTTGGGTCACGAGAGTAGGATCTAACATCCTAGAATAGGTTTGGAATAGCAGGTTATACCTCCTGCTTGTGCGGCTGCAAGCGCCGCAGAAACTTGTTCGTTAATGAGAGCCGTCAACCGGGCTTGAGTCATGTTAACACGTCCAGACATGATCGAGCGGTAAGGGTAGCATAAGTATGAATGGTTCGCGGGTAGTGCGATGACAGAAAAGTGTAGGCACATAGGTGTTCTTAAGCAGTAACAAGTAGTGAGCAAAGTAATGTAAGCATACTACGAGCAATGTTCTATGCAAATTCTAGCAAGCAGGTAATAAACATAAACCTTATTACCTAGGATGTCGAGTCTTGCACGTGGAGCGAAGCGTCGTTGTGGATCGTTGAGAGCACTGTTCTGGTTATAGTCTGGTTTTAATAAAAACGTTTTCCCCATATTAAAACCAAGTTCTCTATAACCAATGGCTCTGATACCAATCTTTCACACCCCCAAAATCCACCTGCGGAGTATCACCGCTTGGGAGCGTGACTGACCAGGATCAAGCCACCAATCATATTGAACATGTAATCAATGTCAAGTATAATAAATGTAAACAAATCATTCAATACGATTGATGTTCCAATTAAAACATAGTTTAAGTTGCGGAAGCGTAACAATGAGTATCCAATGTATGTAAATAGTTCAGGTGTTGTAAATATAGTATAACATCCACGATCCAATCTCCACAACGACCTGCTCCTCCCTGTGCAAGCTCCATATGTACCTAATATCCTGCAAGGCATGCAGCAGAGAGTCAACAACTAGTTGAGCGAGTTCACAGTTAACAGTTCAGTAATAGTATAGTGTGAGTAGTAGTATGTTCGTTCGTTATGTCGTGTATCGTAATAGTTTCCATCGCGGCCTCCCAGGCAGGTATGCGAAGATATTAGGGGGATGATCATCCCGTATATTCTAGACTAGGTTTACTTGTATCGCGGCCTACCAGGCTGGTGTGCGAAGAATAGTAAATTACAGTTCGCGGCCTTCCAAAGGCAGGTGTGCGAAGTCAGTCATAATATCGCGGCCAACCCTTGGCAGGTGTGCGAAGATCAGTTCAATAAGTGTTACTAGTCTAGTCGTAGTTCAATCAGCTGAGTATGTACCATGGTTCATCAATTCACATCACTACGTTCCAGTATAAACAAGTACCAATAAGTAATCAATCCCATTCCCACCCTGGGAACCCCATGCCTTGGCTGTGTGAACTCACCTTGGTTTGCTCTGTATGTTATTGCTTCTAGTGTTTATAAATCTCTAAGTCCGTTACTCACGACCTAGGATATATTGCACATGATTCATTCCATTAGGGTTCACAATCTTCGATATTGAAACAACTGTGTTTTTGTGTGCTTATTGTGTACAGGATGATATCACATAGACTGTTCGTACATGTAGGATCATACAGTTACATTCAGCATCATACGATCATAAACAGAATCATACATCACGTAAGCAGTTAATTGTATTCACGTAATTCATACGTCACACTTCTGCATTTCACAATTCAGTCTAACATGGTGATTAACAAGTTTGTCACTATTAACATACTTCGCATACTCGACAGCGTTGATAAACTTAACAAGTTTAACTGAGTCAATGACTTAAGAAAACGACATATACACCTTATCCGATTCAATCATTTTATAATACACATTCATGGTCTCAAATTAAACGTACACAGAGTCAGACAGGGCCTTGCCCTTCTCAATAGCTCAGACAAGTGTGGGGGGGGGGGGGTTTCCCCTGTTTAAAACTCAGATAAGAAAATGGTGAGGGCTTTAAAGGTCGGGCAAGATATCAAGTCACAAAATTCAGAACCCCCTTACATGCATAAGGCTCGGACAAGTGTTTGGGCCACAAACTCGGACCTATGGGGAGTGGGATCAAACTCGGACCACATTAAGTATGTTAAACTCAGACAACCTTCAACTATTTAACTCGGTCATAATGTTTATTCAAATAAAGTCGGACTAGGGGAGAGTTCCTTAAACTCGGACAAGATGCTCAACAAAGTCGGACCTCTCTTGCATTCCAAACATAAAAATTCGGACATGATCAGCCTTTTAAACTCGGACCCCTCTCTAATTAATTAAACTCGGACCTTGTGAACATAATAAACTCGGTCCATGTGTTACTTAATAAACTCGGTCATCAAACCATTACAAAACTCGGGACTCATTTCTATTCATTAAATTCGGACCCCACTTGATGGATTAAACTCAGACTATACCTGATTAAATAAACTCGGGTAACAATCAACAAGCAAGGTCGGACCTAAAAGACATGAACATACTCGGACATATAGTGATTAACAAACTCAGCTCACTTTGATTTATTTAAACTCAGACATTTGTGTTTTACTAATAAACTCGGGCAACAAAACAAGCAATTAACTCGGATCCATTGTACCTCAATAACTCGGACATAACAACTACATAAACTCAGACTTACGCATCAATTAACACCCAGAACTGATTGAACAGTTACGAATACATCAAGACGTCAGTTACGTTTATTCATAATCCAGAAAACCCTAATTCGAGCCATCGCATAGCAGGATTCCAACTAACAGTTTGCATTTCTTCACATACCATGCATCCAAATCATTAAGCAATTGATTATATGACTAATTAACATTCTTATCACCATAATCAGAATTCAAACAATTATCACAGAACATCATGTAAAGAGCTAGGGTTTGCAAGGATTACAAGAATCAAGAATTTATGTAAATCAAACAATCAATTAAGGTTTTCATGAACACATAATCAATAAACAATTACCTTGAGATGATTCTAGAGAAATAGAGAAATCGAAAGTGATGAATGCCTTGTGCCAATGATGGTGGTGATGATGATTGCTAGAGAAATGAATTGTACGTGCTTTGTTTTCTTGTGTGTGATTTAGTGAAGAATTAGGGTTAAGTATCATATAAGTTCCACTAATTACTCTACACACCCTTAATTGTTACATTTTACACAAGCACACCATCTCACAACAATTTCACAATTTCACCACCAATTTTATGCACTAGACAAGTCTTTTCACAATTAACACGTAACCGAACACATTCACATAATATACTTCGTTGTATCAAAACGTTAGCGTTCCATAACGAATTAAGTGTGCAAATAACTACTAAACAAACAACGAATGTGCAATAAATGCGAAATAGAAATCTTGGAAATTCGAGTTGTCACACACGGCCCCGTGCCGGGCGAAGTTTTTGAAATTTTTTTTTTATGTGCTCGTGTGCATGCCCCTTATTTCCGAAAAATGATTTACTGGTTTTTAAACGTACACTTACCTGTAACATGTCGGGTACGAGTTTATTCGTTAACCGTTTGAAGTGAGATCTCCTCTTCCTCATCCTCAATGGATCCTCGGTAGAGTTTCAGCCGTTGGCCATTGACTTTAAATGGTGTCCCATTTCGAGTTTTAATTTCTACTGCACCGTGTGGAAAAACATGGGTGACGGAAAAAGGTCCTGACCACCTAGATTTTAACTTACCAGGAAATAATCGAAGTCGTGAATTAAACAATAGAACTTGGTCTCCAACCCGAAATTCATTAGATTTAATATATTTATCATGCAAATTTTTCATTCTTTCCTTATAAATTTCGGAATTAGAATATGCATAATTCCTAAGTTCGTCTAATTCGTTTATTTGACAAAATCGATTTTTACCGGCATTTTCCAAATCTAAGTTTACGTTTTTTATTGCCCAGTAGGCTTTGTGAGCTATTTCTACTGGCAAGTGACAACTTTTTCCATAGACGAGTTTATATGGGGTTGTGCCTATAGTGGTTTTATAAGCAGTTCGAAAAGCCCATAAAGCGTCGTCTAATTTATCGGCCCATTCTTTTTTATTTATTCCTACGGTTTTTTCAAGTATTCGTTTTAAACCTCGATTAGTCACTTCGGCTTGTCCATTTGTTTGAGGATGATATGCCGTTGAGACCCGGTGATAGACCCCATACCTTGTTAATATTTTTTCGAGTTGATGATTGCAAAAATGGGTACCTCTATCACTTATCAAAGCCTTTGGTGTCCCGAAACGAGAGAACAGCTTTTTCAGAAATTTTACCACTATTCTTCCATCATTTGTTGGAAGAGCCTCGGCCTCTGCCCATTTAGACAAATAATCGACTGCCACAAGTATATATTTGTTTCCCTTTGAAGGTGGGAAGGGTCCCATGAAATCGAGTCCCCACACATCAAAGATTTCACAGACGAGAATGCCATTTTGAGGCATTTCGTTTTTGGAAGAAATATTACCTGATCTTTGGCATGCATCACATGTCTTTACAAGGTTTTGAGCATCCTTGTAAATGGTCGGCCAGTAAAATCCTGAATCAAATACCTTTCGTGCGGTACTTGCGGCACCATGATGTCCTCTGTATGGACCTTCATGACAATGATGGAGAATTCTTCGTGCTTCATTACCATAGACACACCTTCGGATGAGCTGGTCAGCACACATTTTGAAAAGATAGGGGTCTTCCCAAAAGTAATGCTTTACATCAGCAAAGAATTTCTTTCTTTGATGATGTGGCCATCCTTTGGTGACTACACCGCTAGCTAAGAAATTAGCGTAGTCGGCATACCATGGTTCTTGTCTACTCTCTATCATTTCCAAGGATTCCGTGGGAAATTTTTCGTTGATTTGCTCGTCCCTGGTTGTCTCCAAAGCTGGGTCTTCTAAGCGTGAGAGATGATCTGCAGCAGTGTTTTCTGCTCCTCTTTTGTCCTTGATTTCAATGTCGAATTCTTGGAGGAGTAGAATCCATCTTATCAAACGGGGTTTTGCGTCTTGCTTCTTGAAGAGGTACCTGATGGCTGCATGGTCTGTATAAACTACTGTTTTAGAAAGAACAAGATAAGAACGAAATTTATCAAAAGCAAATACCACCGCTAGTAATTCTTTTTCTGTAGTTGTATAATTTTCTTGCGCATCATTAAGAGTTTTACTAGCATAATAGATTGGGTGGAAATGTTTTTCTTTTCTTTGTCCCAAGACTGCTCCAACAGCGAAGTCACTTGCATCGCACATGATCTCGAAAGGAAATTTCCAATCTGGCGCTATCATGATAGGTGCATTGACTAGCATTTCCTTGAGGGTTAGAAATGCTTGATTGCATTCCTTGTCAAAGATGAAGGGTGCATCTTTTTCAAGTAATTTTGTTAGAGGCCTTGAAATTTTTGAAAAGTCTTTGATAAACCTTCTATAAAATCCGGCATGTCCTAGGAAACTTCGGATTGCTCGCACGGAGGATGGAGGGGGTAATCGAGAAATAGTCTCTATTTTTGCTCGATCAACTTCCATTCCTTCGCTTGAGATTTTGTGACCGAGTACTATTCCCTCTGTTACCATGAAATGACATTTTTCCCAGTTAAGGGCGAGGTTAGTTTCCTCACATCGGGATAGCATTCGTTCAAGATTATCGAGGCATTGGTCATATGAGTCTCCAAAGATGGAAAAGTCATCCATGAAGACTTCCATTGTCTTTTCGATCATATCATGGAAAATGGCGACCATACAACGTTGGAATGTTGCAGGCGCATTACATAGACCGAATGGCATGCGTCGATATGCAAAAGTTCCGTAGGGACATGTGAAAGTTGTTTTCTCTTGGTCTTCCGGTGCTATCGGTATTTGAAAGTAACCTGAAAAACCATCTAAGAAACAATAAAATTTATGACCGGATAATCTTTCTAACATTTGATCAATGAAGGGTAAAGGAAAGTGGTCTTTCCTAGTTGCTTCATCTAATCGCCTATAATCTATACAGACTCTCCATCCTGTGACGGTTCTTGTTGGTATTAATTCATTTTTCTCGTTAGTTATTACCGTCATACCTCCTTTCTTTGGAACTACTTGAACTGGACTTACCCACGGGCTATCGGAGATAGGGTAGATTAGTCCGGCGTCGAGTAGTTTGATGACTTCATTCTTAACCACTTCTTGAACATTGGGGTTCACTCTTCGTTGTGGTTGAATTACCGTCTTGTAGTCATCATTCATTAAAATTTTGTGCGTGCACATGGAAGGGCTTATTCCTTTAATATCTACAAGCTTCCAAGCGATCGCATTTTTGTGTTTTTTAAGTAAGTTAACTAATTTTTCTTTTTCTATATTACTTAATTTAGATGAAATAATTACGGGTAAACTACCTTCTTTGCCTAGAAAAGCATATTCCAAACCTTTAGGAAGTTCCTTGAGCTCAATGGGTGGGTCTTTAGAAGACACCTTATTTTGTGGCTCATCTAGATCAAGAACCTTAAAAGTTTGTTCTATGGCTATCTCTTCTTCGACAAAGTGGTCCTCTTCGTTGGTTGTATCGGGTGGTTCAGCTTCATCTTCAATTAGGGGGTCATTGTTACCAAAAGGATATTTCATTGAGCGCTCAAGATCTATGCTCCTTTTGAATGCCCCTAATTGAAGAGGTAGATTGTTGAATTTCCGGTTTTTCAAAGCTCTATGAGTTTGTACAAAAGGTTTTCCCAAGACTAGGGGGGCATCATCTAGGATGACGAAGTCGGTTGGGATTACCATTTGATTTGTTTGAACCAAAACATCTTCAACTACACCGATTGATTTTATTACTTTCCGATTGGATAGAAAAATGGGTATTTGAAGTGGAGTAAAATCACTAACACTTAATTTTTCAAAAATATAGTTAGGCATTATGTTAACGCAAAGATCCTTATCGATGGTGATATTACTAATAAATGAATTTTGAAAGAAACATGGAACCGGTGTAATGTTAATTTCAAAAGGGTCTTCTTTTATTAGCGAGGTTTGATCATTAGTTAACTTAACGCTTACTAAGTCTTTGATTTTAGCACTAGTGTTTAACTCTTTTAAAAACTTAGCATGAGGGGTTCTTAAACAATGGTTTTCGAAAGTAGGTGATAAGAGGTTAATTTCTTCAAAATTAGACTCTTCTTGAATTTTAACATTATCGGACTCACCATTTTCGTTGTTTAACTCATGTGTCGGTTTTTCACTTTCTTGTTCTTCCATTTTTACACTTTCAACTATCTCTACGTTATTATTATTTTTTACTTCTTCTCTTGCGCGGGATTCCTCTTCCCTTGCGCGAGATTCTTTTATGCAACGTTCGATAGTTTTAATGTGTTCTAATATCCTATTGGTCACTTCGGTGAGATTGAAAGAATTTGGATCCTCAAAGCTTGAATCCGGTTGTTCGATCCTTGGCTCCTCATAGTACTCATATGAAGTAGATGGTTCAAACCATTGTTCTTCATTGTAAGTATATGATGGATAAGGGTCGAAACTTTGTTCTTCATAGTACTCATATGAGGTGGGTTGTTGTTGGTCCCTGGTTGATCGGGATCTTCCTGTTAATGAGAATGTCACACTTATGATTGCTGTGCGGAATCCAGCAAATCATATACAGATACAGAAAGACATATGATTTCCATGTTCAACAGTCTGCAATTCAATTGAAATATATGACAAGATACAAGTTCCAGTTGATCACAGACTTCAGCTCTCTGGGTTACAAACAGATTCAAAAGTCCTAAATGAGCTGACAGAACTTCTATTTATAGGCAAGTCAGAATAAGCTAAGTGCTGTCCGATCGGTTAGGCTAACCGATCGGTTGGGCCACCCGATCGAACAGCTGTTCGATCGGTTAGGCTGTTCGATCGGCTAGGCCAGCCGATCGGCTTACAAAGCAGCACTTTTACAAAACAAACCCTGTATTCTGACGCCTTATACATTAAACTATACAACTTTAACAAAATAAAGACTTTAAGCTGACGGAAGCTACAGACGTTTATGTACTAACAGACTCCCCCTCGGATGAAGCTGTAGTCCCTTCCAGCAAAGTCTTGATTACCTCCTGTTGCGTCTTCTATCTCGTGCCTTTTGTTTTCTCTTCTCTTCTCGATCAGCTAACATTTGTCTTCTCTTATGTCTTCCCTCTGTTATCCACCAATTTCTGTACACTGGATCTCCATCTCTTTTTCTGTCCCACTTAGGGATCTTGTTCTCTTCAGACTCTATGGGTGTCTGATCAGTAGGAGGTACAAATCCAAGATTTCGTCTTCCTCTTTCAACAGCTTTTCTCTGAATTTCCTTGGATCTTAAACTTCTCTTGTACACCTTTAGAAATTCATCAACCTCTAGTTCTCTCCATGAGGTTTTCCAGTTCTTACCAGAGTTGATTTCTTTAGCAAAACAGACATCAACTACACTCTGGTACTGCTGAGCAATGGCTTTGTCTTTCTTGTCATAGATTATCTTGTTGACAAACAAGCAATCTATGTCTTTCTTTGAGCAATTTACCAGCCACATCGGGTCTAGAATACAAATTTTCCTAGCTTCACCAGTGTCTTTATCGTACAAAGAGATCACAGCTTCAGCAGTAGAAGGATTATAGAGCCATGCTTGAAATAAATCATAGAAATCCTGCTCAATAGCCCTTAAAGGCATGCTCTTCAAACATTTTGGCGGTTTGACATCAAGAGTAACGTCCTTCTCACCTTTAGCTGTATACTTCACAATTCTTTTAGGAAACTGTGGTTTCCAATCTGGATAATTGATCGTTGCTTGATACTTGATGTAATTCCACAGCTTCTGGTCTCTCTGTTTTACTTCAGGACCGTAGTAGAGTTGTTTAATATTCTTTGTAACCACCAATTCATCTACGTCCCACCAAGGTAAGGTAGCAAGATCAGAAATGCACCTGAAGTATTGAACACCTTGCTCTCTTCGAATTGCATAAACATTCAAGTCTTCCAGATACCCCCAAGAAAGAATATCACCCCAAGATAAGTCTTTATCATGAGTAAAATACTGTAGGGCTCTAAGAGGCTTTCTTTCCTTTGGCATTGATCTGAACCATTTCTTTCTCTCTTCAGCAGAAATTTCTCTTGGAACTGGTTCAGGCATATCAGCAGATGCAACTCTTTCTTCAATTTTTCTTTTCAATAATTCTGCATTCATGTCTTCAAATAACTCTGTGAATGTAGGAAATGCCATGTCTTCACCTTCATAGTGAAAATCTATTCTATCTTCTTCCGAATCTGAATCAGTCTCTATGGTCACATTATCATAAAATTCTGCTTCAAGTGGAAATTGTGGTTCAAAGTTTTTAATCGGAGACTCTGGGATTTCATCTTCGATATCAAATTTAAACTTCCCATCTTCTAACCCCAACTCCTCAAGCATTTCAGCTCTTGTTCTGATAATATCTACTTCTCCTTGATGATATTCAGAAAGAGAAATAAAAGTAGATGTGAGTTGATGTACCTGATCACCGGATTGGTTTCCAGAAGATGACCCTTCACACTCTGCATCATCATTCTGTTCATTCACTTCATCATTCATGAGTTCATTTACTTTATCTTGAACAGATGGATCATTGATTAGCAAACCCGACGTGCCTTGATCATCATCATCATCATCAGGCTTATCAACATCATCGTATTTATCGTCTGCTTTATCATCTTTATCATCATCTTCATCTTCTTCCTCCCAAAAATCACTATCAGATTCTTCTTCCACTTCTCCTCTAGCTATCTTCCCTTGATCCTTTAATTCAAAAAATCTTAACAGCTTGGCAGATTCTTCTTCACTATAGGGCACTCTATAGGCTTTTCCAACTAATACAAACTTGTCGGTAGAGTACTCCAGTAGTAATACTTCTTTAGCCTTTTTCTTTTTTTGTATGATTTGAACGTCTCTCAAAACATTCTCCGGAATAATAGGCTCTACAGATTCACCAACCATAATAAACTCTGGTTCATGAACTGCTTCATTTTCTGCTTCCACCATTTCTTCATCATTTACTGTAACATCTTGAGCATCCACCATTTCAATTTCTGGTTGAGAAGATGATCCACCTACCTCAAGTTGATTTTGTGAAGATCCAACAACTTCAACTTCTTCTGCTATGCCTTTATTTTTCAGGTTAGCTTCTTCAGCAAGCTGTCTTTCTCTTTCTTTCCTTCTTTCATTTGCCTTGATAATGTCAACTTGATCAAAAGCCGCGTGGATGTTCACCTTCAGATGTGCTTCAATCACAGCCGTAATCATTTCTAGTTGCTTATCTTTCATCACCTTATCTGCTCTCATAGCTTCCATCAATAGCTTCATTGCCTTCATTTCATTTGTCGAAGCTTCATTCATCTCATTTAAGAGTTGATTCAAAGTCTGATTGATATTCTGCAAGTCTTTGACTTTGGCGTTCAATGCAGCAATTTCATCAGTAAGTGCGCTAATAAGTTCTGCATTATCTTTTATATCTTCCTTCATTTCATTCAATTTTTCATCTTTTGTAAACACTGCATCCATTACGTCTTCGTGCCGTTTCTCCAACTCATCAATCATTTCCTTCAACTTTATTTGTACAGCTTCGTTTTCTTCCTTTTCCTTTTCCAAGGCTTTAACTTTTTCTTCCAATTCTTTCATCTTTTTATCATGAAATAGGTCTCCCTCACTCTCTGGCATATCTTTAAAGAAATCTCCAGTAGCACCACCCAAGCTATCAAAATCTAAGTTGAAATAATCTGTCTTTCGTTGTGATGATTCTGGAATATCATGACGATCAGATGTTTGTTTAGCAGATTTGACTCCGGTGATCTCCACATAATCATCATAAGAAGTTTGTGTTTCTATTGGAATTTCTGTTAAAGGAACTTCTTTTGGTATCTCAACTACAGGACTAGTTTCAGCAGTGTCCTGTTTCTTCTTTCCTTCCTTCTCTTTTTGTGATTTAGCATTCTGTTTCTTTGCTCTAACCACTCTTGGAATATCACCGGTGCGAGTAGCTTTTCTTTTCTTTCTGTTTTTCTGGGAATCCTCAGGATTGTACAGTGAATCTTCATCTTCAGAATTCTTTCTTTTCTTTAAAGGTCTTTTCTTCAGTTGTACCTTTCCTTTTCCCACTGTCTCTTTGACCAGTTCAGATTCAGATAAAGTTTCTTCTGAATCTTCATTACTGGAGTTCTTTTGAGCTTCCTCTTCTTGACTAACTTTCTTTTGAGCTTGTGCTTGTTCAGCCTCTTCATGCTTTTTAAAATAGCTTTCCAAAGTCTCTTCTAAACCAACACCTTTATCAACCACCTCCCTCGGTTCTATGACAGGTTCATCAATTTGCTTTCTTTGAGGTTCTTCAGAAGACCCTGCAAAAACAATTATTTAAAGCAAAATTAGTAACAATTTTCATAACATACTCTAAGAATCATATAGCTCCCCCTATCACTGTACCCTTTGCTGTTTCTTTAATTACAACCACAGGGGTCGACTTTGGTGTTCTCTTTCTCTTTCCATCTTTGATACACCACCATCTGGTTTTCTTTTCAATCATTTCACTCATCTTATTGTCTTCATTGTCTGAATCACTATTATCATGTCTCCATTTATCATTTTCAGGAGCTACGTATGATTCATCCTTTAATGCACAGATCAACTCTTTTGTTTTAGCATCCTTCTCCTTTGTGATTCTCAGAATAGCAGTCTTATTCACTTCAGCCATTGCCATAATATCATCATTATTCTTTGGCAAATCCTTAACTTTGTCATCCAAGATCATCATAATGAATCTTGGGTACATAATGTATTTGTCTTTCCCGGCTAAGCAATTTTCTTTTAAAAATTCAAAAATCACTTGTGAAATATTGTATTTCCTGTTCAGCACAATACTTACAACAATGTTCATTATGTAGTCAGACACCTCATCATAGGCTCCCTTTCTGTGAGATAGGGAATGCACTAAGCAATGCATTAAGTATCTGTATTGTTTCGAGAAACTCCTTTTGAACATTTTTCCGTTGATGTGTGAAGAAAATCCTAATCTACACCATAGCCCTTTAGCAAGACGTTCTGACATGATCGTTGGATCATTGTCAGAATCTTGTAAATCAAGAACCCTTCTTATGTCCTCTACTCCAAACAGTACTTCAACATCAATATCCTTGTTGTTTTCATCTTTCTTCTTGACTACTGCATGAATTTTATTATCCTTTTCTTCAAACCTTGCAGTGTCCCAGAATCTTCTAACATGAGATTCATAAACTATTGTTGTATCAGACAATGCCTTAGCAATTCTGCTTTTTCTTAAGCACTCAGCCATTTTTTCTGCTTCTGTTCCTTTTGTAGAGACCTCATCAATTGCACTTGGAACATTGTGTCCTTTGTTAGTGTCTTTTCCTCGTCCCTGTGAAAAATTTAAACATTAGATATAGAGACTTGAAACACTTGAAACATTTAGAGTGATAGAACAGTGAATCGAATGGATTGTTCAATCGAACAGTATTTGCTGTTCGATCGAATAGGAATGATGTGTTGAAAGAACCTTTGCTGTTCGATCGGCTGGTCTGATCGATCGAGTGGTCTACTCGATCGGCTAGCAAAATACTGTTCGATCGATTAGCAAAAGACTATGCAAGATATCTATGGTCATCAAACAATGCTACTTGAACGGCTAGAACAATGCTATTCGATTGGTTAGCAAGTTGCTATTCGATCGACTAACAAATCTCTGTTCGATCGGTTAGCAATGAGATATGCAAATGGTTAGCAAAATGCTGTTCGATCGACTAGCATAAAGCTGTTCGATCGGCTAGTAAAATACTGTTCGATCGGCTAGTAAAATACTGTTCGATCGGCTAGCAGAATGCTGTTCTAACGACTAGCATTTTACTACTCGAAAGATTAACCAAGATAGTCATGCATATATGAGATAATGCAATGCTGTTCGATCGGCTAGCATTTGCTGTTCGATCGGCTAGACTAACCGATCGGCTAGCAAATGACTAAACAAGAACAACATACATCAGATTCACTCTAACACTTTAACTAATGACAAAATATATCATGGCACACATTTCAAAGCAGAAAAACAAAAGATTTAAACATTATTCATAAATGAAAACATGATGCTGTTCGTTCGGCTGGTCTAGCCGATCGGCTAGCAACATCTTCATCATGAAGAACATTCAAATAATCATGAAGAACAACCTAACAGATATCTCAAAATTGAACACAGATTATTATTCTTCCTGATATCGACATCAAAACCCTGTTTTTATTTTCTCTAAAAACAACCTAAAACCTGTTCAAATCTTCATCTAAAGTTCCGACTGACGTCACTTTCATTCTTAGATCTATCAAGCTTAATTAAGATTTTGCAAAAATTAAACCGGTAATCTTGTAGATCAAGCAATTCCGATCAAAACCCTATTCTCAGAATCATCTAACTCTTTCTTAATCTTTCCTAATCTTGATTTTTCAATGAAGAACATCAAATAGTTAAGAACATGAATGAAATCACTGATTCAAAGATTGAATGACATACCTTTACCATTTGTGATGATGAGTGAGCCAACAACACAAATTTGAAATGAAAAAGGAATCAAGAATCTTCAAGAACAATGAATCGAGTAGCAGTCTGTTCGATCGGAAATGAAAAGGTTTTCTAGAAGCCTTGACTGCCTATTTATAGGTATGACCTGATCGATTGGCCTAACCGATCGGCTAGCCTAGCCGATCGGCTAGCTGTTCGAACCAAAGATCATGACCTCTTTACTCGAATAACTTTTGACCCTTTTTCTGATTTTGAACCTTTTCATATTTTATCAGTGAATGAGAAATCCATTTAAGCATCTAGGTCCAAGTTAATGACCCTAGAAACTTAATTCGTCTACCAAGTTCAACTTAATGACCTTGGTTGACCTGAAGCAAAAACACACTGATTGTTTTTCAAAGATTTTTCTTGAAAATTTACAAGTTACAAATTAATGAACTTGTATTTTGATATTTCAAAACTCTCTGTTTGTGATTAGCTCCCAACTCGCCTTTTCAGTACAGGATCAACTTTCTGCATTTGCATCAGACTGTGAATCTGATGATACGCTTTCTACCTTGGTTTGTCAAAAATAAAGTAGAAATGTAAAATATATTTTTGTATTTTCAATGCATGAAATAGATCAAAAGAAGACTGAAATATTAACAGGAATGAAAGTAAATCTTATTTACAAACCTCTTTGTGAGTTTGTGTAAGAGGATCATATCAGTTCATGAGACAAATCACTAGCACCGTTAAGCTTTTAATCGTTTTAAGTTCTAAACGATTCACCTCGATTGACGATATAGTTGTCCTCTTAAATTTTCACACAATTTTCAATCTATTCAGGATACGATTTAGATGTTTTAGGAACTTAGCTCAATTCATGTGTCCCACCTCTTGAATATACTCCCGTATCCAGAATCTCAATATTCAGTCTTACAGGCAAGAATATTACAATGATGTCTGTACATAATTTAGGGGTTAAATGCGAGAACTGAGGGATCTCAGGTCAGAACTTCCGTTCAGCAGAGAGATATCAGCTTCGACTTAGCAGTGTGTCCCCTTTAGAGGATCTTTTTAGCTACAACAGATGATTATCAATTTTATTGTCTAATCACTGAGGGCTAGAATGCTATGTTTCAAGCATTTACTGCAAAGCATTATCCAGGGACTAGGTCAGAACTACCGTTCAGCAGAAGTCCCGGAATAATACCCCAGACATCATAGAGTATTAACACCTAGTATATCAGAATACGAGACCTTTCAAACGAGATTTCAGGGGTTACCTATATATCCAAGTAGTGTTCCCCACAAATTTCGCAAGTTTGAAATTTTATGTTTATATCCCGAATAAATCTACTAAATGTACGAAAACCTATCGTCACATCATTAGTGAGACCGTTTATCACATTTGACATTACATTTCTTTAGCATGCTGTGATAGTCCACTGATGTACTATCATTTCCTCTTTTATCAACAAAACTCATTTTTGCTTTTTCAATGTTTTTGGTATTTTGAAAATTTTATCATGTTTTTGGCTTTTTGAATTTTTACTGTTTTTGTCTTTTCTAAAACTATATATTTACAATATTTACAAATATTTCTATCTCCCCCTAAAGATCAAAACATGTAAAAAGACGACAAACCATTGCAGATTGTTTATCATCATCATCCACAGTGGTTTCTGCATCAACGCTAACAATTCCATCAACCACTGAAAAGAGCATCATACCATTTAGTTTTAAAAGATATTTAAAACGATTTCTGTCAAAAGCTTTGGTATGCAGATCAGCTTTTTGCTCATCAGTGTGGATTTTCTCAATTCGTATCAACTTTTTCTCGAAGCAGTCGCGAATAAAGTGATGACGAATTTCTATATGTTTTGTTTTAGCGTGATGTACCGGATTTTTAGTTATGTTAATTGCAGCCTCGTTATCAACAAAAATAGGAGTGTTAAGAAACTGCAAACCGTAATCGCGCATTTGTTGCTGTATCCACAGGATTTGAGAACAGCAGCTGCTTGCAGATACGTATTCTGCTTCACATGTGGATAGCGCAACAGATGTTTGTTTCTTGCACTGCCAGGTGACCAAGCGAGGTCCAAAGAACTGGCATCCTGCAGTTGTTGATTTCGCATTTTGTTTGCAGCATCCGAAATCCGAGTCGGAATACCCCTCGAGTGTGAAATCGCCTTTTCTAGGATACCATAACCCCAATGATGGAGTTCCTTTCAGGTAGCGTAGTATCCTTTTCACAATGATTAAGTGCGATGCTCTAGGGTTAGATTGAAATCTTGCTGCGAGGCATGTTGGGTACATAATGTCGGGCCGAGAAGCAGTTAGATACATCAAGGAACCAATCATGGATCGATATAGTCGTTCGTCTGCCCTGTCTCCGGTGAGATCTGGGTGAATCCCATGATTTGTTGCTAATGGGGTTGCAGCAGATGAAGAGTCTGACATTCCGAATTTCTCTAGAATATCATGGACGTACTTCGTCTGGTGTATGAAAATTCCTTCAGGAAGCTGATCAACTTGTAATCCTAAAAAGAATTTCATTTCCCCCATTGACGACATTTCGAATTTCTGCTTCATCACTTGCTCAAAATCTTTGCACAAGTTTTCGTTGGTTGACCCGAAAATTATGTCATCCACATAAATCTGAACTATCAGCAAGTGACCATCAACAATCTTTGTGAAAAGAGTAGCATCAATTGTTCCCCGGATGAAGTTATTGGCTAGCAAGTGCTGAGACAAAGTCTCATACCAGGCTCTCGGGGCCTGGTGCAAGCCATATAAAGCTTTATCCAAAAGATACACTTTGTTTGAGTGATGTGGATCGACAAACCCCGGCGGCTGTCCCACATATACTTCCTCTTTCACTTTGCCATATAGAAAGGCCGACTTTACATCAAGCTGATACACTTTGAAATTCTTCCATGATGCAAATGCTAGAAAGATCCTGATGGCTTCGAGTCTTGCTACAGGAGCGTATACCTCTGTAAAATCAATTCCCTCCTGTTGACTGAAACCTTGAACGACGAGCCGAGCTTTGTTTCTGACTACTACTCCTCTGTCGTCCCTTTTACACTTAAACACCCATTTGGTATTTATTTTCCGATGACCTTCAGGTAGATCCACCAGCTTCCAAACTTTCAACTTTTCAAATTGATTCAATTCTTCCTGCATCGCGTTGACCCAGGAATCCTCAGTAAGTGCCTCTTTGTATGTGCGAGGTTCTATCTGCGAAATAAAACAACACAGTGAGAATTCATCTTGTAAAGACTTTACTGAAGAATAAAAACTTGAAAGGCCCTGTTCAAGTTGACGTCTGGTGCGAACTCCTGATTGCAAATCTCCTATAATCTGTTCCTCTGGATGATACGAAAGAGTTCGAGGCATCACTTCGTCTGGAACATCTACATTTCCTTCTAGATTTGTAACATTCTGTTCAGCATCTTGCTCACTAACTTGGTTTGTTTGACTTAATACCTGGATTTGCTCCCCCTCAAGGTCTGAATCACTATCATCAAACACTGGCATATTTTCAGCTTCTTGATTATCATTTACCACTGACTGATTACCAGGAGCAACTTCATCCTCATGATCACCAGTATTGCTAGGACCTGCTTCATTGTCATTTGATGTTTCACTAGATCTTCTCGTATATTCTGCTGGAAATCTGAGCGATGATTCATATTCTCGAAAAACATCCAGCTCATCAAAGAAATCTTCTTCCTCTTCAGATTCTTTTCTCATGTCAAACGATCCCCAAAGTCTATCATAGTTATAACGCCATGAATCACCAGGATTTTGAGGTGGCATAGTATACCCCTGACATTCAACATTTGCTGCTTCAATAATACGCTTTTCACTTGGAACAAAGACACGCCGTGTAGGACCTGAGTAACCAACAAAGATTCCTTCAAAGCTCTTTGTACCAAACTTCCCATTAGGCTCTATAACCGTGCATGGTGACCCAAACGGCTCAAGATACTTCAGATTTGGTTTGCGTTTATTAATCAGCTCAAAACACGTCTTGTTGAACTTCTTCACAGTAAGAACTCTGTTGAGAGTATAGCATGCAGCAGAAACAGCTTCAGCCCAGAAATTGATTGGTAACTTGGAATCTGCAAGCATTGTTCTGGCTGTCTCGATTAGCGTCCGGTTCTTGCGTTCTGCAACTCCATTTTGCTGAGGAGTATACGGAGCACTAAACTCATGCAGTATACCTCTTTCATCACAGTATTCCTCCATCTTACTGTTTTTGAACTCAGTACCATTGTCACTTCGAATTCTACAAATCGGTCTCTGGTACAGATTCTCAATTTTCTTAAACAAAACTACCAAACTATCAAAGGTTTCGTCTTTCGTTTTCAAGAACATGACTCACGAAAATCTGGAGTAGTCATCAGTCACGACCAAACAGTAAGAATCTCCTGTTATACTTTTAACATTCACTGGACCGAACAAATCCATGTGAAGTCTTTCCAAAGGTCTCGATACTGAATTGACTTGTTTTGTAGGGTGTGACTTTTTCTTCTGTTTACCTCTGACACAGCTTATGCACTCCCCTTCCAGATGAAAACCTTTAATATTCACTCCGGTGACCAAGTCGTTATGCACTAAGTGATTCATTTTCCTTACGTGAATATGCCCCATCTTTCTGTGCCATAACCTTGACTCCTTTTCCGTTGCTCTGGACACAAAACAATGAGCCTGACCCGTGGTTGTAGTAGCAACGCTCATGTCCAACACGTACAGATCGTTGACTCTTGGTGCCCTCATGATGATCCACTCTTCAGGTATCACAAATCCCGGTTTCAAGATTAAACATTCTTTGTCGGTGAAATAGGTAGTATACATCCTGTCACAGATCTGGGAGATACTCAGCAGGTTGTTCTCCAGCTCAGCGATGTAGTTAACTCTCTCAAACGTGATAATACCATTTGATAATGTTCCTTCACCTATGATCCTGCCTCCTTGATTACCCGCAAAACCCACATAGCCACCATTAATGTCATTCACATCATACAGCAATGCGGTCTTCCCTGTCATATGCCTTGAAGCTCCACTATCCATTATCCACCTGGATACAAGTTTTGGAAGATCCTGCACATAACAAATCATCATTTAAACAACTTTCAAGAAAGATGCCGATTCATGCTTCGCAATCCAGGAAGCTCCGGCAATTCAAATTGTTTAGTCAAACATGGAGTCCACCCAGGCCTTATCAGCCTTAGGGACAACCGTGACTTTTGCAACTTGAATTTTGAAATTCTTTGAATTAAGAGGTGGAAAATTTGCATCATAATCAATTTTCATTGATTCTTCAGCATTTTTCACCTCAGGAATTGAGACCTTCTTCTCAATTTTTGTTACAACCTTTGGTTTCCACACTTGTTGAGTTTCAGCACCCCGCTTATAAAATTTACCTTGTTTAGGTACCAACTTCTTCACGTGTTTAGATTTTTCTTTCAAGTTGTTAGTTTGAACAATTTTCTTCTCAACATACATCGGTGCTTTTCCCTTTTTGTCATTTTTTCTTTGTTGAACCTTCACAATTTCAGTCTTAGGTTTTTCAACAGTACACTTTCGTGCAATATGACCCATTTGATTACATTTGAAGCAAGTACGCGTATCAACTACTTGACTTGTGCCTTCAGACTGAATTTGTGAAGCTTTCTTCTCAAAAAATTCTTTGTTAGATTTTGAAAAAATTTTCTGTTCTTCCTCAGCAAGTGAACTTGAGCTGTTCACAAATGTTTTCTTTTTGACATATCTTTTATTTTGATCAAATCTTTTCTGATATGATTTACCCCCCTGATAACCACCTGACCAATTTCTGTTGTTATTATTATAACCACGTGATGAATAGGCAGTTTTCCTGTTATGAACCTTTTCGACCTTTTGAGTGTTTACTGTTGACAACTCGACTTCAATCAATTTAAAAACTTTGGCCAATTTGTTCAGATTCACATTCTCTAATGGAAACTCGGAATCCGAAAACAACTTATCCGATCCTGACATCTTGTACATGACAAGATCAGATTCATCATGTAAGCTGCTTTTGGATTTCTGTTTCGGAATGTATTTGTCTAGAAAACAACCATCCTCCTCAGAAGTGTCACAATCTGGTTTAAGCACATTATCCACCACACTTTTCACCACATCATTTTGGACACCCTCGTCATTGGAAGACGTGAACGTGACATCAATACTCTCAGGGAATGTAACATCATTTTCTTCTTCAATTTCCACCAAACTAGACTGCTTTTTCGTGTAGTTGTCTAAGATTGGCGGTGGAACTCTGTGAAACCCTACACCTTTTCCATCCGAAAACACATCCTCACCAGCTTTGTTTTTCCCTATGGGTTTAGGAACTATGTGCTGCAAAACAAAGCTAGCTGAGCTATAGCTGTTTAATTTTAACTGGATTCTTTCATTTTCAATTTCACTTTCTTGAACCTTCAGTTTTAATTTTGCTATCTCATCCAGTTGTTTGTTGATTGTTTCCTCTTTTATTATCAAAACAGCTCTTAAATGCTCGTTTTCCTTACTTGTTTTTCCATTTCTATCATCACTCTCTTTAACGACATTTTTCAATTTTTCAAATTTTTCAACAACATTTCTGCTTTCAAGAAGAATTTTGTCATGATCAGCTTTAATTTTCAGGTTTTCAGTTTTTAATTCTTTTATTTGTTCAGCTGATTCTTTTGACTCTTTGTCACAATCAAGAATTTGACTTTCAAGTTTTCTAACATTATTTGTCAGATTCTTGATTTTCTCCCCATTGAGGTATGTGACTGTTGTACAAAAGTTGCATTGTTTATTACAACTTTTGCAATCAGCATTGCAATTGTTTTTGTTACCTGACACAGTTGATGACTTAGTTTGACTGACCTGTTTCTTTGACTCAGAATTAGGAGTAGAATCTACCTCAAGTGCTTTGACAGCAAGCACTTTATCAGCCATTTCTCTCAAGTTTTCAGCTGTCATCTCCTGTGCAGTGTTGATCATCCCGGTGTCAATTTTCACAGGTTCTTCTATCTTCTCCTTTTCTCTTCTTTCTTTCTCTCTTTCCTCCTCGATCATTTTCGATGTTGGTGTACCCCACCATTTGTGTTGCCAGTACTCATCCTCTTCTTTGTATTCTTGGATAATGGCTTCAATGTCTATCTTCTTGTAGTCGACAGCAATGTTACCATATTCATCCAAATAACACTCTCTATCTGGATCCCATCGGTTTGCACGTTTTGCTTCCTCATAAACACCTGAGAGTCGGATGATCTTTGCTTCAGCAACCATTTTTCGATATTCGTACTTTTGTTGTTCTGTACGATTATCCTTCCATTGAATTGGTTCATTATGACTCGCCATAAAAGCATAACCAATAGCATCATCTTCAGGTAATACTTCCTTACTCCAATCATATCCTTCATCATCGTAAATCACTGCCAAAGCTCTAGATTTTCCTTTGTTGTCTTCAGATTGCTTTATTCTTGGCGGTTCGGACTTATTCTGATGATAGATAGCTTTCTTGTAGTAGTCATCCTTGAATGGATTCTCAGATTCTTCAACATATGCATTTCGGCATTCTCGTTTGAAGTGGCCTTTCTGTTTGCACTTGAAACACTTCACCTTTGATTTATCAAATCCCAGCTTTGTTGAAGGACCACCGATTGTTTTTCTTCCCGTTATCTCCATAAAGCGTTGTGCACGTCGCACTGCACTCGCCATTGCCCATTGGATATCAATTAACTCCATCTCTTCGGGATCTATCTGATCATAGTCTTCTTTTGTCAGATTAGTATTCCCAATTTTTCCAGCAATCAGCCCCTCATATGATTCTAGCACAGATGCTAGAAACACCATCTGTTGCTTCACAGATTCTTCATCAAAGTTTTGTGCATTCTTCAGATCAACAGCAATATTACATGAGAACTTTGAATCAGAACGATTTGTCGAGGCAGTAGAAATAGAAGTAGACCCACTATGATATCCACTGTGACTTTCTTTGTTTGAGTTGCTTTGATTTTCTTTAGGAGCTGGAGATATGTTTTCGGCAGAAAATGCAGTTTTCGGTGATGAGGCTTTGGGCATCAAACTTTTGGGATAGTATAGTTCTGGATTTTGTTGATATGAATGATTGACTTTGTACGTTTTCTTCAATTCTAGCTCATGGCTTTCCAGTCGTTCAATCACTACATCTGGTTTTAGTTCTTCTGGCGGAATGGTGTTTTTCAACATCAAAGCATAGTACCTCCAGTCCATTTCATCTGGTAAAGAATCGAACAGTTTATCAACTATCTCCTCATCAGGATATTTGATATCATGACGTGCAAGTTCCAATTTAAGATGACCAAAACGTTCGATCATCTTGCAGACTGACTCATTTTTGAAACAACTGAACATATCAAACTCCTTTTTTAGTAGTTTAGTTTTGTTCTTTAAGATTTCTTTACTTCCCAGACATTTCTTTCCCAGTTTATCCCACAAATCTTTGGCGTTGGTGTAGCTGATTAGTGAAATAATATCTTCCCTGACAGATTGAAATAGTAGTGCTACACATTTCTGTTCAGCAACGAATAGATCAATCTCTTCATTACTTCTCAATACTTCACCATTGTTTTTACCCGCAGCATACCCATTTTTCATGCTTTTCCAGCTGGGGAAAGCAAACGCCATCAGCCATTCTTCAAATTTTATTGCCCATCTTGTATAATCTTCAATAGCCATTAACTTTGGAGGACGATTAAAAGTTCCAAACGCGCTTTCTGATTCCCATGCTTCCTTCCTTTTCTCTTTGATTTGATTTGTGTTGGTATTGTTTGATGTAGAATCATCATTTTCTGGATTTCCTGATCCTCCTGAGCTTACAGTGAAACCATACATATCACTAAAAGGGTTTGTGAATATGTCATCCATTTTGAATGTTCCTGTAAAATCAGACAAACACTTAGAAAAATTTTGACTTCTTAAAAACGCTTAACACTAACACTTGAATCGAACAGGGTATTCGATCGAGTAATGTGTTCGATCGAGTAGCTTAGCCGATCGGTTAGACAAATGCTGTTCGATCGATCAGCTGTTCGATCGAATAGGAATCTAGTAAACTTCAAACTTCCTTTTAACAACAATGCAGTCCGATCGATCAGCTGTTCGATCAGATTACTAAGATGATGTCAGCAATAACTTCCAAAATATCTTTGAACGGTTATCTCTTTCAAATTGATGACATCAGCAAACGAATGAATATGCTAATCGATTTGACCAGCTGACATCAGCAAGTTCATGCAGTTTTTCATTGAAATTGTTCAATTTTAACACGAATTTGTTTGAATCTGATTATGAAACTTAGTAGGATTGTAAAATTTGAGATTCCGAACCGATTGATAGTAATTTTATCAAGTTTTATCCATTGAATCTGTTTTAATTTTGAGTTTTTCAAGTTTTATGATGAAAAAGATGAAGAACGGAGAGAAATATGAGAAAGATATAGTAGATCTGCAAGTTTTCCGGTGAAAACTATATCAGAAACAAATTTCCGATGAAATTTGTTCTTCACAATGCAATCTTCGCTTGAATTCAGTTGAATCTCTCTTCAAATCTACAAGAATTTGACTGAAATCGATGAACTATGTCTTCTGGTATCTTCAATCAACATCCATAGCTCTGATACCACTTGTTGGTCCCTGGTTGATCGGGATCTTCCTGTTAATGAGAATGTCACACTTATGATTGCTGTGCGGAATCCAGCAAATCATATACAGATACAGAAAGACATATGATTTCCATGTTCAACAGTCTGCAATTCAATTGAAATATATGACAAGATACAAGTTCCAGTTGATCACAGACTTCAGCTCTCTGGGTTACAAACAGATTCAAAAGTCCTAAATGAGCTGACAGAACTTCTATTTATAGGCAAGTCAGAATAAGCTAAGTGCTGTCCGATCGGTTAGGCTAACCGATCGGTTAGGCTGTTCGATCGGCTAGGCCAGCCGATCGGCTTACAAAGCAGCACTTTTACAAAACAAACCCTGTATTCTGACGCCTTATACATTAAACTATACAACTTTAACAAAATAAAGACTTTAAGCTGACGGAAGCTACAGACGTTTATGTACTAACAGTTGTTCACGCCATGGTTCCTCATAATAAGAGTATGAAGGTGGTGGCTCATATGTTGAATCTTCAAAGTATGAGTATGAAGGCTCATACCTTGGTTCATCAAAATATGAGTATGAGGGAGGAGGTTCATACCTTTGGTCTTCATAGGATGTGTATGAAGTTGATGGCTCGTACCTGGGCTCCTCATAATGGTTGTATGAATTGGATGGTTGATATGAAGTATTATATTGAACCGAGCGTGTGTTACGACAATTAGTGCAATAATTACCCCTATAATCATCCTCATCATAGGTGTAGTTGTAACCTCTTGAGTATTGATCCATAAGAATCACTCAACAGATCACAACTGAGTCTCGGGACCAGAAAACAAAAATAAGACGGAAACAGAAGCTGGACACGGCCCCGTGTTGAGTGAACACGGCCCCGTGTTCAGGGACTGTATCTGGGCGTTTTAATTAAAGTTACTGGTCACGTTGAGCACGGGGGCGTGTTCAGTGAGCACGGCCCCGTGTTCAGACTCTGTATCTGGGTATCTACTCTAAAAGTATGCAGCACGGGGGCGTGTTCAGCGAGCACGACCCCGTGTTCAGGCTACTGTAAATGCAAAAAACTAAACTAAAATGCAGAAAAATGCGCGCGTTTTGAAAAGGTTTTGAAAAACTGATTAGGCCGTCGATTTTAAGCTTTCTTAAAATCCTTGTGTCCCCGGCAGCGGCGCCAAAAACTTGATGCGTGTTAGTGTGTATATATTTTTGATATATATTTAAGCCCTTTTTACACTTTTAGCCAAGTTTTAAATTTATAAAACACGATATTTACTAACACTAAACACACATATGGGCAAGTGCACCCATCGTGGACGTAGTATAGTGTTGGCAAGATACCGAGGTCGTCCAAGGACACAAGAGCTTTTAATACCGGTTTATCCTCAACGTCTAATCAAATCAAAAAGTTAGAAAAATGTTTTAAACTAAGAAAAATAAAAACTAACTAAATGCTGAAAATAAAAATAAAATAAAAACAGATAGACAAGATGAATCACTTGGATCCGACACGTGTATTAGTATAACCTTTGATTATTTTCGCACTTTTGCACTTGTTTAAGAGATTATCTTAGTTATTGTAGTAGGCCCCTCTTTTGAAGGCGACGTTACCCTCAACCCAGTAGTTTGAGTCAGCAAGGATACAATCCTAAAGGGTCGGATTATTGAAAGATAATGAATTAAGTTATTAATGCAAATTATAGTAGGCCCCGCTTCTGGCGGTGACGTTACCCTCGGCTAAGTAGTCTGAGTCAGCAGGGATACAGTCCTAAATAACCGGGTTATAGTATTAATAGTAGTTAACTTATGAGGGGGTCAAAGAGTTTGGATCCCCGCCATCCAATACCTATGGGCATTGAAGGAGATCCTACTAAATTTGACCCAGGTCCCAAGCAGGACCTCTAAACGCTGAACAAGGGCAAGACCCTTACCAAACCGTTCCCTTAACCCCCGACCAGGTAGCCAACATACCTCCATATAGACCGTGGAGATATGAATGGTGAAAATCTTTTATTTTATATAGACAGTAAAATAACGCCAAGACACCACGGACAAACGATAAGGAAAGATCACCTTCAACATAAGTAACTAGTTATTAAAGTCATTAATACAAAACCAAATAAAAAGTGCAAAAGATTAAAAATAAAAAGTATTATACTAAACACTTGTCTTCACCAAGTGATGTAAGAGACTTAGGCAAACATGGCCTTGATTGTCAAGAACTCTTACGATCAATCTTGGATCCCGAGACGACTCACACACTCTACGATGGACAATGGATGATGGTGGTGGATGATGGTGTTATGGTGGTGGTGGGTGGTGGATGAGGTGTGAGAGAGGTGGTGTGCCAAGGGATGAGAGAGAATGAAGCCAAGCTCCTCTATTTATAGGCTGAACAGAAGGCTGGACACGGCCCCGTGTCCGCTGGACACGGCCCCGTGCCCGCCTGACACTCTCTCTCCTCATTAATTGTAATTGCGAATTACAATTAATGCGCCTGCTGTACTTTCACCACGCCCCCGTGCTCGCTGGACACGGCCCCGTGGTGGGCAATGGAAGCTTCTACTGGTTTGTCTTTTCTGCTGCTTCCTGGGCACGCCCCCGTGTTCGCTGGACAAGGGGCGTGTTCAGATTCTGTTTCTTCCTTTTTGCTTTGGGAGGTGCCGTTGAGGGTCCGGGCAATCTACTTTTGTTCCTTTTCTTGTATTTATGGTAGAATTAGTGGTCTTTTTGCTTCTTTTGTGATTTTGAGCTCATTTCATCCTGAAAATACAAAAGGAAGACAAAAACACTCTTTTTCCAACATTAGTACTAAAAAAGGGTTAGTTTTATGCCTTAATTGATGTGTTTTATATGTTGCATTTTACACACATCAATAGTCGATACACATTCGAAAAGACCCATCTTTCTTTTTCACGAAGAGGACAGGAGCTCCCCAAGGTGAAAAGCTCGGACGAATGAATCCTTTATCAGATAACTCTTGAAGTTGTTTCGATAACTCTTGCATCTCTGAAGGTGCAAGACGATAAGGTGCTTTCGCAATCGGGTTGGCATTGGGTACAAGGTTGATATGAAACTCAACTTGACGAACCGGAGGCAAACTGTCACACCCCCAAAAATCCACACGCGGAGTACCACCGCTTGGAGGCGTGACATGACCAGGATCAAGCCACCAATCATATTGAACATAGCATTTAAATATTAAAAGTAATCATTACAGCCCATCACAATATAACTGGTGTTCAATAAAACATAATTTGAGTAGCGGAAGCATAAGTATGTAAGCCCAATGTAAATCATAAGTTCAAATGTTATAAAGTTTAACATAACATTCACGATCCATGCTCCACAACGACCTGCTCCTCCCTGTGCAAGCTCCATATGTACCTAAGGTCCTGCAAGGCATGCAGCAGAGAGTCAACAACTAGTTGAGCGAGTTCACAGTTAATAGTTCAGTAATTGTAATAGTATAGTAAGCCTTGTGTTCGTTCATTAAGTCATGTATCGTATTAGTTCGTATCGCCGCCCTCTAGGCATGTGTGCGAAGATTAGGGAAAGTTTCCCAGGTATTCTAGACTAGGTATGTTTGTATCGCGGCCACCCGGCATGTATGCGAAGTTTAGAGTATAGTTCGTGGCCTTCCTAGGCATGTGTGCGAAGATTAGTCATAATATCGCGGCCAACCCCGGCGTGTATGCGAAGATCAGTTCTATAAGTATCACTAGTCTAGTCGTATCTTGTCAATAACCCTTCCTCACCCGAGGACCATATAACTAAGTTCCATAAGCTAGGTAAGTACAAGTAAATAATCCAAAAACCCATTCCCACCCTGGGAACCCCATGCCTTGGCTGTGTGAACTCACCTTGGTTTGCTCGGCAGTTTGTTTACTTCGTTTTTAACAATTGCTCAACCATGTCCTATTGTAATTATTAAATTTAATCAGATTCGTGTTTAGCTAGAACCACATTTAGTCATCACATATCTAACACATCATCACGTATCTAATACATCACATTTAGAAATTACATATCACATTTAGCTACAAGTGGTTATGGTAATCAAATCCTAATTCTGATGTATAGAAAAAAATAATAATGATCATACTTAGCAAATGGTTGTTTGCAGGTGTGTGGTTCTCTACAACTGTTGGATGTGGCCCCACAAGACCTCACGGCCCAACAGAATTTGGGAGGTATAAGACCCAACAGTTTGACAGCCCAAATAGTTATTGTGCAATCAAGGTGGTAGTGTGTGACCAGCCAACATATGTACTGTCAAATTTAGCCAACAATTATCCTAAAAAGGGTGTGGGGTCCAATATTTGTTTGTGAGTGATCAAATTAACATACCATCATCCTCTTCCTAAATCAAAACAGAAAGGACAAACAACGAACATTTCACAAATTCAAATCAAATTTTAGGTAGGTTGTACTCTAGGCATGTAAACTTGTACATCTCCATTAAAAAGAAAAACCCAGTTTCCATGTTTTTATTCACATCCTCCTAGATCTAAGTTCATATAACAACTTTATCATTGATTCTTATCATATGCACGATAATAGGTTCAGCATCATCATCTGGGTTATGGAAGCAATCGATACGAAATCATTATCATTTCTATCCCCTAAACAGTTAAACAGTCTTAGCATCAAGCACGGACATCATCAGGTTTTAATTAACCAATATCCAGAGGCAATACTTCATACCCATGCATAGCAAAACATCTTTTCAATAATATAAACTAGTTAACCATTACTAACCAGTGACTAAACCAATCTTGGAAGCATTAAACGTAATATATCTTCAAACTAACATCAATACGTAACAGCCAACAAGTTCGTTCCAACCATAACAAGCATGTGATCTGACTCACAATGTCGCGTTATGAATTTAAACACACAGATCATGCATACTCTAACTAACACGTACCCACATTCACTTCCAAAACAGAATCACGACAAGGCACAGACGACACAAGAAAACCTTAACAGTTTTTTTTTTAAACTTACACCGGTCGTAAGGAGTCTGTACGGCTGCCGCTACTGCTAATGTTCATGAGTCGGTGCTCCGTAACTGCACCGGGTATGAGTCGGACTCGAGTAACCCGATTAACCACCATTGTCGCCGGTGCAACAGCCATCACTTCAGTTGTCGTCACCGCCATTGGCGCCACCATCTTGTCGTCCTCCCCCCGGAAGGCATCAACATCCGCACCTCGACTCCGGTTGCTGTTTTGACGGCTCCTCCTTGCTGCCATCGTTAGTCTGCTTCTCGGGTCACCGGAGAACGACGCTGGTCGTCGGTGTGTGGTTGTTCGAACAGGTGGGGGGTCGTCTGCCGATCGCATGTTAAATGGGAGGAAGTAGGGTTTGTTATAACTTGATATTATGATATTGTGATAAGAATAGAGAGGTTACGCAATCCTCAATTATATTGCCAAATAACAAGTGGAGTGGCTGGTCATGAGATGCCATTGGGCTACAAGGATTGGGCCGAGATCTAAGTATACAAAAAGTGAGGATATGCAAATTGTGTAATAGGCTTAGGTGATCCATGTTGTGGATCTTGTGGGCTGATAAAGTGCGAATATGTGGCCCAAATGTGCGTGGCCCAACTCACTTGGTTTTCTAAATCAGTCGAACGACACACCAAACGTTTAACAATTTCATATATAATAAATCAGTTAAACACACGTAATTATGTATAGCTAATCAGTTGAACATACGTAATCATTTAGTGGTGCACGAGATAGGCAGATAAACATAGCGGCACACGCTAAAAGTTATGGAATTTCAAGCAATGCTAACCTTAATTATCCGGGTTGTCACATCATCCCCAACTTGAAAGAAATTTCGTCCCGAAATTTAGCATGCGGTTACTGAGGAAGCTAGGTAAGTTGTATCGTTTACTGGTTTTCCTGGGGTGTCACACAAACCAGGCAATTCATCAGGAAACACCTCTGGATAATCCCGAACAATCGGAATATCCTGAATACTCTTACTCTTGTCTTTCTCCTCGGTGACATGTGCTAGAAAAGCAACATATCCTTTTCTCAAATAACTCTGGGCCTTTGTACACGACATAAGCTTCAAACCGCCAGATGGCTTCTCGCCACGAACTTCCAAAACATCGCCAGACGGAAGAGGAATACGAACAATCTTATCGAAACAAACCACCTCAGCATGGTGTTTGGTTAACCAATCCATTCCAACGATAATGTCGAAGCTCCCAAGCTGCATTGGCGTGAGGTCAATAGGAAAAAGATGGTTATCAAGGTTCAACTGACAATTACGAATAACAGAATCGAGAACAAGAGGTTTACCAGTAGCAACTTCGACAGACAAGGGTTTCCTCAATTTAGTTCTAGGTATCGCAAGCAAAGGCTCAAAAGATAACGAAACAAAACTTTTATCGGCACCAGAATCAAAAAGAATAGATGCGGGTCGATTGTTGACAAGAAACGTACCATTGACAACCTCGTTGTCAGCCCTCGCTTCGTTTGCATTCAAATTGTATGCTCGCCCTCGAGCAGGATTCACGTTAACGTTCGTATTCGGATTCGCATTAGCATTTTCCAGCCTCGGACAGTTGTTGCGGAAGTGGCCAAACTCTCCACAATTAAAACATGAACCTGGTGGGAATCTAGCAGCATTCACTTGTGCCAGAGCTTGAACCTGGGCAACCTGTTTTTGTCCTGAACGACAAACATTAGCTAAATGCCCAAGTTTACCACACGTCGTGCATTGCTTACAAGCTTGTTGTGCAACATGATGACCGTTGCAACGAGCACAATGAGGTGCGGTACCGGCATACGCCTTTTTTGCAGGAGGTTGAGCTGGTGTGTTCTGTTCAGTCTGTGTCGTAACAGCAAAGTTCTGTGCACCCTTTCGCTTCCTTGATTTCTTCGACGACTCACCTTCTTTACCTTTACCCTTCTTCTTGTCTTTCGCAGAATCAGACGATTTCTTCTTGTCACCCTTGCGAGTGAGTTTACCCTTTCTGACTTGGGATTCAGTCAGGGTAGCAGATAACTCAATCGCTTGACGAAGGGTAGTGGGTTTAACAGCGGTCACAATATCCAGCATAGAATCGGGTAGACCATCGATATATCTTTCGATTGCTTTGTCTGGTGGGGTAACCATGGTGGGACACAATGGACTGAGTTCCTCAAAGCGATCCGTGTACGCACGGTGCTCAGCCCCATCTTGTTTTAAATCGTCAAACTCTCGCTCTAAAGCTCAAATCTCGTGACGGGGACAGAACTCTCTCATCATGAGAGCTCGAAGCTCATCCCATGTTTGTGCCAACGCCACTTCGGCACCCCTATCGCGCATAATACCATTGTGACACCCCAGGAAAATCAGTAAACGATACAACTTACCTAGCTTCCTCAGTAACCGCATGCTAAATTTCAGGACGAAATTTCTTTCAAGTTGGGGATAATGTGACAACTCGAATTTCCAAGATTCCTATTTCGCATTTATTGCACGTTCATTGGTTGTGTAGTTATTTATTTACACAATTAGTTGCTATGGAATTGTATACGTTTTAATACAATGAAGTTTATTGTGTGATTGTGCATGGTTATGTGTTAATTGTGATAGACTTGTCAAATGCATAAACTTGGTGGTAAAACTATGAAATTGTTTGAGATGGTGCACTATTGTAAAATATAATATTAAAGGGTGTAAAGAGTTATTAGTGAAACCTAAATCATACTTAACCCTAATTCCTTTCACTAATCACCACCCAAGAAACTAAGCACGTACTTCACATTCTCTGGCAATCATCATCACCATCATTATTGGCACAAGACATTCAGTACTTTTGATTCCACATTTTCTCTAGAATCAATACAAGGTAATTGTTTATTGATTGCTTGATTATTATCAATTCTTGATTATGTGTTCTTGAAAACCCTAGTTCCTCATATGATGTTCTGTGAATAATTGATTTGGATTCTGATTATTGTAATATGATGGTGATTAGTTGTGTAATGGTTTGATTATTGTCAAGATACATGATATGCTAGAATTGTGATTGATAATTGGATTACAAAGGTCGCCAGTGTTTGTAATTAAGGTTTTCTGTTCGTATGAAAACAAGAACGTAACTGATCTGATTCTTTTGATTCTGTGCAATGATTGGAATTCACGCATGATTGATTTGTCTGAGTTTTGTGAATGTTGCTAGTCCGAAGTTTGTATAAATGTTAGTAAGAGGTTTGTAAACCTAGTTGATGGTCCGAGCTTATGTGACTTGTGTAATCCGACTTTTAAATAACAACAAATAGGTCCGAACTCTTAGACTTATGTATGTTGTCCGATGATTTTAATAAGGACTCAGGGTCCGAGTTTTATAGGGGGTCAGGGATCCGAGTTTTGCTTATTAACATGGTCCGAGTTTCAGGACATTAGATGTGGTCCGAGTTTCTTTAGTGGGTGTCTTTGTCCGACCTTTAACACATGAGGGGGTCCGAGTTTCATGAGGAAACCCCCCATGTCCGACCTTTGTGACCCCCATCTATGTTGTCCGAGTTTTTAACCCCCACCCCCAATGTTCTAGTCCGACTTTTAACCCCCCCCCTCATGAACCCTGTCCGAATTTTAAAGGGGTTACCCCACTGTCCGAGTTTCTTGGCCCAAAACACTCACACTGTCCGAATTTTAAGTATGGGAAGCAAAGGGTCCGACTTTTGTCACTGTTGCATACTTGGTAACCTAGCCCGACTCTTATGCATGATAACCTTTTTTTTTTTTTTTTTTGGGTAAAGGGTTACCCCGGTTAAATTTTATTTCACACAAACATACAAAACAAGTGAGGGCCTAACGTGAACCCCCAATTCTCAAACATGACATGCCACATTTGAGTCCAACAAGCAACAAAGCAAAACAAAGAAAACAACTAGTCTCAAGGGACAAAACAACGCCAAAAACACACCAAGCCCTTAGCCGCAATCATCATCGTCTATCAACAACCCTCGCGGTAAGCTCCATAAGTGTAATACTCTCGTCGCTTGGACTGATGTTTTGAACTTCATAGAATGCATTTTCATTCGGACCGTGTTTAGAATGAGTTCCACTAGCTGGCTCGCACTCCTCTTCTTACTAGAAAACAGCCGCTGGTTCCTCTCTTGCCATACAAAGTAGACCGCCGCAGCAACCACAAGACGACCCACAACATGAAAAACCTTCTTCGAATCCGCATGCTGAAGTAAATGGTTATAAACCGCATCCCAAGATGAATCAATAGCTCCCATATCCACTAGATCTCGCACACCATGCCATACGCAACACGCATATGAGCACTCAAAGAAGAGATGTTCATGAGAATCTGGACCCGACGTACATAAGGAACAACACATTAGATTAAAGTTCATATTCCCCGCGGACGCCCAGCTCATCATAACGTCCTGAGTCTTTAATTTCTTTTTTATAAGAAGCCACAAGACAAACGAATGCCTAGGAATAGCTTGAGGAAACCACACAAAATTAGCCCAAGGAACCACACTTTGACTGGTCCGAATCTCCTCCCAAACCATCGAAGTCCCATAGTCTACAATTGAACCCTGACTAGATCTCCACACAACCCTATCCTGTATACTCGGATTCAAGTTAATAGCCCGCATGGTTAGAAGGTCCGGAAATCGCTGAATCCAAGCATTCGGCCACCTCCATCCACCGAATTCCCACAGCTCCGCAACCTTCGTTTGCATACCAAATCCAGCATTAGCAATCATCCTCGGGGTCAGAAAGAAACTCAACGGACAAGCATCGTCCCACATGTCAAACCACGCAAATGTTTTAAGACCGTCCCCAATTTCCATCCATATATGCTTCCGAATAATTGGGCGCAGTTGTAACATTTTCCTCCAGCTCCAAGCGATATTATTTTTAACCGGCACATCCCAGAAGCTCCTATCACGTAAATGATATAAATGGACCCATTTAACCCACAAGGATTCTCTACCTGTTAGGAGACTCCAAACATGCGAGACCATGAGAGCATTATTCATATCCGCCACCCTACGAATACCCAAACCCCCTTCTTGTTTCGGAAGACACAGACTACTCCACTTGACTTTAGCTTTACCTTTGATACTATTGCCCTGAGCCCACAAAAAAACGTCTCATCTTTTCCTCTAGCTCCATAGTGACACGCTTAGGTAAAACGAACACCGAAGCCCAATAGACATGCATAGATGATAAAACTGACCGAATTAGCTGGAGGCGTCCTGCAAAGGACAAACTCTTCACTTTCCAATCAGTTATCTTTGCCTCCATATTCTCCACTATCCGCTTACAATCTCCGTACCCGAGTCTACTAGTAATTAGCGGAACCCCTAAATATCGGACCGGAAGAGTGCCCTCCTCAAAAGGCATGAAACTTCGGATGAGGCCCTTCACAGTATTCGACACATTTGCAAAATAAACGGTGCTCTTAGACATACTTGGAACCAACCCCGACATGCTCTTAAACATGTTTAAAGAATCCATAATGACCTTAGCCGAGTTCTTATCCCCTCTCGCGAACATGAAGAGATCATCAGCAAAACACAAATTGATTATCCTTTGCTTCTCACACTTGTTATGGAATCTAAATTCCAAAGACAAATCAACTTGTTTCTGCAATATTAAGGTTAAAACCTCCATAACCAATGTAAAAAGGTATGGAGATATCGGGTCACCTTGCCTCAACCCCCTTTTTCCTTGAAAATAACCATATAAATTCCCATGTAAGCCCACCGAGAAGGAAGTAGTCGAAACACACACCATAATCCAACTAACCATTTTCGGATGAAAACCAAACCCCATAAGAATCTGCTTCAAAAAATTCCAATCAACCGTATCATAAGCTTTCTGAATATCCACCTTAAACGCACATCTCGGAGGCCCATGATTTCTGTGATAGTTGTGCATTAATTCCTGAGTTAAGAGGATATTATCAGAAATCCTCCTCCCCGGAACAAACGCCGATTGGTTGATGTTCACAATGTCTGCCAAACCCTCTTTAATCCGATTCGTGACAATTTTACTAATACATTTATACAATGTATTGCAGCAAGAAATAGGTCTATAATCCGAGATCGAATCAGGAGTAGCCACCTTTGGGATCAGCGAAAGAATTGTATGATTCAGCTCCCTCAACAGTTTACCATTAATAAAGAAATCTTGAACCGCCCTACACACATCCTTGCCAGTGATATTCCAAGTTTTCTTAAAAAACATAGAGGTATAACCATCCGGGCCAGGCGCTTTATTACCAGCAATAGAGAACATAGCTTGCTTAATTTCATCATCCGTCACCTCACGCACCATACCACTAGCTTTGGCCGAAGATAACACGTTTCGAAATAAGTCCGGAGCCGGTTGCAATGGGATATCCCCCACCGAACCAAAAAAATTAGTATAGTGGTCCACCATGACCTGCGGAACCGACCCCCCTTCATGCAACGTTCCATTCCTGTCTCTAATAGAAAAAATCCGGCTTCGATGGTTTTTCGTTTTAACAATGTTATGAAAGTATCTAGTATTCGAATCCCCAACCTCAAGCCAGTCTACCTTGGATTTTTGTTTCAGAAACATTCCTTCATCACGCACCGCATCTTTATAGAGCTGAAGTAACCGGCCATGTTCACTAATAAGATCTCCATTTAACGGGTCCCCATCCATGCTAACCTGGCACTCATCCAATTGCTTACGCATATTAATAACCTTCTGGTGCAAATTTCCTTGTTGATAAAGAATCTTTCGAAGCGGGGCTTTAAGCAACTTCAACTTCCGAACAACCTGAAACATGTGGTGCACATCAATATAAGTACTCCAAACTCGCTGCACCTCCTCCAAGAATCCACGTCTATCAGCCACTAAGTTAACAAACTTAAAAGGCTTTGGCTTTTCTCTCGAAACTTCCGGTAACTTTAGGATACACGGAGCATGATCCGAAACCCTATAAGGGTGGAAATACGCAGCAGCATTTGGGAAAACATCTAGACAATTAATGTTGCACATGACCCGATCAAGCTTTCTAAATATAATGCCACTATCCTGATGCTTATTCGACCAAGTAAAATGAAGCCCTGAACTATTAACGTCGAACATCTCTATCTCATTAACACACTCCTTGAATTCTCTATTTCCGATATGAAACGTAGAAGATCCGACACTCGTGTCCTCATAAGAAAGATGTGCATTAAAATCACCCATCATCACCCAAGGTTTATTCCTCATAAACGACCGATGCATGACTAAATTCTGCCACAAATCCCTTCGTTTCTTATAATAATTGTCCGCGTACACAAACGAAACAAATATAGATTTTTGATCTAATTTAAACAACACCTGCGTATGAACAACTTGATCCGTTTGAGCGAGAATCATCACATCCACAACATTAGCATCCCATCCTACCAGAATTCTAGTACCCTTACTACAAAGAGCCGTGTTAGAAGCCCAACTCCAAGAACGACAAACCTTTTGACAAACCTCATAAACCTTCGAAGAGTCAACATGCGTCTCCATAATCGCACAAACATGCAAATGATTATCTACCATTACCTGACGAACCTCCTTCTGTTTAAGGGAGCGGTTCAACCCCCTAATATTCCAGGAGGCAATACTACCCATGGACACCACCATCTCCGGGTGTGCTTGCACCCTCAGCCCCTTGATTTACCTGTTTCTTCTCCATGTATTTTGGAATATCATCCAAAAGATCATCAATACCCACATCATCCACCCGGACTTCCTCCGCATTAGTACTAATTGACTTTCCACGAATGATCTTAGCCGTTTGAGAAGTTTCCGCTGGTCTATCTTGTTGACGATCTCCAAACCCCAAACTGACATCATCAAGTTCTTGACCTTCTTCACCCAGCACCTGAAACGGATTTGAAGTGGAGACTTTGTTATCAGATTGCACCCTACCCTGAGAGTTTGATTTCTGTTTGACTACCGGTCGATAAATAAACTTCTGCTTCTGATTGTTAATATGCACCCCCTGATTGCTTGGTTTTCTAACTTTCTTAGCATTCTGGAAGACCTCCTGACCTTTATCAGCCGTATCATCACCCGCTTTAACACTCTTTGGACACGAGGCATCATCATGCCCAAACACACAACAAGCAGAACATCTCATGGGGACCCAGTCATAATCGACCTTAATTACTGATTTTGAAAAACCTTTCCCGTCTAAAGAAGGAACAGCCATGGTGATAGTCTCCTTCAGATCCCTACTTGCATGGATATCAATCAGTGCTCTAGCAAAACTATTACGGCCCCAAGACTCCGCACACATAGTTGCCGTATAGGAATCCAGCATTTTTGGTGTCCCTATTTTCGAAGCTAACAGACTTAGGCCATCCTCAGTAAACGCAGCCAAAGGAATATCATGCATCTTCACCCAAACCGGAACCGTAGTGATGTCCTCCTTTTCGACAGTAACCGTAGGAGACCACTCCTTTAAAATTATCGGCACGTTCCTTATCATCCACGGGCCATCCTCCAACAATTGGTCAATCCCTTCTTTCGTATCAAACTTAAAGAAAAAGAATCCCTTGGCATTCATCATCATTTTCGTTAAACCATACTTAACCCAGAACTTTTTAGCAAAATAATCCACCACTGGAAACGCAAGCCTTTTCCCCAGAAAATACCCGTATAACGTGTGAACATACCTCTCAGAAACTTGTTTCACAGAAGATAGGGGGATGACAACATCAGCACCTTCAAATGTTTCATTCGATTCTAGAGTTCTGAAATTCACTTTAACATCCGCCTTTTTCCTTTGGACCACATTAGCAAACGATCGTGACTCATGACCCTTAACAGCCGGCTCATCCTTACTAGCCATCGAAGAAGAGGCTCCAGCAGTAAACACGTTTTCCACCGGTTTAGAAATACTCATCAACCCATCCAAAACCGAAGTATTCGAAGTAGAATACATACCTCTTCTAGGAAGCAAAGGGTTACCTTCAATATTAGTTACACGTAATCCAATTCCACGAACCGGAGCTGTTCCAGGTGTAGAAAGTTCCTCAACCACAGGTTCATTCATGTACTCAGCACCATCGACATTGATCGGTTCATTAGGGAAATTGTTGAACAAATTCGGCGGTTTACCCCGATCATGCAGGACACCGTCAGCAGAATCAGCAGGCTTGGAACGAACATCCATAGCAAATTACACACCTCTCACTTGAAACCAAAATAACAAACAAACATGCACACGTAAACCCTATTGCCGCCACCAACAAACCGAAAACAAAACCCTAAATCCTATAAACCCTAGAATGAAACCTGATCCCTTAATCGATTAAACCTGAGCACCAATCTAGCTAAATTAATCTCAGTTAACCGCAATCAGTGACTACCAGTTTAATAAATCAGGGTTCTTGAATCAAAACTAGAGCGGCGATTAGAAGAAGAAACGAAAATAAACCCTAGTTCTAGATCGATCCCGAGTGCTAACGAGTTCGTTATAGAGTATTGGAAGATCAATCCTCTAATCACAGACTGTTATACACAAGATCACGAAGAAAAACTTTGGATTCATGAGGAACAAAAATCGCCTATAGGAGAGAGAGAATTAGGGTTCTCACTGTTGGGAATGATGTTTCTAATGCCATTTTATGCATGATAACCTAGCCTGAGTTTTATGTTAAATGCATAGTCTGAACTTATTACTTGATAAATGATCCGACGTTGTTGATGAACTGTCTGAGTTAGGTTGATTTTATGATCCGGAATGCTTGTAGTGATGCATGCACTGAATTCTATTTAAACTTGAAAAGACTGTAAGTTGGTATGAAGCTGAATACCACTCTATGATCCTGCATGTGTGAGCATTCTATGTGATATCAGTCTGTACACAATAAACACACAAAACACAGTTGTTTGAATATCAATGACTTGCAAACCCTAGTTTGATGCAAACACTTACATCGTATCATGTGCAACATATCCTAGGTCGTGTGTAACGGAATTAGACATTTGATAAACCCTAGAGCATAGCATACCGAGCAAACCAAGGTGAGTTCACACAGCCAAGGCATGGGGTTCCCAGGGTGGGAATGGGATTGAATGATTTATTCCTACATACTTAGTTAATCGAACCTAATGATATGGTCCTCGGGAGAGGAAGAGTAAAGATAAGATACGACTAGACTAGTATACCCATTTGAACTGATCTTCGCACACACGCCAGGGGTTGGCTGCGATATTATGACTAATCATTCGCACACATGCCTTGGGAAGGCCGCGAACTATAGATACTAAAACTTCGCAAGTAATGCCAGGGTGGCCGCGATACAAATATACATAGTCTAGGATATTTGGGAGTATTACCCCAAATCTTCGCATACATGCCGAGAGGCCCGCGATGGAAACTAATACGATACATGAGTTAACGAACGAACATAATGCTACTCATACTATTACCACTACTGAACTATAAACTGTGAACTCGCTCAACTAGTTGTTGACTCTCTGCTGCATGCCTTGCAGGTCGTTAGATACATGGAGCTAGCACAGGGAGGAGCAGGTCGTTGTGGAGCATGGATCGTGGATGCCATGTTAAAACATTTTAAACATTTGAACTATGATATATTCTGGGTTTTCATACTTATGCTTCCGCTACAATTGATACTATGATTACGTTTTGAACACCTTTCGTATTGAATGATTGGTTTACATTTATTTTACTTGATATTAATTACATGTTCAATATGATTGGTGGCTTGATCCTGGTCAGTTACGCTCCCAAGGCGGTGATACTCCGCGTGTGGATTTTGGGGGTGTGACAGATTGGTATCAGAGCCATTGGTTATAGAGAACTTGGTTTTAATATGGAAAAACGTTTTTATTAAAACCAGACTATAACCAGAACAGTGCTCTCAACGATCCACAACGACGCTTCGCTCCACGTGCAAGACTCAACATCCTAGGTAATAAGGTTTATGTTTATTGCCTACATGCTAGAATTACATAGAACTTTGCTCGTAGTATGCTTAAATTACCTTGTTCACTACTTGTTATTGCATGAGAACACCTATGTGCTTACACTCTTCTGTCATCGCACTACTCGCGAACCATTCTCACTTACACTACTTTTACTATGAAGAACAATGGCTGGACGCATTAACATGACTCAGGCCCAGTTGACGGCTCTTATCAATGAACAAGTTGCTGCGGCACTTGCAGCTGCAAACGCAGGAGGTATATCCTGCAGTCGTAACTCATTCTAGGATCTTTAGATCCTACGTTCCTAAACAACTCTTATGTTTAACCTCGTTCTGTTCTTACACATTAGGTCAACACGCTCATCAGCCTGTATGCACTTTTAAGAACTTCATGGACTGTCGTCCAAGCACATTCAGTGGCACCAAGGGGGCAGTGGGACTCCTCCATTGGTTTGAGAAGCTAGAATCAGTATTCGAAATGTGTGAATGCCCTGAGGCTCGCAGGGTCAAGTATGCCACTGGTACTTTAGAGGGGATTGTGTTAACTTGGTGGAACGCACAAGTGCAGATCCTAGGGTTGGCAGCTGCTAACGCCACCCCTTGGAATGATTTCAAGGAACTGATCAAAAGGGAATACTGCACACGGGAAGATATTCACAAGTTGGAAGATGAGTTTTACCATTTGAAAATGACTGGGTCAGAAATTGAAGCCTTTACTAAATGGTCGAACGAGTTGGCCGTGCTGTGTCTAGCTATGGTGGACCCTCCAATTAAGCGTATTGAGTTGTACCTCAAGGTATTAGCGCCAGAGATTCAGAGCCATGTGACATCGGCTAATCTTGATAATATTCAGGCTATTCAGCGCCTTGCTCATCGTATTACGGATCAGGCAGTGGAGCAGAACAAGCTGCCAAAACGCATCAGTGCTACCACTACTGCTGTTACTACTTCTGCTACTCCCAGTGACAACAAAAGGAAATGGGATGGGGATTCCAGTAAAGGTTTAGCTTCAGTTCAGTCACAGGTTCAGCAGCGAAAGACTGACAGTTATCAGAGTCCCAATCAGCACTCCTCAGGCAATCAGGGGCAGGGTGGATATCGGGGAATTCACCCATTGTGTAATAGGTGCAACAGGCACCACAGTGGACGATGTCGTAAGGAGCGTTGTCAGAGATGCCTCAAGATAGGGCATGAAGCTAAAGACTGCAGGAGTTCGCGACCTGCAAATCAGAATCAGCAACACCCACCACCAGCTCCACAGAACCAGCATCAGCAGCAGCAATAGCGGGGCAACAGGGGATGTTTTCAGTGTGGGGCTGAAGGTCATTTCAAGCGTGATTGCCCCCAGTTAAACCAGAACCAGAATCGCAACAACAACAACAATCAGGGAAATGGCAACAACAACAACAATCAGGGAAATGGCAACAACAACAACAATGGTGGGAACAACAATGGCAACAAAGCTCGGGGTCGTGCTTTTGTGCTGGGTCGAGGTGACGCAATGAATGATCCCAATGTGGTTATGGGTAAGTTTCTTCTCGACGATATTTATGTTACTGTCTTATTTGATTCGGGTGCGGATACAAGTTACGTGTCGTTAAAAGCAAGTAAAATGTTAAAACGTACACCAACACCTCTAAACACCAAACATGTCGTAGAGTTAGCAAATGGCAAGAGTGTAGAAGCCGTTCATGTAGTCAAGGGTTGTAACATCGTCTTAGCTGGTCAGACCTTCTTGATTGATCTCATTCCCATAGTTTTGGGTAGTTTCGATATCGTCATTGGCATGGATTGGTTATCCAAGCAGCAGGCAGAGATCCTTTGTAAGGAGAAGATCATTCGTATTCCTCGTTCGGGTAAAGAACCTCTCGAAGTTCAAGGCGACAAGAGTGGTGCTATGGTTGGCATCATCTCTTTCTTGAAGGCTCAGAAATGTTTACGAAAGGGGCACACTGCTATTCTGGCATTAGTTACTGATGCATCGACGAAAGAGAAAAGAATAGAGGATATTCCAGTTGTACGCGAATTTCCTCAGGTGTTTCCTGAAGATCTACCTGGTCTACCGCCTCATTGCCAGGTCGAGTTTCAAATCGAGCTAGCCCCAGGAGCAGCACCTATAGCTCGCGCACCGTATCGTTTAGCTCCAACTGAACTGGAAGAACTGTCTAAGCAACTACAAGAGCTCTTGGATAAGGGCTTCATTCGTGCAAGCTCTTCGCCTTGGGGAGCTCCAGTACTATTCGTGAAAAAGAAGGATGGCACTTTCAGGATGTGCATTGATTACCGCGAACTGAACAAGGTCACAGTGAAGAACCGCTATCCTCTTCCTCGTATAGATGACTTATTCGACCAGTTTCAAGGGTCGAGTTACTATTCCAAGATTGATCTAAGGTCAGGGTATCATCAGCAGAGAGTCCGGGATGAGGACGTCTCCAAGACAGCATTCAGAACTCGCTACGGTCATTACGAGTTTCTAGTCATGCCATTTGGGCTTACGAACGCGCCGGTAGTTTTCATGGATCTTATGAACAGGGTGTGCAAACCCTATCTAGACAAGTTCGTCATTGTTTTCATCGACGACATCATGATCTACTCCAAGAGTCAGGAGGAACACGAGCAGCACTTACGTCTTATCTTGGAACTTCTTCGAAAGGAACAACTGTACGCCAAGTTTTCAAAATGCGACTTCTGGCTTCGTGAAGTCCACTTCTTAGGCCATGTGGTGAACAGGGATGGGATTCATGTCGATCCATCCAAGGTAGACTCGATCAGGAACTGGCCTGCACCGCGTACACCAACGGAAATACGCCAATTCTTGGGTTTGGCGGGGTATTACAGACGATTCATCAAAGACTTCTCGAAGATCGCACAGCCGCTTACTATGCTGACACAGAAAGGTGTCACCTACCGTTGGGGAGATTCCCAGGAAACCGCTTTTCAGTACTTAAAGGATAGGCTATGCAGCGCACCTATACTCTCATTGCCGGAGGGCACATACGATTTTGTGGTCTATTGTGACGCATCGATACAGGGGCTTGGTTGTGTATTGATGCAGCGGGATAAAGTTATTGCCTACACTTCGCGACAACTCAAAATTCATGAACGGAACTACACGGCGCACGATTTAGAGCTGGGAGCCGACACTACCTGTACGGTACCAGGTGCACTATTTACACCAATCACAGGAGTCTCGAGCATATCTTCAAGCAGAAGGAATTGAATATGCGTCAACGACGATGGGTCGAGCTACTTAATGATTACGAATGCGCCATCAAGTACCATCCAGGCAAAGCCAATGTTGTGGCTGACGCTCTCAGTCGGAAAGACACTCTACCTAGGCGTGTACGAGCTTTGCAGCTCACTATTCAGTCTGATCTTCCTGCACAGATACGAAATGCTCAGGTTGAAGCATTGAAACCAGAAAACGTCAGGGCTGAAGCCTTACGCGGATCAAGGCAACGATTAGAACAAAAGGAAGACGACGCCTACTATGTAACAGGGCGTATTTGGGTACCACTATACGGCGGTTTACGAGAACTTGTGATGGACGAAGCTCATAAGTCTCGCTACTCGGTACATCCAGGTTCGGATAAAATGTACCACGATATCAGAACTACATACTGGTGGCCTAGTATGAAGGCCCACATTGCAACTTACGTCGGCAAATGTTTGACTTGTGCGAGAGTCAAGACAGAGTACCAGAAACCCTCAGGCCTACTTCAGCAAACCAGGATACCACAATGGAAATGGGAAGAAATTTCCATGGATTTTGTTACTGGCCTGCCTAGATCCCAGCGCGGGAATGATACTATTTGGGTGATCGTTGATCGACTCACAAAGTCTGCTCATTTCTTGGCTATCAAAGAAACGGATAAGTTCTCTACATTAGCAGACATCTACTTGAAAGAAGTTGTTTCGAGGCACGGGGTGCCAACTTCTATTATTTCGGATCGCGATGCACGATTCACTTCAGAACTATGGCAAGCAATGCACAAAGCTTTTGGCTCTCGATTAGACATGAGCACAGCTTATCACCCTCAGACGGATGGGCAGTCTGAGCGCACGATTCAAACCCTAGAAGACATGCTTCAGGCATGTGTTATCGATTTCGGCAACATCTGGGAAAAGCACCTCCCGTTAGTGGAGTTTTCGTACAATAACAGTTACCACACCAGCATACAAGCCGCTCCATTCGAGGCATTGTACGGACGTAAATGCCGGTCACCTCTCTGTTGGGCAGAGGTGGGGGATAGTCAGATTACAGGTCCAGAAATGGTAGTTGACGCTACTGAATGAATAGCGCAAATACGACAACGCATTGCGGCAGCTCGTGATCGCCAGAATAGCTACGCTGATAAACGCAGAAAACCGCTCGAGTTCCAAGTTGGGGATCGAGTGCTACTCAAAGTCTCACCCTGGAAGGGTGTGGTTCGATTTGGTAAACGAAGCAAGCTCAATCCACGGTATGTTGGACCGTTCGAGATCATAGAAAGAATAGGCAAAGTAGCCTACAGACTAAACCTACCAGCTGAACTCGGTGCAGTTCACAACGTATTCCACGTGTCGAATCTGAAGAAGTGTCTGTCAGATGAGACCCTCATAGTTCCTTTTAAAGAACTCACTATCGATGAGCAGTTGCACTTCGTCGAGGAACCTGTAGAAATCACGGACCGGGATGTTAAGGTCCTCAAACACAAGAGAATCCCTCTTGTCCGAGTTCGTTGGAACTCCAAACGTGGCCCAGCGTACACCTGGGAACGCGAAGACCAGATGACAGAAAAGTACCCCCAGTTATTCGGAACCAATGCAACCACTACTGAGACTGAAGCTACTACTGCGGAATTTCGGGACGAAATTCCAAATCAACGGGGGGGTGATGTGACACCCCAGGAAAATCAGTAAACGATACAACTTACCTAGCTTCCTGAGTAACCGCATGCTAAATTTCGGGACGAAATTTCTTTCAAGTTGGGGATAATGTGACAACTCGAATTTCCAAGATTCCTATTTCGCATTTATTGCACGTTCATTGGTTGTGTAGTTATTTATTTACACAATTAGTTGCTATGGAATTGTATACGTTTTAATACAATGAAGTTTATTGTGTGATTGTGCATGGTTATGTGTTAATTGTGATAGACTTGTCAAATGCATAAACTTGGTGGTAAAACTGTGAAATTGTTTGAGATGGTGCACTATTGTAAAATATAATATTAAAGGGTGTAAAGAGTTATTAGTGAAACCTAAATCATACTTAACCCTAATTCCTTTCACTAATCACCACCCAAGAAACTAAGCACGTACTTCACATTCTCTGGCAATCATCATCACCATCATTATTGGCACAAGACATTCAGCACTTTTGATTCCACATTTTCTCTAGAATCAATACAAGGTAATTGTTTATTGATTGCTTGATTATTATCAATTCTTGATTATGTGTTCTTGAAAACCCTAGTTCCTCATATGATGTTCTGTGAATAATTGATTTGGATTCTGATTATTGTAATATGATGGTGATTAGTTGTGTAATGGTTTGATTATTGTCAAGATACATGATATGCTAGAATTGTGATTGATAATTGGATTACAATGGTCGCCAGTGTTTGTAATTAGGGTTTTCTGTTCGTATGAAAACAAGAACGTAACTGATCTGATTCTTTTGATTCTGTGCAATGATTGGAATTCACGCATGATTGATTTGTCTGAGTTTTGTGAATGTTGCTAGTCCGAAGTTTGTATAAATGTTAGTCAGAGGTTTGTAACCCTAGTTGATGGTCCGAGCTTATATGACTTGTGTAATCCGACTTTTAAATAACAACAAATAGGTCCGAACTCTTAGACTTATGTATGTTGTCCGATGATTTTAATAAGGACTCAGGGTCCGAGTTTTATAGGGGGTCAGGGATCCGAGTTTTACTTATTAACATGGTCCGAGTTTCAGGACATTAGATGTGGTCCGAGTTTCTTTAGTGGGTGTCTTTGTCCGACCTTTAACACATGAGGGGGCCCGAGTTTCATGAGGAAACCCCCCATGTCCGACCTTTGTGACCCCCATCTATGTTGTCCGAGTTTTTAACCCCCACCCCCAATGTTCTAGTCCGACTTTTAACCCCCCCCCCCCATGAACCCTGTCCGAATTTTAAAGGGGTTACCCCACTGTCCGAGTTTCTTGGCCCAAAACACTCACAATGTCCGAATTTTAAGTATGGGAAGCAAAGGGTCCGACTTTTGTCACTGTTGCATACGTGGTAACCTAGCCCGAATCTTATGCATGATAACCTAGCCTGAGTTTTATGTTAAATGCATAGTCTGAACTGATTACTTGATAAATGATCCGACGTTGTTGATGAACTGTCTGAGTTAGGTTGATTTTATGATCCGGAATGCTTGTAGTGATGCATGCACTGAATTCTGTTTAAACTTGAAAAGACTGTAAATTGGTATGAAGCTGAATACCACTGTATGATCCTGCATGTGTGAGCATTCTATGTGATATCAGTCTGTACACAATAAACACACAAAACACAGTTGTTTGAATATCAATGACTTGCAAACCCTAGTTTGATGCAAACACTTACATCGTATCATGTGCAACATATCCTAGGTCGTGTGTAACGGAATTAGACATTTGATAAACCCTAGAGCATAGCATACCGAGCAAACCAAGGTGAGTTCACACAGCCAAGGCATGGGGTTCCCAGGGTGGGAATGGGATTGAATGATTTAATCGTACATACTTAGTTAATCGAACCTAATGATATGGTCCTCGGGAGAGGAAGAGTAAAGATAAGATACGGCTAGACTAGTATACCCATTTGAACTGATCTTCGCACACACGCCAGGGGTTGGCTGCGATATTATGACTAATCATTCGCACACATGCCTTGGGAAGGCCGCGAACTATAGATACTAAAACTTCGCAAGTAATGCCAGGGTGGCCGCGATACAACTATACATAGTCTAGGATATTTGGGAGTATTACCCCAAATCTTCGCATACATGCCGAGAGGCCCGCGATGGAAACTAATACGATACATGACTTAACGAACGAACATAATGCTACTCATACTATTACCACTACTGAACTATAAACTGTGAACTCGCTCAACTAGTTGTTGACTCTCTGCTGCATGCCTTGCAGGTCGTTAGATACATGGAGCTTGCACAGGGAGGAGCAGGTCGTTGTGGAGCATGGATCGTGGATGCCATGTTAAAACATTTTAAACATTTGAACTATGATATATTCTGGGTTTTCATACTTATGCTTCCGCTACAATTGATACTATGATTACGTTTTGAACACCTTTCGTATTGAATGATTGGCTTACATTTATTTTACTTGATATTAATTACATGTTCAATATGATTGGTGGCTTGATCCTGGTCAGTCACGCTCCCAAGGCGGTGATACTCCGCGTGTGGATTTTGGGGGTGTGACAACCATTCCACCAGGTAAGCGCTCGCTTCTCAAACACGCTTGAAGCAAACTCAACCTTACGTGCATTCGGACATTGCACATGCCTGAATGTGTTCTCAATACTCTCGAACCACTGTAGGAGCGCAGTTGCTCCTTGCGACCCAGAAAACTTTAGAGGTTTAGCAGAATTGAAGTTCTTGAAATTACACTGCGCATTGTTGTTGTTATTGTTATTGTTGTATATCTCATGAACTTGAGTTACAACACCGGGAAGCACAGCAGCCACTTGCTGAGAGACTAGGGCTGCGATTTCTTCAATGGTGAAAGACTGTACTTCACGTCGCGGAGGCATTGTCTAACAAGGAATATGAGAAACGAGTAAGATTGATAATTAGGAAAAGCAAAAGATGTATCGACAAAACACAAGGAAGGCGATCATTTGTCCGTTACCTCGAACAAACAAACGACACGTAGTGACTAATCAAAGTAAATGAATCAATATAATGCATCGCGAAGACATGCTCGCCTATAAGTGAACACTCACCCCAAGAGTTCCCAGGTAAGAGTGATTGGTCCGATTATGTGGATTTGTACGAACACTCTAGCCTTAGACAGAAAACTCAGGGTACAGGCATTCACTCTTCCAGTTTGCACGTGTTCACATTATTTTAACCCAAACTTTGACGAGATTTTGAAAATTCAAAAGGCACTAAGCCAAATATGAATCAACTGGAAGGGTTCAAAACCATATAACAGAGGGTTCAAAACCTAGTAATCAATCATCCTAGAACGGATGATTAATTTTCGAAGCAGATTCGGATTTGTGTTCTCGTTGTGGTTATCACCTAAGGATAGGTGACGGTATTGTTTTAAATTCTAAACACAAGTAAACTTTCTTCTGTCACACCCCGACCACGTAGGACAACAAACCGTGGCGGAAACGTCGGGGAGTGTTGTAACAGAAGCTATCGTTTCATAACCATGGATACAAAAAGCGTTTCGTTTTATTGATAAAATTAAACATTTCATTGTCTTAACATAGAATAAACAAGTTTTACATCGTCTATCACTATTATTATGTCACTAAGGCCTCGTCCAGATCCTATGTGACGCATGCATCCTAGTAGTCATTCAAGCATCAACACCTGAAACATATGTAAAAACTTAGTCAGCAAAGAAATGCTGGCGAGTACATAGGTTTTATAGGAGCGTCGAATTCATGGCTAGTTTAAGTGTTGCAATACTTTATTAAAATCTTTGTTTTGAAAAGAGTATAATATTGCAACTTAATTAACCAACTCAAATCAAGCGGGTTATAGTTTATAAAACCTCGTAGCCATGATTCTTAACCCAAAAACATTTGCTTTAGAAAACCAACTTGTAAAACATCTTGTAAAAACTCGTTAAAAACTCATATAGTTTATATCTCTTAGAAAAACATCGTTGTGTGACATCATTTCAAAATCGTTTACCCAAGTGAACTAAATAACGCCACGATATGTAATATGATGAAAACACTTATATATAAGAAGTACCAACGACGTATCTACCATGTTTTCACCATATTACACCCGTCTCGTTATCTAAACACTTAACCAAAAACCAGTCGTTTATCGAAATCGTTTAACATCATTTCCAAATCGTTCCCAAATCGTTTACTCGTTCCCAAATCGTTTCCAATCGTTCCCAATCGTTTACTCGTTTCCAAATCGTTTAAATCGTCATCGTTTTAATTGTGAAAACTTATATATGGTCGTCTCGTTAACAACATTCAAACCTTTGTGACTCGTCCATTGTTCAACTCGTTCTCGTATTAACAAACCACCAAAGGGTAAATTAATAAACATCAGATTCAGTCGCTACCCACAACCCCCACACATAACCATGGGTGTAGTAAAGTAACGGGATTTGTCAGATCCTATGGTACCATAACCTAATACTGGTCGGCTTGATCAATGCTAATGAATGTCATTCGTTATGTAACTACAACCAACAAGTTCGTTCACTTTATCGAAATCGTTCTTAGTTTAGTAAAAATTATTTTAATCGTTTTTGAAATCCTCGTTTAAACTTTGAAAACATTTCGTACATATGAATCACCCCAAAACAAAACAAAAACAGTAAAATAGGGGAACTATGTACTCACATGAAGTGCAAAGTATCCTCAATCAATAGAACTTCAAACAACCTCAAGCAAACCAAAGGAATCAAGTAGCACCTAGTAATCGAACCACTAGTCAAACAATAGACGCCTAAATCGGAAGATCGGACAGAATGAGGTCTTGCAAACCAAATGAGTGTTAGAACTCATGTGATATGGTTTAACAAAGCCTACATTCTAAATCGGAACCTAACCTAAGTGCTTTCGACCCATCGTGACCCATCAAGGTAGCTTACGCTACTTTAACGCGTCGTGCACGCAACAGCGCGTTCGAGACGTCTAACTAGTCCTATGACAAGTATTATATGCCCATACATGTTTAATTATGTTACATAATTAGTTACGTGTCAAAAGTTTAGGTTACATATGCTTAATTACCAATTATGTATGAAAAGGGTATTTTGGTAATTTACCAAAGGCATATAACTACCTATCAAGCGACTAATTAAACCTAAGTGACCATAAGGTATAACCTTGAAAGGTTATTCCCTATGCTACTATGGTCACTAAACATGTTTGGTCGGATCCTAATGATCGACCAAACGGGTCGTGTTTGAAAGTCTAAGCGGGTGTTTAGTCCGCTTGACTTACGACTCTACCCAAGCATTAAACTAACAAGTGACGAGCTAAACATGTCGAAACATGTTTAGTTAAGTTAGAAAACAGGTTTTGATATCAAAACAAACGGTTTTGACATCCTAGAGTAGTTTGGTTACAAAATACGCGAGAAAACGCATTTTGGCCGAAACTACGACTCGCCACTGAGCCTAGATAACGTGGTAATCAGTAGGTATAGTCACTAGGGACTATAACCATCGTGATTACGCTCACGTTATGAAGTTCAAACGAACTTCGCGTTGACCATAAACTGGTCAAAGCAGAAAGTCAAACACAGTTTGACTTTAGCGATAGAAACGAACGAAAAGAACGAAAGAATACTTACAAACGGTCCCCGCAAGCTTTGACCCGATTCACTCTCAGGTAGGAAGCAATTACTTCCACTTAGAGAGCAAGAATCAGATCAAATGTGAGGAAACCAAGTGAAAGCAAGTGGGTATTTATAGATTTTCAAGAGCCGTTAGGATCGTTTCTCGAAGATTGAGCTTTGATCTTATCTGTACAAGTGGGCACATGGTATTAGGATACCATGGGCTCTCAAAAACCATCAAAATTGGCCCATAGAATGATCAAAACCATGTCCAAAAACCCTGCAAACCAGCCGCTGTTTCAAAAACTGGTTTTCTGTTACTAGGCAACTCGCGCGGCCCGCGTCAGCATACAGACAAAACTCAGGCGGGCCGCCTGGCCTTGTCTGGTCTACACAACTTTCAGAAATGGCAGTTTTAGTCCCTGAACTTGCAAAACATGCATTTCGGCCCATTTTTGACACGTTTAAGCCCCGTTAACCCCATTTCAAGGCTCCAAAATGAAGTTAAAGTATAGGGAACTCAAAACATGCTCAAAAATATCTCGGATGTCGGTTCGTTTGGTTGTACGGTTGCGTTATTCGCTTAATTACGACGGAAGTCGTAACGAACGCAAAAACGATCCAAATTAAGCGACGAATGGAATTTTATCATGCCAAACACTAAAATAGAATATTTTAATGCTTACATAAATTTTTGGATGTCCGGATATATTCAGAACGTAAGATATGCGCGAAAATGCAAACTTGTGCACTTTTTAACGCTTTTAGTCCCTATTGATCAATAAAGTTTATTTTAGCATACCGAACCCCTCAAAGCCTATTTTCTAAGCTATGTGAAGGTTATTTAGGGTATGTTTAACTTATGATCAAGTTCCGGAGTGTTCGTTACTATTCAAATCGGTATAGTTTCGCAGTTTGACACAAATAGTCCCTGCGATCGAACAAGGTTGATTTTAACACACCGAACCATCCAAATCTTATTTCTAAGTTATGTGGAGGTTATTTAAGGTATGTTAATCTTATTTCACTATTCCGGAGTGTTTGTTGCATTAAACTGGTTATATTTACGCATCAGAGCGCGTATAACCTTCCAGAAAGCGATTTAAAGCTTGAAATTGGAGTCGAATCGAATTGTAAAATTACCAAACACAAATATACACAAAATAACACCAAAACACATATAATAACACCAAAGCACATTGTTTTATTAATAAGTAACATTGTTTTACATCGTACATTGATTACAGAGCATAATTGTCACAAGATTTTAGGTGAGTTCTAGACTTCCTGGCTTGATTTGATGTAGACTTCGACTAAACCTCCAACATACGTTAAAATATTGTCAATACAAAAGTATTGGCGAGTATACAGGTTTGATATGTAATAGAATAATAGATTAAAAGTGCTGCAAATTTCCATATGCATAAACGTAATACACGACATATATACTCACAAAACTAATACTACCAGCTAAGTCCTCGATGCTCGACTCTTCGATGGCATAACTAGACCCCGTCGGGCGCAATAGTACTATACTAGTCTGGGTGGGACGTCACGAGTATAAGTCCTAGCATACATGCAACTAGCATCACGTATATCTATGCAAACAGTTATTCGCAAGTGATAGATTGACAATTTGAATCATTTGTTTGATAAGTTCGATTTATAAGGAACGTATGTTACACCCAAAATTCGATAAAAAGGGATCAAGTATACTCACAGTGTGTATTCGATTGGATTGATGGAATGGTGCCTGAGAATGCCCTGATTTCAGACTAATTACGTGAGTACTGGGTTACGCGTTAAACGATATCGAATTACGTGAAATTGGACTAAAATCGAATTGAAGCTGGCCCATTCGGATGGACCGCTCGATCGAGTGGGTTGCTCGATCGAGTGGGCCGTTCGATCGGCTGGTCCAGCCGATCGGCTGGGCCGCTGGATCGCCTGGGCCGCTCGATCGGCCAGCCTGTCCAGCTGCTTTTCGATGATTTTCACGTGTTTTGGTCGAGACGTTGTTGTGACGTGTTGAACAACTGAAACCCCACCAATTCCGACCTGTTCTAACGGCCGGGAATCACCCCGTTTCATCAGAACTAGCCGTTCTTGATGGTTTCTCCGTGTTTAACTCGAAATTGGTCGTCTCTTCGGTAGGAATCAGATCCTAGACCAACACGACACTAAGAATGAGCAGGAGGTCGGTCTAAGCTCTGTTTCTACCGTTTTTATGTATAGATCCGCTGTGAAAACCTTGATTATTCTTGCGGAAGTTCTTAGATTTGAGTTGTTCTTGGTGGAACGAGGCCAACACTTGAAGTTCATAAGAACTTGATGATGACATCACTCTAAAACATCTCAAATCTGTAACTTCTTGATTGGAAAACATAGATTCAGACGAGGTTTATGCAAAATCGTATGGAAACCATTCGGATCTGAGTTGTTCTTCATGGGATGACATCACTCTTGAAGAACTCCATGGTGACATCACCCTAAAACACTCCAAATCCGTTGATTTCACGGTTAAAAGTTGGAATATGAAAGGTAGAAAGGTGTAGGATTGAATATAGATTATAGAAGTATGAGATTTGGGTTGAAAACTTACAAGAATCGGGAGAAATCGAGAGGAAAGTGGTCAAGAACGTCCTGGTCGAGTAGCAGCAGCAAGAACAAGTGTTTGGAGTGAAAAGAGGGGTATTTATAGGCAAGGGAGGAGAAAGAAGGAGGAAAGGCGGGCCGGATCGGCTGGCCCGTTCGGTTGGCCGGCCCAGCCGATCGGCTGGCCTGTCCGATCGGACGCCCCAGCCGATCGGCTGGTCCGTTCGATCAGAACGCCCAGCCGGTTGGCTGTTCTGTCCGATCGGCCGGCCCAGCCGATCGGCTGGCCCGTTCGATCGGGCGGCCCAGCCGATCGGCTGGCCCGTCCGATCGACTGGCCCGTTCGATCGGGCGGCCCAGCCGATCGGCTGGCCCGTCCGATCGACTGGCCCAGCCGTTTGGCTGGCCCGTCCGTACGGAAGCCCTGGGTCCTCGTTTTTGGCGCGATTTCGACTGTTTGGGCCATATTTTCATACATTTATATAATTATTTAATTATTTATCATAATTACTCACAATAAGGCCGTATATTTGTATCTATATAACCAATATCCGGTGCGATGATCGAGTTACGCGTGCCCTCGAGTGCGTTCTTCGATGTGATGTGCCACAATGATTATCGGGGCACTACTTGCTCGTGTTGCCGTCATCGTCATGATGGCTAGAGACATGGTACTCACCCGATAGTCTTTGCTAGCGTTGCTTGTTTACGTTTTGACACCTCACGGTTATCGAGGAGGGTAGATTAAGCCCTCACTCAACATCATCGTGAGTGTTATAATTTATGAAAATAGGTTTGTAATAGCGATAGAATACGCGTAATTATTCGATTATACTTCGATTTAGCGATACATCTGATATAGTTTCATTATGATCTGAATCTCTGGTGCTAGGCGTAACGAGTGTATCGAGTAGTAACAACGCACGAAAGTGCGGGTTGTTACAGTCTCCCCTGCTTTAGGAAATTTCGTCCCGAAATTAATCCATTAGTAGGGTCGTAAGAGTTGTTGGGAATAAGAGTAGCGACTAAAAGCATCTAGTTTTTAGTGAGTGATCGATTAAGATTCGACGAGCGAGTGCGGTGGGAGGATGCGGTTCGAAGAACCAAAAGCGATAACACACACATGAGCGATTCCATAACGTTTTAAACCATTGAAAAGTCGATGAAGTAGGAGAACATGTTTATGAAAATCTCTTCGTACCGTAACGTTAATGGTGTTGATGTCCACCTTTAGCATTGTAAGAAGGCTTTTTGTTAATTTAATAAAAGATTTCGAGTCACACAGTTTAAAAGAATTTAATGGTAAAAGTAGTTTTGGGATAAGAAACTCTCCTATTCGTAGGTTCGAGCTGAAACTCGGTTGCTGAACCATCGTTTTCGGAAAGATTTCTTTTTGACGTTGCAAAAGTTTTAAGGAAAAACTGGGCTTATGAAACGTCCCTTGGGCACGGAGCTAAACTGATTCGATGTTTTCTCCACGTTGTAAGGAAATTTCACTTGTTCAACGGTTTTAACAAAATTTTATAAAAACGGGTTTTCTTAATCAGTACGGAAAAATAATTTACATCGAGCCCCACGTGGCACTTTCCCAAGAAGGTTCGTTAATATGATTAAAACACTTATATATAGGAAGTACCAGTGGCGTATCCACCATGTTTTACCCATATTACCTCTGTTTCGTGAGGCGGTGTCACGCGTGCCGATAAGACACAGATAGAATTTCGATTTCCCCCGGTCAAAGCGATAGGATGCTAGACCGAGTCTTGAATAGAAGCGGTTCGGTTACTAACGAGGCATAGATAGCGAGTGCGAGTAGTTCGATCGTGCGAAACATTGATGTGGTATGCTGGGTTAGATGACGATTGATGGCGATGGCGTACGACGCGATTTTCGATTTGTTCCACATAAAACCTACATGGCATGTTTCCACGAGAGTTGCTAATATAGAGAACACCACGCTTTCCCATGTTAGTTTTGTCCCGTGAAGCGATGTCATGTTCCCTAATTCTACACAACTTGCGATGACTTCCAAGCGATAACTGAATATCGATAGGCAATAGACCCTGATAGATGATAAATAACGATCGTTGCGTTTTGAAAGATATGCGATTCGATTGAGTTGAATACACCACAAACAGTAACTATTGCTAGTCCGCATGGCCTTTTTCCACGAAAGTCGGCTAATATGGTCAAACACCACCATGTTTCGACCTTATTAGTTTTGTCTCGTGAAGCGAGGTCGTGCTTGCTAACGTGACACAGATAACACTAGTATCGATGAGTGATAGCGACACGCGATGAGAGTATCGAGTTGATGAAATAGGCGCGAAATGCGTTAAAGCGAAAAGCGGCGAGTGATTTTCGGTACTCGTCCAGCGATCCACAATAAGCGATCCACACCAGGCAGTAGAAGTTCACACAATAGCCAATGACCAGCGTTAGAGATTGCGAGATAATACCAGATACGACTGCGATTTCGAGCCATATATCGAGTGATTTAGATTGCGAGATAGATCTAGCAAAACTGCGATTGAGCTACGTTGTAGACTTACGACCAGTCTTGTGTTGCTCCAATTACTCTTCGGGGTGAACTTACCTAAGTCCATCGATGTGGCAATTGTGTTGCGTACGCAGACTTACGAGAAGTCTCGCAGTGATGCGATTCTAGTTTCGTTACGCCTTGTGATCGATTTGTAGCGTGTTGAAAATAACCATTATAATATAATAGGTCTAATAACGTCCAACTCCACATGGCACTTTCTTCACGAAGCTTCGGTAGTATGGTAAAGCACACCTTGCGTTACCCCTACTACTTATGCCCCGTGCTTTGGTGTCACGCTTCGCTGACATGGCCAAGACCCTTGATCATGCTTTTAAACGTTATGGCACCATTAGAACTTCACTACGATCTCCGTGCACTGACCAGAATAATCCCGTGTGCACCCGCTATTAGTCGTTCCTTGCACGTATATCGTACCTCATTCTAAGAGTGTTGTAAGGGTAAAATACATTACATAGTACATAGTGCTAACGTTTAGATGGTGCTGGAGTAAAAGAGAAATAGAGTCCACATGCGACGATAGATGAAATAAGCTCCACACATGAAAGAGAATGGTAGCGATAAGTCGTATTATTACATCAACATTAGAAGCAAAATAACGTTGCTGTGGAGGACACCTACAGACACTGCGGGTGTTGCTGACTTCCTTCAGAGTTGCGGTCCTGCGTGGCAGTGCCGTGTTTGATGACCATACCAGTTGCAATTTGTGCAATAGCGACAATTTCTTTCTGGCGGGTAATGATACGTGCACGCGAAACACAGGGGATAAGGCCCATTGTAAGCACGTTTCGGTTGAACTGTGACTGATCGGAGAGGTTCGGGTTGCGGCAGTCCAGTTGTTGAAGAGTCTGGGCTCACGATCTTTCGCTTGCGGCTAGGTTGCGCTTCCTGGGATGATGCAGTGTCGTTGTCGGACTCGCTTGATGATTTGACGGAGACATTGTCGGAGCAATCCTCAGAAGAACCTTCAGAGGAGTTGTCAGATGAACCATCGACCGATTCTCCAGAGGAATCGTCGGATAAGTTGATGATGATTGCTTAATGAGCTTGTTTGACAGGCCTCTTGGAGAAGAACCCGTCCAAGACTCGTTTGTTGTTGATCTCTGCAGCTAAACGGTAGGCTTCTTCGATGGTAGTAGGTCTCGCAGCTTCGACAAAATCACCCACACTCTCAGGTAAGCCGCGGATGAACTTCGCGATGGCTTTCCTTGGAGTGTTAACTTGACTTGGGCAGATTACACTAAGCTGTTTGAACTTTGCTGTATAGCCCGCATTGTCACCTTCGGTTTGCTTGATTTCCCAAAATTCGTATTCTAGTTTCTGGACTTCGTGAGGAGGACAATATTCTTTCATCATGAGTTCCTTCAGCTCGTCCCATGAGAGGGCGTAAGCTGCGGAGATCCCACGTTTGTCGCGTTCGGCGGTCCACCAGTCGAGTGCTCGTGATTGAAATACTCCGGTGGCACAAGTAGTACGAAAACTATCGGGACACCCACTTTGTCAAAGGGTGACTTCGATAGAATCGAACCACTGGAGCAGTTGGGTCACACCTCCTTCACCTGTGAATCCCATCGGGTCACAAGCTTTGAAGTGTTTGTAGAGGAAAGTAGATTGCGGCTCTTCCGTCTTAGAGTCCTTCGCGGCTTGAGCATTGCTGTGAGAGTGCACTTGAGCGACAATTTGAGGAATGAGCTTGACCACTTCCTTGGTCACAAGCGAGGCAATCCTCTTATCGGCGCTTCGTTTGGCTCTTCTCCTAGCTATTCGTTTCGAGATAGAGTTGTTGGAAGGCATCTAGACAGAGAGAGAGAGAGAGAGAGAGAGAGATTTGGAATGAGATTCGATCATAATGATTTCGAGTTTACGATGCGATTGAGCGCGGTCGAAACTTGTAACGTGCAATATAAATAGACTTCATATAGGAGCCACATAGGAGACACGAACTTCCTAGATTTTCACACAATGTCTTGATTGTACTTAGATATAGATAATTGTAGTTCATACTTACACACACATATATTACGGTTTAGAATGCGCGAGGGCGCGTTGGGAGAGGGTATGCGAGAGGAATCGGACAATCGGACTTTAGTTTTGTTGCGATCATTCGGTCCTTGTTTTGGATTGCGATGGCTGTGCGAGTTGTGCGTTTTGTAAAATAGGAAGCGAAAATTGATAATCGCAATTAAACACATAAACGTATTTGAGTTTCATCAAATCGTAAAATCCGTCGAGTTGTAGGCTTAGTAAAATGCTCGGAGTGCCTCGGGTGTTTAGGCGTCGACTATCCAAGGTAACTCAATCACACCCAACAAGTTCGTGTACACGCGTTGACTCTGGAGGTTTATGCTTCCACTGGGATGCAGCTCATGGCATTCATCCCCCAAGTCATCGCGTGGCTCGAGTCGTTGTGATGGTCGAGTCCCTGGTGAGAACTTTTTGAAAAATATTTTAGGGAGTGGAACAGTTCATTAAGGTACGGGTTTCACCCCTGACTTAACGGTTTCGTTCCCAATTTGTGGTTACGCTCATCGAATGAATCCGAGAACTCCACTAGAATTTCGTAAGGGAGGCTTTCGTCGAGGTATGGATGTCACTCCTGACTCAATGAAAGATTCTCGTGCTAGAAAAATGCGCTGAGTGAGTAATCCTATCGAGAGTTGCTGGTTTTCACACCTGGTCTCGACTGGATCGCTCGGTTGTGAGATGCGAGTATTTTCGAAAACATGTGTATTATGTCCGCCTTAGGAAAGGCTAGTAGTATTCCAGCCTTAGAAAAGGCTTCTTCGTGTGAAGTTGTAGTATGCGGGGTTCACACAAAGTCATTGTTTTTGCAATTTCGATTAGAAGCATCAGGTAGGCGCAATACAAACCCTACTGGGTTCGTACGAGGCAACCTGTGGGTGCTTAGACTATAGACTAGGTCATTGTCTAAGACGTCGACCCGGACTAGGTCGAGTCTTGCCTAATTCCCTATAGTTATGGCTCTGATACCAATCTGTCACACCCCAACCGATGGCGGAATCATCGAGGGGCGGCACTAGGCGAATCAGATTGCTCAAGAGATTCCATAACAACTATATTGCGATAATATTTATTACATTCGTTATCCCATACTAACAAATAATACAATCACATAAGTCATCACGGATTTCTTGTCCTCTCGAACAATTCAAATCCGACAACCTAGATTTTAGGTGAGTTTCTAGACTTCCTAGCTTGATTTGATGTAGACTTCGACTAAACCTGCAACATACGTTAAAATATTGTCAATACAAAAGTATTGGCGAGTATACAGGTTTGATATGTAATAGAATAATAGATTAAAAGTGCTGCGAATTTCCATATGCATAAACGTAATACACGACATATATACTCACAAAACTGATACTACCAGCTAAGTCCTCCATGCTCAACTCTTCGATGGCATAACTAGACCCCGTCGGGCGCAATAGTACTATACTAGTCTGGGTGGGACGTCACGAGTATAAGTCCTAGCATACATGCAACTAGCATCACGTATATCTATGCAAACAGTTATTCGCAAGTGATAGATTGACAATTTGAATCATTTGTTTGATAAGTTCGATTTATAAGGAACGTATGTTACACCCAAAATTCGATAAAAAGGGATCAAGTATACTCACAGTGTGTATTCGATTGGATTGATGGAATGGTGCCTGAGAATGCCCTGATTTCAGACTAATTACGTGAGTACTGGGTTACGCGTTAAACGATATCGAATTACGTGAAATTGGACGAAAATCGAATTGAAGCTGGCCTATTCGGATGGACCGCTCGATCGAGTGGGCTACTCGATCGAGTGGGCCGTTCGATCAAGTGGGCCGTTCGATCGGCTGTTCCAGCCGATCGGCTGGGCCACTCGATCGACTGGGCCGCTCGATCGGCCAGCCTGTCCAGCTGCTTTTCGATGATTTTCGCGTGTTTTGGTCGAGACGTTGTTGTGACGTGTTGAACAACTGAAACCCCACCAATTCCGACCTGTTCTAACGGCCGGGAATCACCCCGTTTCATCAGAACTGGCCGTTCTTGATGGTTTCTCCGTGTTTAACCCGAAATTGGTCGTCTCTTCGGTAGGAATCAGATCCTAGACCAACACGACACTAAGAATGAGCAGGAGGTCGGTCTAAGCTCTGTTTCTACCGTTTTTATGTATAGATCCGCTGTGAAAACCTTGATTATTCTTGCGGAAGTTCTTAGATTTGAGTTGTTCTTGGTGGAACGAGGCCAACACTTGAAGTTCATAAGAACTTGATGATGACATCACTCTAAAACATCTCAAATCTGTAACTTCTTGATTGGAAAACATAGATTCAGACGAGGTTTCTGCAAAATCGTATGGAAACCATTCGGATCTGAGTTGTTCTTCATGGGATGACATCACTCTTGAAGAACTCCATGGTGACATCACCCTAAAACACTCCAAATCCGTTGATTTCACGGTTAAAAGTTGGAATATGAAAGGTAGAAAGGTGTAGGATTGAATATAGATTATAGAAGTACGAGATTTGGGTTGAAAACTTACAAGAATCGGGAGAAATCGAGAGGAAAGTGGTCAAGAACGTCCTGGTCGTGTAGCAGCAGCAACAACAAGTGTTTGGAGTGAAAAGAGGGGTATTTATAGGCAAGGGAGGAGAAAGAAGGAGGAAAGGCGGGCCGGATCGGCTGGCCCGTTCGGTTGGCCGGCCCAGCCGATCGGCTGGCCTGTCCGATCGGACGCCCCAGCCGATCGGCTGGTCCATTCGATCAGATGGCCCAGCCGGTTGGCTGTTCTGTCCGATCGGCCGGCCCAGCCGATCGGCTGGCCCGTTTGATCGGGCGGCCTAGCCGATCGGCTGGCCCGTCCGTACGGAAGCCCTGGGTCCTCGTTTTTGGCGCGATTTCGACTGTTTGGGCCATATTTTCATACATTTATATAATTATTTAATTATTTATCATAATTACTCACAAAAGGCCGTCTATCTGTATCTATATAACCAATATCCGGTGCGATGATCAAGTTACGCGTGCCCTCGAGTGCGTTCTTCGATGTGATGTGCCACAATGATTATCGGGGCACTACTTGCTCGTGTTGCCGTCATCGTCATGATGGCTGGAGACATGGTACTCACCCGATAGTCTTTGCTAGCGTTGCTTGTTTACGTTTTGACACCTCACGGTTATCGAGGAGGGTAGATTAAGCCCTCACTCAACATCATCGTGAGTGTTATAATTTATGAAAATAGGTTTGTAATAGCGATAGAATACGCGTAATTATTCGATTATACTTTGATTTAGCGATACATCTGATATAGTTTCATTATGATCTAAATCTCTGGTGCTAGGCATAACGAGTGTATCGAGTAGTAACAGCGCACGAAAGTGCGGGTTGATACATGTATTTCACCCCCGAGAGTTATAAAACCAAAAACAGTTAAAGAAAAAGGGGAGCATGAACTCACAACTTTGCGTTCCTTGCATCGTAAACTTCACCGGATTTGCTTTGCTAGCGTCGTGACCTAAACGTATTTTATTAACGTTAGTCACTAGACTTGTGTCGCACAAGTACAAGTCACTATCTTTTGTGTACGTATTCTTGTGTTAAAAATAAGTTATGTTTTTAACTAAGTGTCTTACTTATATTATTTTCCCGAAAAATAAATATAAATATTTTGTATTTTTCACTTTGCACCCGAATTATGTATTTTGTCTGAATATGTTGTATGTGTATTTGCAAGTCCTAATTTACTAGCACGTATTATACATACCACATACATCTAGCACAAAGTTTAGTAATCAACAAATATATATACTTTTCCTCAGATAACATACTCGACATTTAGACACGCAAATTACAACTTATGTCATTTCAACTTAAATATCCAAAACTGGGCTGTTTTCGAGAATTTTAATAAAATAGTTATCTTATTTCAAAAATTCCCAACTTTTTACAGAAGGTGCTAAACGATCAAAATATTATTGTGTAAAAATATCAAGGTCCAGTTAATTGCCAATACTTTATAAAAACTCATTTTCCGGACTGCAATCAGATTCATTATTTTCTGACTGCAGCCCACGGAATAATTCACTAAAAATTCATTGTAAGTCGGATTGACGAAATTCCAGTGGGACAATTACTACGACATCAGTATCCATCTACAGTACCAGTTTCATGATCTAACTCTACTCAGAACTCAGGTTATGACAGAAAACAGAACATATATTTTCAGCAGAAAAATGCAGCTCTAGCTGCTGTTACAGAATGACACTTTAAAAATAGTAAACGAAGTCCAAAAATTATGATTCCAGCGTCATTAGAACCGTATTTCATAATACGTAAATCTAGGCTTCAGAAAATACATTTTTCGTTTTGTTAAGGTCCTGTTACAGCCAGTTAAAGTCGGCTGAAAATACAACTCAGCATGTTGTTTTTAGTTTAAAGGTTGCTAAAACGCACGCATACGAACACCATTTGTCCTAATAACGATTTATATCGTAACATATAGCATTTACAGCAGATTAGTGTTTGTGTTACTCAGATTTATCATGGTTTACACATATATCTTATCTTTATCCACCTTTTAACACATCATGTTCAACATTTGTTCATGATCTTTAAAGTTTCTTAACTTTTATCATTCTTATCATCTATTAACCACCAAAGGCAAGAACAAGATGAAGATTTAGAACACTTACTACTAGCACAAGGCTAGGGGAGTTTCAAAGTGTAAAAGTGGTGGATAAAAGAAAATGAGAGTGGTCCTTCAACTTCCGAACGCACCGAGCTTCGTTGTTCACCTTCTTGCACCTTTGTATGGATGGAAAATGGCTAGAAAGTGACTTGATGGTGGGTGTATGGTGGTGATATGTGGCTGCCGTGAGGTTAGAGAAAGAAGAAGATGAATTTGTGTTGTGAAATGTTTAAGTGTTAATGGCTTGGTCTTGTGGTTTAAATAGAATGTTTCTCCAACATCTTATAACCCAAGGTGTAATATGTCCATGGCTCACCCAACATAATCCCATAAAATATTAGAAGGAAATCCCCCTTATGGGGCCCTTGTCCATATGGTTAGGGGGGGTGTATTGGTTGGATTCTAATTTGCTAGTTACTTAAACTAGTTAGAAGTTTAGGTGGTTTAATTAGTGATTTAAGTGTGTTAAGTAATATATAGTGTGTTCGGGTGTTCGGGGGCCCTAACTAGCTTAGAAAAATAAAAACAATGCTTCTAGCATTATTTTGGTGTTCCGGGTAATATCCGGTTGTTCGGTTATATACCGGTTCGTTAAAGTGCTAAATTGCACCGTTTAGTGTTTTTTAAGTGCCCTTTTGTAATACTTTCAATCCCCGACACTTAGGGAAGTATTCTGGATGATAAATCATCATTTCTGCATAATATTACAGTGTCATGTTGCTGATTATAGCTGAATTTAAATAAATTTTGCGCTTAAAATGCGTTTCGGGTGCTATTTAGTGCGTATTTTAGCTTCCGGATGGTATATATGTAAACCCTTGTATGTATTCTTGGGTTTTAATGTATTTTTGACGTTGGACCTACACCTAGCCCCTAATTCTAATGTCTGACTGCTTTCTGCAGTTTTGTTGACACAATGTGTCTTACCGGTGAGTTTACTAATTTATGACGCAACGCTCTCGCTTGTGCATATAGCAATATTTTGTAGTATAAAACGTGCATGAATTCACTTGCATGGAATTCAGAAACTTATTTGTCTTGTAAACTGCTCATGTACGTTCATTAAAGCACCTATTACTGTTTATTGAGTGTACGGAATGGAAAAGTGACGGTTGTCACAATTCTCACATGAAGGAAGAGGTTGTGGAGGATAATACCACACCAATGAGTCCATTATCTGATGAAAAGTCACTAGTGAATCAGATGGTGTGTGCAGATGATGAGGCAGAACAATCTGAGGAGATGAATATGTGTACCGAACCTCTTCCCATATCAATCATTCAAATTAATAAGTGTCGGGAAGAGGGTTCGAGGAAGAAGATGAGAAGGGTGGAACAACAAGACATCATAGTATATCTCGTGAAGTGGATTAGCGAAACCCGCAGGTGCAGTCTGAACATGCCAATTATACTGACAAACCTATGGAGATGGCATGTAAATTTCTGGGCATTCGTTGGAAATGTTTTGGGTAAGTGTGCATTGAGACCACTATAATGCATATCAGGTATGGTCTGGCTGAAGACCTTTAAACTTAGCGCTCTCGGACGGCAGCCCGAGGATGTTGAGTATTGTATTCGTGTTTTGTTTGGTTTTGTTTTGGTGTCGTGTTTGTGTTTTGGCAGGTTACAATGTTTCAATCCTCGCGGATGCAATGATTCAAGTGTGCGGATGTTTGGCAACATCCCCGCTGAGATACTAGCGAATCCAAGAGGAGCTTATGTACCAGTCCGATCACCGTAGCTGCATCATTGCCAACACTGTTGATTTACAGATCAGGTTGTGTTCTATCTCATTTTGTACATGTGTGTTTATATTCATGTTTAACTTTATGGTTGGGTGGATGGGTGGTGTTTTGATGTGTTTAGTTTATGGGTTGTGAAGGATTGGTGGTGTTTTTAATAATTAGAATATATATATATATATATATATATATATATATATATATATATATATATATATATATATATATATATATATATATATATAAATTGGGGTTTAAGTAGAGAAGCAACAATTGATGTTGTATTGGTTTAAGAGATCTTCCCTTCAAAACCATACATTGGGGACAATGTATCCCAAGTGTGGGGATGAGGGGAATTTTTTGAAAAATTGTAAAAATTTTAACAATCAAGCGAAAAATGGTCCAAAATTGAACACTTGAGTATTATACCGCATGACACATCGGCAACCCATATTCATTTTTCTTGGTGAGAATTTGAGCCACTTCTTGGAATTATTAGAATATATTTTTCTTGATCAGCGTAGCAATGTGTGGTTGTGTATTAGAACTTGTGCTTAGATGCGGTTTGAGGCCTTAGCTTTGCATGAATGTGAAAAGGATAAGGGCATTTAGGTAGCCTCGTCTAGGTGTGTGCGAGTGTGGGATTTGGGGGGTTGGACCTCATAAATTACATATATGAGCATGGTAGCGAGAGGGGTGGGGGTTTGGACTTTAGTAGCCCATTTGAGCCTAAGAGCCGATCATTTGTAACCCGTGCCTAGCTTCTCTAAAAATTATCCCATATTTGACCCGGTCTATTAGTGTTGCGTATTGTATGAGTTTGATTATCTTGTTTAGTATGTTATCTTGTTATGTTAAAAAAAGAGAAATGAAGCGAAAAGAAAAAAGAGAAAAAGCAATAAAAAAAATGAAATGAAAAAAAAATGAAATGAAAAAACTGTTGAGATGTATTGTATATAGTTGCTTTTGTTTTGTTTAGTTAGAAATAAAAGACCGGGTTAAATCGTTAGCTACTACATATATTTCCATTTCCTACCCGTATGCCTAGTCGTGTTACAACCTTTAAGTCCCATTGATTCACATGCATGTTTAGAAAATTCTTTAGGCGAAGGACCGATTTGAGTACAAGCATATTGTCGTGCAACTACCCATTTGCTTTGAGTGTGATCTAGCGCATCTTTGCTAGTTATTACTTGCTACCGAGAAGAGAGTTATTGTGAGGGGTGTGTTATGTGTGGTTTTAAGAAAGAATTAGTAAATGAGGAAATTTGTTGCTTGGGACAAGCAACGGTTAAGTGTGGGGATGTGACGGGTAGTCTGTAGGACAACCCTTAAGTGGTATAAATGATAATAAAATCCTACATTTAATCGGGTAGTTGTCTAGAATTAGATAACTACGGTTGTTTGTGTTTCAGGTACAAACGGGAGCTTAAAATGGAAGGAATACGGAGAATAAATGAAAAAATCAATTATTGGAATTGAAGAATTAAGAAGATAGCATGATAGAGGGCGAAATTACGAGAACGTAGGCGAAAACGGTGAAGAAAACAGAGTTGAAACGAGAAAGTTATAAAGAAAACAAAAGAAGCAAAATCAGGCACAGCTGTAGCCTACGGCCAGGGCCGTAGGTTACGGTGCTCACTGGTCTTTATGTGCGCCGTATGGCAGTTTTGCTCCGTCGTAGGCTTCTGATGGGCGCCGTAGCTTACGGCAGGGCCGTAGGCGACGACAGTGAGCTGCGGAAAAAAGTGTAACCTCCATATTTAAAGCAGTGTTATTGTGTCCTTTCATAGACAATCATTGTTTTTCGTTTTGTAACTCAGGAGAGGCGAATTAAGGGTGTTCTAAGGTGTTCTTGAGTGATCGAAACATGAAGACTTTGTTTTTGATTCCAATGGACAAAGATTTGATTATGATGATGGTTCATAACACTATGAGCGGCTAGGTTTGCTTGGTTATCGTCTCGGATGTAAGGTTATATTTGTGACAATTATGTTTGTTTTTTAATTTCTGGAATATTAGACTGTGCATGTGTTTTTAGTTTATTATGGTGTTTGATTGGTTGTTTGTAAATTGTTGATGTATGTTTGATCATAGTTTTAAACCATAAGTTCTTGGTGCCGTTGGCAATCGAGATATCATGGGAGGGATTAGGGTTGGATATATATTGATTGGTCATCGGGTAACAACCTCGTGTTCTAGGAATCCGAGTACTTAGTTCCCTTTCATCAAAAACAATTGATCTTACATGAGCCATGTCTATGTGGTTCTTTCCAGTTGAACATGAACGTTAGTTGTCACTTAGAACCTGAAGCTCGGGATGATCACTATCCTCTTATCTTGTTACAAAACTTAACTTTGATTTGTAATCTAATTTAGTTCAATTTAAACAATTAAAACCATACAACCAAATCAATGAATTTATATTTCTGCAATTTAGTTTAACTTAGTTAATTTAGACATACATTTAGATAACATACATTCCACAAACTCCCTGTGTTCGATACCCGCTTACATGTATCTAATAGTTGTATTTGGTTTAAATTTGATTGACACTTCGACCTCACGTCACGTATACGTTAATAAATCATCTTTAGCATTAATGAATTATACGCCAAAAAATATACTATCACTCGGTATAGTAAACGAATTAGATATGTCTGATAGTTTATTGAGACATGGCTTACATCGATCGTAAAAAAAAAAACAAATACCAGTACCAACAACAATGTTTTTTGGCAGGTATCATTTTGATTCTTAGTTACCATAACTACATCGGCAATCGCTATAGTGTAACACCGCGTGTTACGAAAGTCAAAAGTACAAGTCAAAGTCAAAGTCAAAGGAAGAAAAGATTACTAATTGCGATCTGTCACCCCTTGCTTAACTATGGATTGTAGTCAATGACTTGTAATCGAATCTTTTTATTTATTCGCTTTAGTTGTATTATACGGAGTATCTATTAATAATCGATGTCTAATCGCATGTTTTATCGCTTAATCGCAAATCGCATCGCAAATCGCATTCGCGCCTCTAGTTATAGATTCTGAATATTGTTTTACGTGTGTGTGTTATTTTTGTGTTACTTGTGCATGTTTACTTTATGTTTGTGGTGATTAATCGAAACGCAATCGCAACTTTATCGCAGCACAATTTAATCGCAAACGCTAAACACAAGTTATTTATGATGATTGTATGTTAGATATAGTATTGGTGTGATTATTATTAATCTATCGTATCACGTAATCAAAACTCGCTTAAACATATCGCAACGCTCGAAACGCAAAACGAAACGCCAAAACTCAACTCGCCGGACACCTCGATCGAATGGTCATCCGATCGTATGACCATCCGATCGGATGGCTATCCGATCGAAGTGCCATCCTATCCGACACCTTTGCCACTTTCCTCTTTTGGCAACCTATAAATACCCCCTGTCACATCACAACAATGATGTGACAGCTCTCTCGTTCGACCAGAATGCTCAAGCCCACTTTTCTCTCGATTTCTCGCGATTCTTGTAAGTTTTCAACTCAAATCTTGTACTTCTATGATCTACACACACTTCTTCATCATTTTCACCTCTGAATCTCAACTTTTAACCGTGAAATCCATGGATTTGAGGTGTTCTAGGATGATGTCATCATGGAGTTCTTATGAACTTCAAGTTTTGACCTCATTCCACCAAGAATATCTCAGATCTGAAGGGTTTCCACAAGACTAAACATGGTTTTCGCATAGATCTAAACATTTTCAAAGATAAAAGGATTGAAAGATGTTTTTCCAACTTTCTTTCAATTCTTTTACACTCAATGCACTCAAAACCGGTAGAATCAGAGCTCATTCAGGTCTTCTACTCATTTCTTAGTGAATTGTCGGTTTGAGATCTGATTTCTGTCAAAGAGACAACCGATCTCGGATTAAACATGAACAACCGTCATGAACCAGTAAACTGATCGGATTTGGGTGATTCCTGTTCGATCGGACAAACCGCAAAACTTTCAAAATAATCAAGTTCAAGACGATCAGATTCATTGGGACGGATTGCCGTCCGATCGGATTGCAATCCGATCGAACTGCAATCCGATTGGATTTCACTTGAGCTTCCACACTTAACATTTTTCAAACTTTCAAAGATCTGTATGTCGAGCGAATTGACGTCTGATCGGATTGCCATCCGATCGAACGACAATCCGATCGATTGACATTTGGAACTTCAACACTTAAACATTTTCATGATTTTCAAAGATCATCAGTTCTAACGGATTGCCATCCGATCGGATTGACATCCGATCGAATGACCATCCTGCTGTGAACTTGTTCTCAACTGAAATGTCTCGCCCATCGGATTGCAATCCGATCGAACGACCGTTCGATCGATCGACCTGAAGGGTAGAGATACTTCTCTATTTTCAAAATGCTACAACAAAAACTTCAAAGCCATCATACAAAAACACATCCTTCTCAAACAAATGTCAATCCGACCGAATGGCCATCCGATCGGATGACCATCCGAACGGATTGACATCCGATCAAATGACCATCTGATCGGACTGCCATCCGATCGGATTACCACTCGACACTTAGTTCATTTCACCGTTTTACGCTTCGTTCATCGCTTATGCTATCATTAACTGTTCAGGCTAATCTTTCAGCGCTCCCTTCAATCCAAGACAATGTTTATTAACTTAAACGTTATCTGTGAGTATACTCGAACCCCTTTTTGCTTTATGCACTTTTGGGTGTTAGATACCTTACTTATTCAAATCACAATCGACATATAACGCAAACACTATTTATACGCTAACCGTTATTGCATGCTACGTGTTATTCGATGAATGCTTGTATGTTAAGTTAACACAGTGATTGTTTCCTGACACCTTAGCAACGATAGTACTATAGTTTGGACTCAGCACCTGTTGTGGACAGGGGTTGTTAAGGGCTTTACTTCACGTGTCCCAGTGGGGATATGTGTTACGCATTCTACAACTCGCAGTCATGTCTGTGCATATTTCTCTGTCGATAACCTACTAGCCTTCACTTTATTACATGTTACATGTCGGTTATGCATAAACGATTTCAAACTCTATTATACTATTAAACTTGTATGCTCACCTTTACACTATGTGTATTGACCTCTATTTTAACGTATGTGACAGGTGCTTAGGATGCTGTGCTTTACCTGCTTTTGTGGAATCGAGTAGGAATGAGAGTCTAGAAACAAAGACAATTTATTTATTTAAATCTGAGTTGTCGGAACAATGTTTTGCCTAGAGATATCTATGTCTGTAATAATTGATTTTGCTTGATGGGTTATGGTATGGGACATAATATTAACTATCCGATAATTTATTTGTTATGGAATTTCTCTTGGACAATCTGTTTCGCTCAGTGCCATGCCCCGATGTTTCCGTCATCGGTTGGGGTGTGACATATAGCTTATATATCGCCATGTCGAGACAACCATGAACACCTATACGGTACTGGTCTTGGTGTTGTTCGGACGACATCGGTTAAGTTTTCACGAAAAAAATCAACCATGACTTAGTAAAAATAAGCATGTCACAACGATATATTCGAACTTATAAAATGTTATATTATATAACTAAGACACGCCATATCATATCAAAACCATAAAAATATACGGTACCGGTACTGATGTTCTTTAAACGGTATTACTTCGTTTCTCATGGCATAGGGAAACTAGACTATATTCGACTTTATCATAAGAGTAAACTGCCATTTTGGTCCTTGTGGTTTGGGCACTTTTGCCATTTTAGTCCAAATCTCAAACCTTTTAAATCTGGGTCCCTCTGGTTTCACTTTTATTGCCATTTTTGTCCAAAATTCAAAAAGCCTCTTATTTGACTGTTGAAAGCTGGTTATTTTGTCCTTTTATTCAGGGGCATTTTGGTCATTATGAGTTTTATTATATACAGATGATGACAGATGATGAAACCACAGTCACCTCCAAGTCTCCAACTCCACCACCGCAACCTCCTCCGTCCCTTCTCACCACAGCCGCCACCACCACCTCCTCCCCCATTCTCACCACAGCCGCCACCACCACCTCCTTCTCACCACAGCCAAATCCACCCAAATCCACAACCCTCTATCAACCAAATCCACCCAAAATCAAAACCCTAAATTCAACCCTTTAGCAACTGCAACCACCACTACTTCCAACCGGAACCACCACAGAACAACGTCACCGTCGTCGTCACTCTCTCCCTCTCTCTTCCAATCAATCTCTTTCTCTTCCGATCATCAGTGACGTCAACATCAATAGCAGCAGCATCGATGCTCTTGCTCCGCCGGTGAATGTCCGGTGACCACGAGCGTTGTTTGTAGAGAATTAGAGGTGTTTGTTTGGATTTTTCCATTGGCCACTGCCACTCATCCACCCCGATCATCCGGTCACCGCCTCTCATCGCCTGAAACTTGAAACGAAAACTCTACACATACACACACTCCCTCTCTCTCTCTCTCTCTAACACCCCTCTGTCTCTCTCTACTATATCTCTCTCCTCTCTCCCGAACACCACCGTTCACCGGAAACTTAACAGATCTGAAAACGGAACTACACCTACGGCGATCGGAAACTTAACAGATCTAGAAACGCTAGGGCTAGCGTAAAACGAGTGACGAAGGTCGCCCACGGTGGCAGACGATGGTGGTAGATGGCGGTTGTGTTCCAAGTTAGATGGTTTGGGCAGGAATAAGTACTGAAGATGACAAGTAGCGGCGGTGAAGATGTCTCACATGTGACCGAGATTGCTTACGATGGCGGGACAACAGTGTTAGACGTCAGTGATGGTCGGAATTAGGTGGTTTGGGCCAGATTTACGAGAGAGAACAGTGGAGGTGAAGAAGTAGCAGAATGAGAATAATTTAGGGTTTTTAATAATTTAGGCTTTTATAGGTAAGGTTTTAATAATTTAGTTTTATTAATTTTAATTGGTAATCAGTTATAATAAAACGTAAATGACGAAATTACCCCTGTGCAAAAGGACAAAACTTGAGGGTTTAATTAGGGGAATCTGGCCTGTAGTTGTAATTTACTAGTTTTAACTATTTTATGAAACAAAAAAACCACTCGAAAATCCTCCTTTTCCTCGATTTGAGGTTTATAAAATAGTTAAAACTAGTAAATTACAACTACTGGGACTGTTTGTGTAATAAATAAAACTTAAAAACTAACTTCAGTTAAAAAAAATTAACGGAAGTTCATTGAGTACCAACATGTTGATAGGTAGGATTATTATATACCAATTCTGTAGGTTGGATTATTATTTACCAACTGTTTAAAGGTTGGTTTATTAAATACCAATTTTCCTTCAACATCTCAATTTTCACTATTGAAATAACAAGATCAAAGGTTTACATTAGTATATGGGGTTAGAATCAAATACAAAGGATAAAATAAATAAGAAGGGTAAGAAGGTTTCTAGTCCATTGATCTTAGATTTGGAGAGTTGAGATTAGTTGTAGGGAAAAGAAGATAATAGAAGGGCATAAAGGGAATCCTATATTTATGGATTTTCTCTCTCCACATGCAAGGCGCATGTCAATTCCCCCATCGATTTAAAACGTCCATAACTTTTTCATACGACATTTTTTTTTAAAAAAAATTTCACCATAATAACGAGCGTTTTTTATCTTTAATATGAGTACCATATTATCATATAAAAATAAAATAAAAAATTTCATTTTTACTGGGTTTTTTCGCATTGTGTCGTTCAAATTCGAGAGGCTGCTTAGTCGTAAGCGCTCCCAACTCTCCTCAATGTTCGATGTTGAAGTCGCCACTAGAAGAACTGTCGCTGTTAATTCTGTTCTTCGTGATTGTACTCTTGAGCCCAACAATCACATCTTCCCAATCGACCTTATTCCGATGCAACTCGAAAGTTTTGACGTCATAATAGGCATGGACTTTCTTCGCGAAAACCATGCTGAAGTTGTGTGCTTCGATAAAATTATTCGATTTTCGCTCGCAAATGGTGATTTATTGTGTGTCTATGGTGAAACTGCTTCGAAAGGTCTCAAGCTCATGTCATGTGTCCAAGCTAGCAAGTATCTCCGAAAGGAATACAGAGCTTTCTTGGCTAACATTGTAGTAGCGGAGAAGGAAAAGAAAGGAAAGACAGAAGTGAAAGACGTTCATGTGGTTCGTGAATTTCCTGATGTGTTCCCTGACGACCTTCCTGACTTACCGCCAAGTCATGATATCGACTTTCGTATTGACCTCAGTCCTGGAGCCAACCCTGTTGCCAAAGCTCCTTACCGACTCGCACCGTCCTAAATGCGCAAACTCTCGAACCAACTCCAAGAATTACTTGAGAAAGACTTTATTCGCCCGAGCACCTCTCCTTGGGGCGCGCCAGTCCTTTTCGTTAAAAAGAAGGATGGGTCGTTCAGGATGTGCATCGACTATCGGGAGTTGAATAAGTTAACTATCAAAAACCGCTATCCCCTACCTCGTATCGATGATTTGTTTGATCAACTGCAAGGTGCTACGTGTTTCTCAAAGATCAATCTATGCTCAGGCTATCATCAACTACGCATCCAGGAGGAAGATATACCCAAAACCGCTTTTCGCACTCGCTACGACCACTATGAGTCGTTGTTATGCCTTTTGGTTTAACCAACGCACCTGCGGTTTTCATGGATCTGATGAATCGCGTATGTAAGCCATTTCTAGACCGTTTCGTCATCGTGTTCATCGACGATGTCTTGATCTATTCCAAATCGAAAGCCGAACACACGCAACATCTACGTTTGGTTCTCGAGCTACTCCAGGGGAATCAACTCTATGCCAAGTTCTCCAAGTGTGAATTCTGGTTAGAGGAAGTTCAGTTTCTGGGTCACATTGTCAACTCTATGTCATGGTATTCAAGTCGATCCCGCGAAGATTGAAGCAGTTACGAGTTGGATTACGCCAAAGAACCCGTCTGAGGTCCGTTCCTTCCTCGGATTAGCTGGCTATTACCGACGATTTATCGAAGGATTCTCAAAGATCGTTGTGCCGTTCACCGCTCTTACGCATAAAGACAAGGCTTTTGTTTGGGGAACCGAACAAGAGTCTGCTTTCCAAACCCTCAAGCACATGCTTTGCAATGCTCCTGTTCTCACATTGCCCGACGGAAACGATGACTTCATTGTCTATTGTGATGCTTCCAACCTTGGTCTTGGTTGTGTTCTCATGCATCGAGACAAGGTTATAGCTTACGCATCTCGTCAACTCAAAATCCACGAGAATAACTATACAACCCATGATCCCGAGCTAGGAGCGGTTGTTAAAGGTTTGGCGACACTACCTGTATGGTACCAAGTGTACGATCTTCCCCGATCACAGGAGTCTATAACACATCTTTGATCAGAAAGAACTTAATATGCGTCGATGCCGATGGGTAGAACTTCTCAACGATTACGACTGTGAGATTCGTTATCACCCAGGCAAAGCGAATGTCGTAGCCGACGCTCTTAGCAGACGGAGTTATTTGCTCAGCATTCGTAATATCCAAGCCCAACACGATCTCGAAACCCTCATCCACGAAGCTCAGCACGCCTGTTTCAATGAACGTACTCTGAAGAAGGAAAGAGTCTATCACGATGGAGCTCAGCTTGTAAGTAAATCAAATGGGATCTTCCATTTTCTGGACCGAATCTAGATCCCTAAGCGGACCGAACTGCGATAGATTTTGATGGACGAAGCCCACAAATCCCGATATTCTATTCATCCCGGTGCCGACAAAATGTACCAGGACCTGCGCAACAAGTACTAGTGGGCGGGCATGAAAAGGGATATTGCCCTCTACGTTGGGAAATGCCTGACTTGTGCAAAGGTCAAGGCTGAACATCAAAGACCCTCTGGCTTACTTAAACAACCGCCGATCCCTATGTGGAAGTGGGAGAGTATAGCTATGGATTTCATAACAAAGCTTCCACACACGTCATCAGGTCACTATAGCATTTGGGTTGTTGTTGATCGTTTGACCAAATCTGCTCACTTTTTGCCAATACGGGAAGACTATAAGGTAGAACGATTAGCCCGAATCTACATCGACGAGCTCATTTGTAATCATGGTACGCCTCGCGACATCATCTCTGACCGTGATGCTCGGTTTACCTCGCGATTGTGGGAAACGTTTCAAGCGGCTCTCGGTACTACGCTTAACCTAAGTACCGCATTCCACCCTCAAACCGACCGCCAGACTGAAAGAACGATCCGTACTCTTGAAGACATGCTCCGTTCGTGTGTCATAGACTTCGGTGGTAATTGGAATAAATACCTGCCGTTAGTCGAATTCTCGTATAACAACAATTATCATACCATCATACAAATGGCACCATTCGAGGCTTTATACGGAAGAAGATGTCGATCCCCTATTGTATGGCACGAGATCGGTCACTCGCAATTAACCGGTACTGAGCTATTACAGGAAACGATTGACAAAGTCCTCCAAATTCGAGACAACTTGTTGAAAGCTTGAAGTAGACAGAAAAGTTACGCCGATAGACAACGCAAGCCCCTTGAATTTGACGTTGGCGACTACGTACTCCTAAAGGTATCACCTTGGAAGGGTGTGGTCAGATTCGGCAAGAAAGGGAAACTAGCGCCTCGATATGTTGGACCTTTTAAGATTCTGGAAAGGATCGGAAAAGTCGCCTACAGATTCATACTACCAGAGGAACTTAGTAATGTCCACCCGACTTTCCATGTGTCAAACCTCCGAAAGTGCCTGGCTAAGCATGATTTAATTGTACCTCTCGATGACCTCCAAATAAACGAAACAATACACTTCATGGAGAAGCCTGTCGAAATCATGGATCGCCAAACCAAGCAGCTCAGACGCTCACGCATTCCTATTGTGAAAGTCCGATGGGAAGGCAAACAAGGCGCAGAGTTCACTTGGGAACTCGAAAGCGACATGAAGGCGAAGTACCCGCAGTTGTTTGTTACGGCTTCAGCCTAATTTCAGGACGAAATTCCCTAAACAAGGGGAGGCTGTAACACCCCAGTGTTTCGAAAGTCAAAGTCAAGAATTAAAGTCAAAGGAAGAAAAGATCGCTAATTGCAATCTGTCTCTCCTTGCTCAATTCCTGTTTTGACTTCTTTGACTTAAAGTAGTCTAATTTATCGCTTAAGTTAGTTGTATTATGTGGAGTATCTATTAATAATCGAAGTTTATTCGCTATATTTATCGCTAATTATCGCATGGTTAATCGCTTATCGCAATCGCGCTGGCAACTCGAAAAACGCATATTGGTTACTGTTATACGTGTGTGTATGCCTTACGTGTTACTTGTGCATGTTTAATTTATGTATGTGTGGTAATCAATCGAAATGCAATCAAATCGCAATCGAACTCACTCGAAATCGAATTATGATATTTAGTGGAGAATAGACAGCGCGCGATATGAATAGTTGGGATTAAAAGTAATTTGAATAGGAAACCCTATCGTATTCGCATCGCTCGCAATCGAAATCGAAATACCAAAAATCATCGCACCGCGCACTCGAACCAGATGCCAGCCGGCCGGATTGCCATCCGACCGGGCTGCCATCCGGTCGAGATGCCATCTGACCGGGGTGTCACCCGGGTGAGATGTCATCCGACCGACCCACCCTTTCCTCTTTTGGAATCCTATAAATACCCATGTCACTTTCATCCTTTCTACTTTTGGAAACTCTCTGACCGAACAACCCGTGCTCCTCACCTTTTCTTCGATTTCTCTCAAATCCGGTAAGATCTCGTCCTAAATCTTGTACTTTCTTAATCTACACGCACTCCTACACCTTTCTATCTTTTAAATGTTGACTTTTAACCGTGAAATCACCAGATTTGAGGTGTTCTAGGATGATGTCATCATGGTGTTCATATGAACTTCATGTTTTGGATTCAAACCACCAAGAACAACTTAGATCCAACCGATTTCCACATAAACAAACAAAGATCTTGCATAGATTTGAACATATTCATGGTGAAAAAGGATTGAAAGATGGTTTCTAACTTTCTTTCAACTCTTTTACACTCAATGCACCCAAAACCAATAGAATCGGATCTTGTTCTAACCTCTAATCGTTCTTAGTGATGTGTTGGCTCCAGATCTGGATTCTATCCACGAGACTACCGATTTCGGGTTAATCAAGAACGACCGTCTCGAACCGGTTAACTGGATGAACTTGGGTGATTCCTGTTCGGTCAGGTTACCAGGGTCGGGATGGGGTTCTGTTGGTTACCACATTGTCAAAGTATCTCTATAAAACTACAAGCAATCAAAACGACCAAGTGTAAGACGAGCGGAATGACCAGGACGGAGTGCTATCCGACCGGACTACTGTCCGACCGGACAACCATCCGAGCGACTGGCCATCCGAACGGCTGACACTTTGGGTCCCACACTTAACCAACTTTATTTAAGTTTGAGTATTGAACGAATTGCTATCCGATCGGACTACTATCCGATCGGATTATTCTTCGGATCATGAGATACTTGACTTTAACACTTAATCGATTTTTCAAACATGTTCAAAGCACTCAGGATGCCACCCGACCGGACTGTTGTCCGATCTAGTGACAACCTGCTGTGAACTTGTTCTCACCGAAGTGTCAACCTATCGGATTGCCGTCCGATCGGACAACCGTCCGGTCGACCGACCTGAAGGGTAAAGATACTTCAATGTTTTCAAATACTGCAACAAAAACTTCAAAAGTCAAACCATCATACACAAACACATCCTTCTCAAAGGGAGAAACAATCCACTCGAACAGTCATCCGACCGGACTACCGTCCGACCGGACAACTGTCCGACCGATTGTTACTACACGACCGCTGTCCGATCGGATAACCATCCGACTGAACAGCTATCCGACCCACAAACACCTGTATCGTTTTACGCGTCTCTTATCATTATGTTATCGTTCTGATCAGGCTAACCTTACTCTCTAAGCGCTCTCTTCAATCCATCAACCACTGTGAGTATACTCGATCCCTTTTTGCTTTACGCACTTTTGGGTGTTACATACGTTACTTATTCTAAATCACAAATCGAACACACTACGCAATACTTTTAAACGCTAACCGTTACCGCATGTTATACGTGACTTAATGAATGCTTGTTTGTTATGTTTACACATGGAATGCTGTCTACCTGCCTTAACGATGATAGTACTATAGTTTGACTCAGCACCCATTCACACGGGGGTTGTTAAAGACAATTATTTGCATGGATTACAGTGGTGATCATGTATTACGAACTGCCTTGGGCAGTCAACCCGCAGTCATTGGTATCGATAGGTTCATGTCGATAACTAACACGCTTCGTTTTCCTCAGTGTACGTGCTGGTTAAGCATAAACTATTTCGAACTCTATATGCTATTATCAAACTTGTATACTCGCCTTTACACTATGTGTATTGACCTTATTTTAACGTATGTGACAGGTGTTTAGGACGCTTATCTGCTAGGAAAGTGAGGTTAGAATAAGGTCCTTGAGGCCAACAAATAGTTGTCTGTACAATTTGAATCTGAGTTGTCGGAACAGAACTAATTGCCTAGATTTTGTCTGTAATAATTTGTTTGCCTTTTGAGACATGGTATAGGACATGTTATTTTAAATTGATTGGTAATGATAATTTTTATGGAAACTTCTGGGGAATCTGTTTTGTCACACCCCCAAAATCCACACGCGGAGTATCACCGCTTGGAGGCGTGACTGACCAGGATCAAGCCACCAATCATATTGAACAGATAAGTAAATAGTAAATGTGAATCAACCAAACCAATATGAAAGGTGTTCAAAATAGAAGTATAGTTTCAATGTTTAGCGGAAGCATAAATGTAAACCCAACATAAGTATAAAGTTTGAAATGTCATAAACGTTTAACAACGCATCCATGATCCATGTCCACAACGACCGCGCCTCCCTGTGCAAGCTCCATGTGTATCTAACGACCTCCAAGGCATGTAACAGAGAGTCAACAACTAGTTGAGCGAGTTCACAGTTGGTTGTTTAGTTATAGTATTCGTTTCGTAAATCGTATGTTTGTTTAGTAAACCGTGTATCGTATATACTTGTATCGTGGCCCTCCAGGCATGTTTGCGAAGATTAGTGGGAGTTTCCCATGTATTGTAGACTAGTTATATTTGTATCGCGGCCCTCCAGGCATGTGTGCGAAGTTTAGTATTAGTATCGCGGCCATTCCAGGCATGTGTGCGAAGATTCATATTCGTATCGCGGCCATTCCAGGCATGTGTGCGAAGAATGGTATTTGTATCACTAGTCTATCAGTATCTATAAGTGACCTTCCCCTAACGAAGTCAGTGATCCGTAATTCCCAATAACAATGTAAGTGCAAGTAATCATTCAATCCCATTCCCTACCCCGGGAATCCCATGCCTTGGTAAGAGTGTGAACTCACCTTGGTTTGCTCGGTATGCTAAGGTATGTGCTCACAGTTAATCAATCAAGTCCTAGAGTACTCATGTGTACATAATCAGTTTATGTTCACTAAGTTCATGCATGTTTAAACAATCATAGTGGTATTGAAACAATGATCATCAAGTAGCACAAAACACGTATTCATTCTCATACAAGTTGTGCTTAACATTTAACAGCAGTTAGTTAATCCAGTGAACACTTAATAGAGTTAAATTAAGTTACTGTGCAAAATTACCCAACCGGCGAAACACCCCCTGTTTCGCTGTGAACCCTCTTCGGCGAAACACTTCTGTTTCGCCATATATGTTTCGTCATAAATGGTTTCGGTGAAACACTTGTTTTGCCATGTTAGTTTCGTCAACCTTGGTTTCGGCGAAACACATCATACAGCAATCATTAGAAATCATTGATACCGTTTTGCTATACTAATCCTAACATAATCATGTGTTGATCTTAGGAAATCTAGCATATATGTGAACCATTGCATGAGAGTACATCCACAGATTCAATATCATCAATATTCTATTCTGGTCATCAGTAACAAGCAATCCGATTTCAATACACAAAAATTGTAACCGATAAATAGATCCTATTATTGTCAAGTTATCAACCAATCCCGAACACAACTAATATCTAGCATGATCCCTAATGATTTCAAGCAAGAACAGTAAATGATGATACAGAAACAATTTATAAAGATCACTAAAATCAATTAATGTAAAACACTAACCGGAGAACTAAGTGATTAATATGAACGAGATGGATAAACTTTCGAATAGATAGAGGCTGCCGTCGGTGCACAAGAGAGTTCTAGGGTTTCTGATTGTTAAAAGTGGCGAATGAAACAGAATCACCGATATATAGTTACGTAACGTGTTGGGCCTTTAATGGGCCTCGGCGAAAATAGGCTCGGCGAAACACCTTTGTTTCATCGAGGAGGTTGTGACGAAACAACCTTTGTTTTCGTCGGAATGTACTTGGCGAAACTACTCTGTTTCGTCAGGTTAGTTTGGGGTGCAAAGTTAAAGTTTCTGTTTTCTAAACAGGTTAACAAATAGGTTATCAACTTGAATTACATAACACAATACTCGCAATTCATTTAGCATGTCACCAACGTGTATGATTACAAAGCAAACAAATCATATGAACCCCCAACTTAACAATTAACGTGCATTTAATGCGAAGACAGAATCTTGGAAACTCGAGTTGTCACATTATCCCCAACTTGAAAGAAATTTCATCCCGAAATTTAGCATGCGGTTACTGAGGAAGCTAGTTAAGTTGTATCGTTTACTGGTTTTCCTGGGGTGTCACATCATCCCCCCGTTGACTTGGAATTTCGTCCCGAAATTCTGTAGTAGCTTCAGCCTCAGTAGTAGTTGCATTATTCTGAAATAACTGGGGATATTTGAGTTCCATTTGGTCTTCTCGTTCCCAGGTATACTCTGGGCCACGACGGGAGTTCCAACGAACTCAAACAAGAGGTATTCTGGTGTTTTTGAGGACCTTAACATCCCGGTCCGTGATTTCAACTGGTTCCTCGACGAAATGTAACTGTTCGTCGATAGTGAGCTCCTTCAAAGGAACTATGAGGGTCTCATCTGACAGACATTTCTTCAGATTCGACACGTGGAAAACGTTGTGAACTGCCCCGAGTTCTGCTGGTAAGTTTAGTTTGTAGGCCACTTTGCCTATTCTTTCTATGATTTCGAATGGTCCGACATACCGCGGATTGAGTTTGCCTCGTTTGCCAAAACGGACTACACCCTTCCAGGGTGAGACTTTGAGTAGCACTCGATCCCCAACTTGGAACTCGAGTGGTTTCCTGCGCTTATAGCTTTTCTGACGGTCACGAGCTGCCGCCATGCGTTGTCGTATTTGTGCAATCCGTTCAGTAGCATCAACTACAGGTTCTGGACTTGTGATCTGACTATCGCCCACCTCTGCCTAACAGAGAGGTGATCGGCATTTACGCCCGTATAATGCCTCGAATAGAGCGGCTTGAATGCTGGTGTGGTAACTGTTATTATATGAAAACTCCACTAACGAGAGATGTTTTTCCCAGCTGTTGCCGAAGTCGATAACACATGCCCGAAGCATGTCTTCTAGAGTCTGTATAGTACGTTCAGACTGTCCATCCGTCTGAGGGTGATAAGCTGTGCTCATGTCTAACCGGGAGCCAAACAACTTGTGCATTGCTTGCCACAGTTCCGACATAAAACGTGCATCACGATCAGAGATAATAGAGATCGGCACCCCATGCCTTGAGACAACTTTCTTGAGATATACGTCTGCTAGAATGGAGAACTTATCCGTTTCCTTAATAGCCAGGAAGTGTGCAGACTTCGTGAGTCGATCCACGATCACCCAAATAGTATCGCTTCCACGCTGAGATCTAGGTAGGCCAGTAACAAAATCCATGGAAATTTCCTCCCATTTCCATTGTGGTATCTTGGGTTGCTGAAGTAGGCCCGATGGTTTCTGATATTCTGTCTTGACTCTCGCACAAGTCAAACACTTGCCGACGTAAGTTGCTATGTGGGCCTTCATGCTAGGCCACCAATATGTAGTTCTGAGATCGTGGTACATTTTATCCGAACCTGGATGTACCGAGTAGCGAGACTTATGGGCTTCATCCATTACAAGCTTGCGTAAGTTTCCATACAGTGGGACCCAGATGCGTCCTGTTACGTAGTAGGCGCCGTCTTCCTTTTGTTCTAATCGTTTCCTTGAGCCGCGTAGGGCTTCAGCCTTGACGTTTTCTGGTTTCAATGCTTCTACCTGAGCATCTCGTATCTGTGCAGGAAGACTAGACTGAATAGTAAGTTGTAATGCTCGTACGCGTCTAGGCGTAGTATCCTTTCGACTGAGGGCGTCAGCCACAACATTGTCTTTGCCTGGATGGTACTTGATGGCACATTCGTAATCGTTCAGTAACTCGACCCATCGACGTTGACGCATGTTTAGTTCCTTTTGCTTGAAGATATGCTCGAGACTCCTGTGATCGGTGTAGATGGTGCACTTGGTACCGTACAGGTAATGTCGCCATATCCTAAGCGCGAAAACGAAAGCTCCCAGCTCCAAATCGTGTGTCGTATAGTTCCGTTCGTGGATCTTAAGTTGGCGTGAAGCGTAAGCAATGACCTTATCTCGTTGCATCAATACGCAACCAAGACCCCGTATTGATGCGTCGCAATAAACCACAAAATCGTCGGTGCCCTCTGGCAATGAAAGAATAGGTGCGCTGCAGAGTCTATCCTTTAAGTGCTGAAAAGCTGTTTCCTGTGTATTACCCCAACGATAAGTAACACCTTTCTGTGTCAGTAATGTAAGCGGCTGTGCAATCTTTGAGAAATCTTTGATGAACCGTCTGTAATAACCCGCCAAACCCAAGAATTGGCGTATTTCCGTTGGTGTACGCGGTGCAGGCCAGTTCTTAATCGAGTCTACCTTGGATGGATCCACATGAATCCCGTCCTTGTTTACCACGTGGCCTAGAAAGTGGACTTCACGAAGCCAGAAGTCGCATTTCGAAAACTTGGCGTATAACTGTTCTGTTCGAAGGAGCTTCAAAATAAGTCGTAAATGCTGCTCATGTTCCTCCTGACTCTTAGAGTAGATCAGGATGTCGTCGATGAAGACAATCACAAACTTGTCCAAGTAGGGTTTGCACACCCTGTTCATAAGATCCATGAAGACTGCAGGCGCGTTTGTTAACCCGAATGGCATAACTAGAAACTCGTAATGGCCGTAGCGAGTTCTGAATGCGGTTTTGGAGACGTCCTCATCCCGGACTCTCAGTTGATGGTAGCCTGACCTCAGGTTAATCTTCGAGTAGTAGCTCGACCCTTGTAGCTGATCAAATAAATCATCAATACGTGGCAGAGGGTAGCGATTCTTTACGGTCACCTTGTTGAGTTCACGGTAGTCAATGCACATCCTGAAAGTACCGTCTTTCTTTTTCACAAATAACACTGGAGCTCCCCAATGCGAAGAGCTAGGGCGAATAAAGCCCTTATCCAAGAGCTCTTGTAGTTGTTTGGACAGTTCTTCTAATTCTGAGGGGGCTAAGCGATACGGTGCACGAGCTATTGGTGCTGCTCCTGGAGCTAGTTCAATCTGGAACTCGACCTTGCGATGAGGCGGTAGTCCAGGTAAATCTTCAGGAAACACTTGAGGAAAATCGCGTACAACTGGGATATCCTCTAATCTCTTCTCTTTCGTTGATGCATCAGTAACAAGTGCCAAGATGGCAGTGTGACCCTTTCTCAAACATTTCTGAGCCTTCAGAAAGGAGATGATGCCAACCACGACACCACTCTTGTCGCCTTGAATTTCGAGAGGTTCTTTACCAGAATGGGGAATACGAACTATCTTCTCCTTGCATAAGATCTCTGCTTGTTGTTGGGATAACCAATCCATACCAATGACAATATCGAAACTTCCCAGAACTATAGGAATGAGATCGATGGAGAAAGTCTGACCCGCTAAGACGATGTTACAACCCTCGACTACATGTGTGGCCTCTAAACTTTTACCATTGGCTAACTCTACGACATGTTTGGTGTTTAAGGGTGTTGGTGTACGTTTTAACATTTGACTAACTTTTAGAGACACATAACTGGTATCCGCACCCGAATCAAACAAAACAGTAACATAAAAGTCGTCGAGGAGAAACTTACCCATAACCACGTTAGGATCATTCCTGGCATCACCCTGCCCCAGCACGAACACACGACCCCTAGCATCGTTGCCATTATTGTTTCCCCCGTTGTTGTTCCCATTACCCTGATTGTTGTTGTTGTTGTTCTGGTTCTGGTTTAATTGGGGGCAGTCTCGCTTGAAGTAGCCTTCAGCGCCACATTGATAGCATCCCCTGTTGCCCCGCTGTTGTTGCTGCTGCTGGTTTCGTGGAGCAGGTGGTTGCTGTTGTTGATTCTGATTCGCAGGTCGTGAGCTCCTGGAATCTTTAGCCTCATGACCCATTTTGAGGCACCGCTGACAATGACCCTTGTTGCACTGGCCATTGTGGTGCTTGTTGCAAGTGTTGCACTTTGGAAGGTTTCCTCGATAACCACCTTGTCTCTGACTGCCAGAAAATTGTTGACCAGGGCTCTGATAGTTATCAGTCTTGCGCTGCTGAACCTGAGACTGAGCCGTAGCTGAACCTTTGTTGGAATCCCCATCCCATTTCCGCTTGTTATCACTAGGAGTAGCGGAAGTAGTAGCATCGGTAGCACTGATACGTTTAGGCAGCCTGTTCTGTTCCACTGCCTGATCTGTGAGGCGATGAGCAAGATGTTGAATATCCTGGATATTATCAAGGTTGGCCGATGTCACGTGACTTTGGATTTCTGGTGCTAGCCCTTTGAGATACAACTCAATACGCTTGATAGGAGGATCCACCATAGTTGGACACAGGATGGCCAGCTCGTTTGACCGTTTAGTATATGCCTCAATTTCCGACCCCATCATTTTCAAATGAAAGAACTCCACTTCTAGCTTGTGGATGTCATCACGTGTTCAGTATTCCCGTTTGATCAGTTCTTTGAAATCATTCCAAGGGGTGGTGTTAGCAGCTGCCAACCCTAAAATCTGAACTTGCGCATTCCACCAAGTCAGCGCAATACCTTCTAGAGTACCAGTGGCGTACTTCACCCTGCGAGCCTCAGGGCATTCACATATCTCAAATACGGACTCCTTCAGTGCCACTGAACGTGCTTGGACGACAGTCCATGAAATTTTTTAATGTGCAAACAGGTGGCTGAGCGTGTTGACCTGTTGTGTATAAGAACAGGATAAGGTTAAACACAAGAGTTGGTTTAGGAGTGTAGGATCTAAAGATCCTAGTGTGAGTTACGACTGCAGCGTATACCTCCTGCCTGTGCAGCTGCAAGTGCCGCAGCAACTTGTTCGTTAATGAGAGCCGTCAACTGGACTTGAGTCATGTTAATGCGTCCAGCCATGATCTTCATACCAAAGGTAACATAAGTGAGAGAGGTTCGCGAAAAGTGCGATGACAGAAGAGAGTAAGCACACAAGTGTTCTCAGGCAATAAGTGTTACGTATATCTAAGCATACCATAAGCAAAGTTCTATGTAATCTAGCAAGTAGGTAATGTAAACATGAATAGTAGTACCTAGTGTGTCGAACCTTGCACGTGGAGCGAAGCGTCGTTGTGGATCGTTGAGCACTGTACAGGTTATAGTCTGGTTTTAACAAAAACTTTTACCCCTTATTAAAACCAAGTTCACTATAACCAATGGCTCTGATACCAATCTGTCACACCCCCAAAATCCACACGCGGAGTATCACCGCTTGGAGGCTTGACTGACCAGGATCAAGCCACCAATCATATTGAACAGATAAGTAAATAGTAAATGTGAATCAACCAAACCAATATGAAAGGTGTTCAAAATAGAAGTATAGTTTCAATGTTTAGCGGAAGCATAAATGTAAACCCAACATAAGTATAAAGTTTGAAATGTCATAAATGTTTAACAACGCATCCATGATCCATGTCCACAACGACCGCGCCTCCCTGTGCAAGCTCCATGTGTATCTAACGACCTGCAAGGCATGTAACAGAGAGTCAACAACTAGTTGAACGAGTTCACAGTTGGTTGTTTAGTTATAGTGTTCGTTTCGTAAATCGTATGTTTGTTTAGTAAACCGTGTATCGTATATACTTGTTTCGCGGCCCTCCAGGCATGTTTACGAAGATTAGTGGGAGTTTCCCATGTATTGTAGACTAGTTATATTTGTATCGCGGCCCTCCAGGCATGTGTGCGAAGTTTAGTATTAGTATCGCGGCCATTCCAGGCATGTGTGCGAAGATTCGTATTCGTATCGCGGCCATTCCAGGCATGTGTGCAAAGAGTAGTATTTGTATCACTAGTCTAGCAGTATCTATAAGTGACCTTCCCCTAACGAGGTCAGTGATCCGTAATTCCCAATAACAATGTAAGTGCAAGTAATCATTCAATCCCATTCCCTACCCCGGGAATCCCATGCCTTGGTAAGAGTGTGAACTCACCTTGGTTTGCTCGGTATGCTAAGGTATGTGCTCACAGTTAATCAATCAAGTCCTAGAGTACACATGTGTACTTAATCAGTTTATGTTCACTAAGTTCATGCATGCTTAAACAATCATAGTGGTATTGAAACAATGATCATCAAGTAGCACAAAACACGTATTCATTCTCATACAAGTTGTGCTTAACATTTAACAGCAGTTAGTTAATCCAGTTAACACTTAACAGAGTTAAATTAAGTTACTGTGCAAAATTACCCAACCGGCGAAACACCCCCTATTTCGCCGTGAACCCTCTTCGGCGAAACACTTCTGTTTCGCCATATATGTTTCGTCATAAATGGTTTCGGCGAAACACTTGTTTCGCCATGTTAGTTTTGTCAACCTTGGTTTCGGCGAAACACACCTGTTTCGCCGTCACCTGTGTTTCGTCTGAGATGTCTGATACGTCGTTCTAACAGTTACGCAAATCACATAAACCCTAACCGCCGTTACATGCTATCATCAAACATCATCATACAGCAATCATTAGAAATCATTGATACCATTTTGCTATACTAATCCTAACACAATCATGTGTTGATCTTAGGAAATCTAGCATATATGTGAACCATTGCATGAGAGTACATCCACAGATTCAATATCATCACTATTCTATTCTGGTCATCAGTAACAAGCAATCCGATTTCAATGCACAGAAATTGTAACCGATAAATAGATCCTATTATTGTCAAGTTATCAACCAATCCCGAACACAACTAATATATAGCATGATCCCTAATGATTTCAAGCAAGAACAGTAAATGATGATACATAAACAATTTATAAAGATCACTAAAATCAATTAATGTAAAACACTAACCGGAGAAGTAAGTGATTAGTATGAACGAGATGGATAAACTTTCGAATAGAAAGAAGCTGCCGTCGGTGCACAGGAGAGTTCTAGGGTTTCTGATTGTTAAAAGTGGCGAATGAAACAGAATGCCCGGTATATAGTTACGTAACGTGTTGGGCCTTTAATGGGCCTCGGTGAAACTGGGCTCGGCGAAACACCTTTGTTTCGTCGAGGAGGTTGTGACGAAACAACCTTTGTTTTCGTCGGAATGTACTTGGCGAAACTACTCTGTTTCGTCAGGTTAGTTTGGGGTGCAAAGTTAAAGTTTCTGTTTTCTAAACAGGTTAACAAATAGGTTATCAACTTGAATTACATAACACAATACTCGCAATACATTTAGCATGACACCAACGTGTATGATTACAAAGCAAACAAATCATATGAACCACCAACTTAACAATTAACGTGCATTTAATGCGAAGACAGAAGCTTGGAAACTCGAGTTGTCACATGTTTCGCTCAGTGCCACGCCCCGATGTTTCCGCCATCGGTTGGGGTGTGACAGTGTTATTATCAAAACCTATAACACAATGTTAATTTGGGTTCTATCCATTGCGTTTTTATAAGAACCTATAACACAATATATGACACAATGAAGATGGTGTTATATCTGGGTTTCCTATAAATTGTGTTACTAGTTCAGGTCATTGTGTTTAATATGTTTTCTATTGTGTTTTAATAATTTGTTCAATTTTTTTATTATCTTGTTCATTGTGTTTTAGTTTGTTGTGTATTGTGTTTTTAGTTTGTTTTCTATTGTGTTTTCACTGCTCTACATTGTGTCTTTTATCTGCTGTCATTAATTGTGTCTTTTATCTGTTGTCATCAATTGTGTTTTTATTTAGTCTGATATTTATTGTGTTATTTGTTATCGTCATTGTGTTATACGTTATGGTCAGTGTGTTTTAGTATGTTGTCCGTTGTGTCTTTATCTGTTTGTCATTGATTGTGTTTTTGATCTACTTTACATTGTGTTTTACATCATGTCCATTGTGTAATATGTAACTGGATTTTTTTTTTTTTAAATATAACAATATGGTACTCATATTAAAGATAAAAAATGCTCGATTTTATGGTATAATTTTTTTAAAAACAAATGATGTATAAAAAGTTACGGACGTTTAAAAATTAGGGGGAAATAGCATGTAACTTGCATGTGACTTGCATGTGCATATTCTCTTTCCTCTTGTAGACAAAATTGTCTTTTTCCATTTATTCCTCCTAGGACACTTGTCACTCTCTGGTGGCTTCTTACCCTTTTTACTCTTAAATTCTTTGCATCCTAGGACACTTGTCACTCTCTGGTGACTTCTTACCCTTCTTACTTTTAAATTCTTTGCATTATAACTCAACCCTAGTATATGGTATCTACACTTTACTAAGGGGGGGAGGGGTGGTTCACTAGTGATAGTTTCTATGACTCACACTGTCCAATAAAATTGTGCCATGTCATCAACCAAATTTCTATCACTAGTGATAGAAATGTAAGGGGGGTGGTATCACTAGTGATGAAATTCTATCACTCCCAAATTTTTTTAATTTTCATTTTAAAATTAAATTTCACTAATTTTTTTAATTTTTTTAATTTTCATTTTAAAATTAAATTTCACTAATTTTTTAAAATTTTTTATTTTAAATTAGAAATTAACAATAAAACACTAAAATTAAAAATTTCATTAAATTTAAAACATACTATTTCAATTTAACATACCAGAAACATATAATTTAAAAAAAAACCTACTCCTCGTCCGAATCATGAAACTCCAAACCTAGAGAACCTACTAGTTCGATTAAATCGTATCTCAACCGAAAGTGAGTTTCTTCGTTACGCAATTGTAGATGGATATCTTGTGGAACTTGAACTTGTGTAGGAGGATCCAGCACCCAATCCGGGGATATTGCACTTCCGTCTTCTTTGATCATCATATTATGCAATATGATACATGCATACACTATGCTATGTATTGATTTCTTGCTCGTAGCACAAACCGGTCGGTGTAGTATACCCCATCTACCCTTTAAAACACCAAATGCCCTCTCAACATCTTTTCTTGCCGATTCTTGCAATTTTTTAAACACCTTTTCTTTATGCTCGACAGGAAATGAGGGAACTTTCACAAAAACAGACCAAGACGGGTAGATACCATCCACAAGAAAAAAGTCTCGTTTGTAATGTCGACCGTTAACATAGAAAGGAGAGGAAGGTGCGGTACCATCCGTTACGCTTTGGAACAACGGCGACGTATGCAACACATTGATGTTGTTGTTTGAACCTGGAACACCGAAATACGAATGCCAAATCCATAAATCATTCGACGCCACCGCTTCTAGTATGATGGTTGGTCTTTTGATGTCTCCCCTAACATACGCCCCTCGCAACTCTCTTGGACAATTTCTCCACTCGATATGTGTACAATCAATGCTACCGAGCATCCCGGGAAAATGCAATCTAGCCTCGTGTGCGGCGTAATACGTGAGATGTCGTGGCTCGTCGGTTTACGTAAAAACTCGTTAGCATACAACTTAATGACCGCGTTGCAAACATTCACGTGAAGTTCATTCCGACATTCATCGGGAGGGTTACCTGTCGCTAGTTGGCGAATGGCGGACGTGCATTTTTGTATCGGCGTGAAGCTTGCTTTGCCCCTCGCATCGTAACCTTCTTGAAACCATTCCTCGCTTGCTTAGATGTCTCCAACAATCTTTAAAAATAATTCTTTGGTTAAACGAAACCGATCTCTAAACGTTTCGGCATTGTAGAGCGGATTTTCCACAAAATAATAGTTCATCAAAACTTCGTTGGCACGTGTAGGATCGTGTGCTGACCCGAACGAGTCGTTCAGAGGCTTTCTCCTTGGTTTCAGGTGCGGAATAACAAGAAACTAAGGTAGAAACAGCAAGCAAATCACTTTTAACTACTTGTTTATTGAATTCAAACGTTTACAGCTCAAATCTCGCACCGGCAGAACCTCGGTACAATTTCTACTCCACGTTACAATTGAGATCGCTCATCGAACTATTTATAGACATCTGGAACCGCCAATTGGGCTTCTGGAACCGCTTATTGGACTGTTCCAATAAGCGATCCAACATGATGACACAAAAGCGGTCCAACCATGTCATATCAGCGGCCCAGAAACTGCTTTGCCGTTCGAGTGGTCCAAACATGTCCACTCGAGCGGTCCAAACCCTAATGGGCCTAATGAGCGATCCACTAACCTAAAACCTATACATTTTGACTATTTCTCGTATTTCAAGCCCAGATCTAACGTTCTAAGACATTGACTCGATACAAGACGTAATCAGCAGATGTAGTGCACCAACAGACTCCCCCTCAGATGTTGATGGAGTCGACTATCGAGTCACAACAATGCTGTCTTCAATTCTTCAGTCTTGATCAGTCTTCGGGCTTCACTCTCTCTTTGTCATTCTTCAGGAACTCAGCCTGGAATAATATCTTCTTCAGGAATTCCTTCCTGGAATAATATGCCTGGATCATTCTCTGGCTCTAACGTTCATCAGACTCCCCCTAACATAATGCTGAGATCTCTGTCTGGAAATCGTTATCACCATTGAAATCAACTCCTGGCTTTCTCTGTTTAAGCTCTCCTCTGGTTCTGATATGTCTCCTGGCTTTCCGTAGCGACAGGATCAGAAACCTGCAATACTCAAATATACTATCACAAACCAATACAATTTGTAATTCAATCTAATGAATTAACTAATCGTATAAGAAAAACTATGAAGATCAAATTGTAAGTTACCATTCAACTTATTCATCAAGTTAATGAACCAAATTTGCATTTCAAATCTTCACAATTTAACACTCTCTCCCAAACCACAAGTTCAACATGTTTTACACTTGAAATGTCGAAAATCAGTTCTTCACACTCTGTTGTCAAAAATCTTTTTGAAATTTTCAAATATCAAACAAAAATACAATATTTTTGGATTTTTGAATTTAATGAAATACAAAAATGAACACTATTTTTGAGAGATTGTGCAAGAGGATCATATCGGTTTTTTGAGACATATCACCAACACCGTTGATCTTGATTAATCAGCAAATGTTAAAAACAAATTTACTTCTGATTGTCAGTATTGTTGTCCACTTAAACCTCTACACAAATTTTCAATTGATTCAAGATACGTATTTAATGTTTTAGAACTTAGACTTATTTGAGTGTCCCACCTCTTGAATATACTCCCGTATCTAGATCCCAATATTCTGATCTACAGGTAAGTATAACTACAAATGATATCTGTATATAAATTAGGGGAAAATGCGAGAACTGAGGGATCTCAGGTCAGAACTTCCGTTCAGCAGAGAGATATCAGCTTCGACTTAGCAGTGGGTCCCCTTTAGAGGATCTTTTCAGCTACAACAACTGATCATCAATTTTATTGTCTAATCAGCTGAGGGCTTTATGCTATGTTTCAAGCATATGAAGAAAGTATTAGCCAGGGACTAGGTCAGAACTACCGTTCAGCAGAAGTCCCGGAATAATACCCCAGACATCAATTGAGTACAAGAACCTAGTATTCCAGAATAAGAAACCTTTCAAACGAGATTTCAGGGGTTACCTATATATCCAAGTAGTGTTCCCCACAAAATAAGTAAGTTTTGATTTTATGTTTATATCTCGAATACAATTTACTAACTGTGTGAAGCCTACTGACACATCATTAGTAAGACTTGTTTAAAAACAATTTTGTCTTTACAAATCTCTAGCATGCTGTGATAGTCCACCGATGTACTATCATCTCCTCTTTTTGCAACAAAACTCATTTTCATTTTTCAATTTTTTTTAAAATTTTAATACCCCCCCTAAAATCAAAATATATTTCAATTTTGATTTTCTGAAGAAAAATTGAAAACAAACTATACAAGAAACTTGACAACATTATGTGAATTACCTCAATTCACCATTCTCGTGCAAAAACAATTAGAACTCCCCCTCACAACAAACTATTTTCCCATAATGATTTCAAAACACTTAAGTTTGTTTCAATCAAAATGGTTTTTCCGGAAAAATTAGTTTGTTTACCAACCATTTGTAGGTTCGGGGTTATCTCTTCATTTTGTTTTCTTCAAACCTTTTAAAGATTTAACATTTTCAGTTTGATCATAAACCATCAGTAGAAAATCAAGTACAAATTAATGTCCCTGATTTACCACATGTAAATCGAAAAATCACCAACGTGAAATTTCTCAAGAAATGTGCCGATTCATGATCCACGATACCATCTTGGGATCTCCGGCAAGTCAGGTTTTTCTATTTAAACAATTTCTCCCAAGCCTGACTGACCTTGGGTGATTTTGAATTCTTGCTCAACAATGGTGGAAAATTTGCATCATCCATTGCTAAACTAGAATTCTCAACTTTTACCTCAACCAATGGCTCCTCTGGTGTTACCATACCAGAATCATTGCCTGAAGGTGGCTTGTCCGACTTTGACCTGTCAGATTCATCGCCGACCTTTTCCTTCTTCTTCCCTCTCTGTTATGTCCTCAGATTTGTATCTGATGAATTCGTCTTGCTTGTTTTTGCGGCTGAGGGAGTCGATTCATCAGAACTTTCAATCTTTTTGTTTGGTGAACCTGAGGACAAAATCTTCTCGAGATATTCTCTCGCTTTCTTTCTCTTCTTCCTCAGTCGGTCTTTCTGCCCCTGTGAAAGTTTAACTTTCATCTCTAGAACTTTCGGTTGTTGAACTTTTGGTTCTCGAACTTTTAGTTCTTCGGGCTTGACCTTGACTGGAATTCCTGCCACTTTCTGAGACCTAACCCTTGATCTTCCCATTGATCTTCTCGGGCAATCTCGGGCAATATGACCTTTGATGTTGCAGTTATAGCACCTCCTGGTCTCATATCTCCAATATCGGCAGTTAACAGCAATGTGTCCATGATATCCACAACTATAACACATTCTGTTATCGTACCTATCACCATTTTTAGTCCAAATGCTCAGATCAAAGCATTGTTTGGCTTGGTGATATTCCTTCCTCACCTTTGCTGAATTTGACTTTGAAGCACTATGATCTTTCCTGCACCCATCAATTTTTGAATTTTTAATTTTTAAATCCATTGATTTTTTATTGTGATTGGATGATTGAACTGATGAGATTTTTTCTTCATTTTTAATCTTTTGTTTCTGTTTTACAATCTTCTTCACAGGTTTCTGCTTAGAGCATTCTCCCTTTTCAGTCGAGTGTAAAACAGTTTTCTGAAATTTTTCTTTTAATTTCAAAAATTTCTCCTTTTTCTTAATTTCAGCATCAGATTTTGTCTCAGATTCATCTGCTGAATAAAATTCCTCATTTTCATCATCAGTTTTCTCATCACAATCTTCAACTTTTTCACTTATCGGTATAGAATTGATTGGTTTTGGACAGGGAAAACTCAAACTGTCAGATTTAGTCACAAAACCTTTCAATTTCTTCTCAAGTTCATCAATTTTGTTCCTCGAATTCTCAGCTTCACTTTCAAGCTGAGATATTCTCCCAAAATGAGACTTGATAGTTTTCTCATTCTCAGTCTTCAAATTTTCAAGAACAGATTTTTCATTCATCAAAACTTTTATCTGTTCCTGAAATTTTGATTCATTCGCTTTTAGGTTTTTGTTTTCCAATTTTATCCAGAAATCTTCATTTTCAGATGATTTCTGTTTGTTTTCAAAAACCTTTTCATTTTCTTTTAAACCTTTGTTCTCTAATGTCAAACTGTTCACACTATCCAACAGTTTAACATTTTCGGCTTTCAGCTTCTCACAAATACTCTGAACTATAAGAATCTGTTTTTCAGCAGTATGCTTCTCGTGTTTCAACTTTTTGACTTCAGATGTCAAACTTTCTGCATCCTTCACAAGTTTGTCATTGACTGTCTTGAAGTTGTGACAATTTGAACATACTGAAGCAGATCTTGACGATTCATTCTTCCCAGATTCTTTGACTTTTACTGCTTTTTCTTTCTTTTTCTTATCTTTGATCTCCATCTGTTCTTCAATTCTTTTAATGAGTGGAGTAATTGTCAGTTGAGAAAATTCTCTAGAACTTTTCAAGTTCGGGACATAATCTTCCCATTCTTCTTTCGGTAACGCACTGATAAATTTTTCAACCCACTCCTTTGGTTCTTTTGTAAGATTCAAATCAGACATTGAACGAACAAGATGTTTGTATCTCTCAATGACACTTCTTGTACTTTCTCCTGGAAAACCTGAAAATGAATCAAAATCATTCTTTAATATTATTATTCTATCAAGTGTTTCTTGAGTCCTATTAACCAGATTTAAATCCATGATTCGATAACACGTTTTCAAACACTGTGACGAATAAGCGAAACAAGTTCGTCCAGATGAGCGATTCGAGAAGTTGTCCGGATGAGCGATGCAATCGACCAAATAAGCGACCCTGAATACGTACAAATAAGCGGTTCAGGATTGATCCAAAAAGCGATCCAGAACAAAGTCTAATAAGCGGTTCAAGTGGTCCGAATAAGCGATCCAAATACGTCAAATAAGCGATCCGACCAGAAGAGCGATCCTTGATTTGGTCCGGATAAGCGATTTCAGAATAGTCCGATCGAGCGGTCCATAATCAAATTCACATTTCACCCAGTTAAACTTTAAATTTTAATCCGAAACTTTCCAGGATTTGTCACGGTACTATTTTGCACAATCCCTGAGATTTTGAACGAATTCCGACTGTGAAATCTTCCCGAATCAGAAAAAGAAGATGTAGAAGTAAGAAAAAGTGACAAAAACCGGCTGATTTCTGTAGAGAACCTCCTCCTGTGCTCTGATACCAATTGTAGGATCGTGTGCTGACCCGAACGAGTCGTTCAGAGGCTTTCTCCTTGGTTTCAGGTGCGGAATAACAAGAAACTAAGGTAGAAACAGCAAGCAAATCACTTTTAACTACTTGTTTATTGAATTCAAACGTTTACAGCTCAAATCTCGCACCGGCAGAACCTCGGTACAATTTCTACTCCACGTTACAATTGAGATCGCTCATCGAACTATTTATAGACATCTGGAACCGCCAATTGGGCTTCTGGAACCGCTTATTGGACTGTTCCAATAAGCGATCCAACATGATGACACAAAAGCGGTCCAACCATGTCATATCAGCGGCCCAGAAACTGCTTTGCCGTTCGAGTGGTCCAAACATGTCCACTCGAGCGGTCCAAACCCTAATGGGCCTAATGAGCGATCCACTAACCTAAAACCTATACATTTTGACTATTTCTCGTATTTCAAGCCCAGATCTAACGTTCTAAGACATTGACTCGATACAAGACGTAATCAGCAGATGTAGTGCACCAACAGACTCCCCCTCAGATGTTGATGGAGTCGACTATCGAGTCACAACAATGCTGTCTTCAATTCTTCAGTCTTGGTCAGTCTTCGGGCTTCACTCTCTCTTTGTCATTCTTCAGGAACTCAGCCTGGAATAATATCTTCTTCAGGAATTCCTTCCTGGAATAATATGCCTGGATCATTCTCTGGCTCTAACGTTCATCAGACTCCCCCTAACATAATGCTGAGATCTCTGTCTGGAAATCGTTATCACCATTGAAATCAACTCCTGGCTTTCTCTGTTTAAGCTCTCCTCTGGTTCTGATATGTCTCCTGGCTTTCCGTAGCGACAGGATCAGAAACCTGCAATACTCAAATATACTATCACAAACCAATACAATTTGTAATTCAATCTAATGAATTAACTAATCGTATAAGAAAAACTATGAAGATCAAATTGTAAGTTACCATTCAACTTATTCATCAAGTTAATGAACCAAATTTGCATTTCAAATCTTCACAATTTAACACTCTCTCCCAAACCACAAGTTCAACATGTTTTACACTTGAAATGTCGAAAATCAGTTCTTCACACTCTGTTGTCAAAAATCTTTTTGAAATTTTCAAATATCAAACAAAAATACAATATTTTTGGATTTTTGAATTTAATGAAATACAAAAATGAACACTATTTTTGAGAGATTGTGCAAGAGGATCATATCGGTTTTTTGAGACATATCACCAACACCGTTGATCTTGATTAATCAGCAAATGTTAAAAACAAATTTACTTCTGATTGTCAGTATTGTTGTCCACTTAAACCTCTACACAAATTTTCAATTGATTCAAGATACGTATTTAATGTTTTAGAACTTAGACTTATTTGAGTGTCCCACCTCTTGAATATACTCCCGTATCTAGATCCCAATATTCTGATCTACAGGTAAGTATAACTACAAATGATATCTGTATATAAATTAGGGGAAAATGCGAGAACTGAGGGATCTCAGGTCAGAACTTCCGTTCAGCAGAGAGATATCAGCTTCGACTTAGCAGTGGGTCCCCTTTAGAGGATCTTTTCAGCTACAACAACTGATCATCAATTTTATTGTCTAATCAGCTGAGGGCTTTATGCTATGTTTCAAGCATATGAAGAAAGTATTAGCCAGGGACTAGGTCAGAACTACCGTTCAGCAGAAGTCCCGGAATAATACCCCAGACATCAATTGAGTACAAGAACCTAGTATTCCAGAATAAGAAACCTTTCAAACGAGATTTCAGGGGTTACCTATATATCCAAGTAGTGTTCCCCACAAAATAAGTAAGTTTTGATTTTATGTTTATATCTCGAATACAATTTACTAACTGTGTGAAGCCTACTGACACATCATTAGTAAGACTTGTTTAAAAACAATTTTGTCTTTACAAATCTCTAGCATGCTGTGATAGTCCACCGATGTACTATCATCTCCTCTTTTTGCAACAAAACTCATTTTCATTTTTCAATTTTTTTTAAAATTTTAATACCCCCCCTAAAATCAAAATATATTTCAATTTTGATTTTCTGAAGAAAAATTGAAAACAAACTATACAAGAAACTTGACAACATTATGTGAATTACCTCAATTCACCATTCTCGTGCAAAAACAATTAGAACTCCCCCTCACAACAAACTATTTTCCCATAATGATTTCAAAACACTTAAGTTTGTTTCAATCAAAATGGTTTTTCCGGAAAAATTAGTTTGTTTACCAACCATTTGTAGGTTCGGGGTTATCTCTTCATTTTGTTTTCTTCAAACCTTTTAAAGATTTAACATTTTCAGTTTGATCATAAACCATCAGTAGAAAATCAAGTACAAATTAATGTCCCTGATTTACCACATGTAAATCGAAAAATCACCAACGTGAAATTTCTCAAGAAATGTGCCGATTCATGATCCACGATACCATCTTGGGATCTCCGGCAAGTCAGGTTTTTCTATTTAAACAATTTCTCCCAAGCCTGACTGACCTTGGGTGATTTTGAATTCTTGCTCAACAATGGTGGAAAATTTGCATCATCCATTGCTAAACTAGAATTCTCAACTTTTACCTCAACCAATGGCTCCTCTGGTGTTACCATACCAGAATCATTGCCTGAAGGTGGCTTGTCCGACTTTGACCTGTCAGATTCATCGCCGACCTTTTCCTTCTTCTTCCCTCTCTGTTATGTCCTCAGATTTGTATCTGATGAATTCGTCTTGCTTGTTTTTGCGGCTGAGGGAGTCGATTCATCAGAACTTTCAATCTTTTTGTTTGGTGAACCTGAGGACAAAATCTTCTCGAGATATTCTCTCGCTTTCTTTCTCTTCTTCCTCAGTCGGTCTTTCTGCCCCTGTGAAAGTTTAACTTTCATCTCTAGAACTTTCGGTTGTTGAACTTTTGGTTCTCGAACTTTTAGTTCTTCGGGCTTGACCTTGACTGGAATTCCTGCCACTTTCTGAGACCTAACCCTTGATCTTCCCATTGATCTTCTCGGGCAATCTCGGGCAATATGACCTTTGATGTTGCAGTTATAGCACCTCCTGGTCTCATATCTCCAATATCGGCAGTTAACAGCAATGTGTCCATGATATCCACAACTATAACACATTCTGTTATCGTACCTATCACCATTTTTAGTCCAAATGCTCAGATCAAAGCATTGTTTGGCTTGGTGATATTCCTTCCTCACCTTTGCTGAATTTGACTTTGAAGCACTATGATCTTTCCTGCACCCATCAATTTTTGAATTTTTAATTTTTAAATCCATTGATTTTTTATTGTGATTGGATGATTGAACTGATGAGATTTTTTCTTCATTTTTAATCTTTTGTTTCTGTTTTACAATCTTCTTCACAGGTTTCTGCTTAGAGCATTCTCCCTTTTCAGTCGAGTGTAAAACAGTTTTCTGAAATTTTTCTTTTAATTTCAAAAATTTCTCCTTTTTCTTAATTTCAGCATCAGATTTTGTCTCAGATTCATCTGCTGAATAAAATTCCTCATTTTCATCATCAGTTTTCTCATCACAATCTTCAACTTTTTCACTTATCGGTATAGAATTGATTGGTTTTGGACAGGGAAAACTCAAACTGTCAGATTTAGTCACAAAACCTTTCAATTTCTTCTCAAGTTCATCAATTTTGTTCCTCGAATTCTCAGCTTCACTTTCAAGCTGAGATATTCTCCCAAAATGAGACTTGATAGTTTTCTCATTCTCAGTCTTCAAATTTTCAAGAACAGATTTTTCATTCATCAAAACTTTTATCTGTTCCTGAAATTTTGATTCATTCGCTTTTAGGTTTTTGTTTTCCAATTTTATCCAGAAATCTTCATTTTCAGATGATTTCTGTTTGTTTTCAAAAACCTTTTCATTTTCTTTTAAACCTTTGTTCTCTAATGTCAAACTGTTCACACTATCCAACAGTTTAACATTTTCGGCTTTCAGCTTCTCACAAATACTCTGAACTATAAGAATCTGTTTTTCAGCAGTATGCTTCTCGTGTTTCAACTTTTTGACTTCAGATGTCAAACTTTCTGCATCCTTCACAAGTTTGTCATTGACTGTCTTGAAGTTGTGACAATTTGAACATACTGAAGCAGATCTTGACGATTCATTCTTCCCAGATTCTTTGACTTTTACTGCTTTTTCTTTCTTTTTCTTATCTTTGATCTCCATCTGTTCTTCAATTCTTTTAATGAGTGGAGTAATTGTCAGTTGAGAAAATTCTCTAGAACTTTTCAAGTTCGGGACATAATCTTCCCATTCTTCTTTCGGTAACGCACTGATAAATTTTTCAACCCACTCCTTTGGTTCTTTTGTAAGATTCAAATCAGACATTGAACGAACAAGATGTTTGTATCTCTCAATGACACTTCTTGTACTTTCTCCTGGAAAACCTGAAAATGAATCAAAATCATTCTTTAATATTATTATTCTATCAAGTGTTTCTTGAGTCCTATTAACCAGATTTAAATCCATGATTCGATAACACGTTTTCAAACACTGTGACGAATAAGCGAAACAAGTTCGTCCAGATGAGCGATTCGAGAAGTTGTCCGGATGAGCGATGCAATCGACCAAATAAGCGACCCTGAATACGTACAAATAAGCGGTTCAGGATTGATCCAAAAAGCGATCCAGAACAAAGTCTAATAAGCGGTTCAAGTGGTCCGAATAAGCGATCCAAATACGTCAAATAAGCGATCCGACCAGAAGAGCGATCCTTGATTTGGTCCGGATAAGCGATTTCAGAATAGTCCGATCGAGCGGTCCATAATCAAATTCACATTTCACCCAGTTAAACTTTAAATTTTAATCCGAAACTTTCCAGGATTTGTCACGGTACTATTTTGCACAATCCCTGAGATTTTGAACGAATTCCGACTGTGAAATCTTCCCGAATCAGAAAAAGAAGATGTAGAAGTAAGAAAAAGTGACAAAAACCGGCTGATTTCTGTAGAGAACCTCCTCCTGTGCTCTGATACCAATTGTAGGATCGTGTGCTGACCCGAACGAGTCGTTCAGAGGCTTTCTCCTTGGTTTCAGGTGCGGAATAACAAGAAACTAAGGTAGAAACAGCAAGCAAATCACTTTTAACTACTTGTTTATTGAATTCAAATGTTTACAGCTCAAATCTCGCACCGGCAGAACCTCGGTACAATTTCTACTCCACGTTACAATTGAGATCGCTCATCGAACTATTTATAGACATCTGGAACCGCCAATTGGGCTTCTGGAACCGCTTATTGGACTGTTCCAATAAGCGATCCAACATGATGACACAAAAGCGGTCCAACCATGTCATATCAGCGGCCCAGAAACTGCTTTGCCGTTCGAGTGGTCCAAACATGTCCACTCGAGCGGTCCAAACCCTAATGGGCCTAATGAGCGATCCACTAACCTAAAACCTATACATTTTGACTATTTCTCGTATTTCAAGCCCAGATCTAACGTTCTAAGACATTGACTCGATACAAGACGTAATCAGCAGATGTAGTGCACCAACAGCACGTATACGATCACGGTCGACCATCTTCTTCTTTGGGCGGGACGACTCGGCATCAAGCTCGTTATACACCGACACAAAATATTTTAGCGTCTCGTTGTCAGAAGACGACTCGGTATCGCTATCGCTAGACATCGGAAACGTCGAATCCGTAGGGAATTCCATTTGAGAAAGATATAAAAATTGTGTGAAATGGGTTTAAATTGGTTTAAAATATGTAGATTGGTGTGTGTAAAATGGTTAAAATGGAGATATATAAATAGATAAAATGGTTAAGGTTTTTTTTTTATTTTTTTTAATGCTTGTTACCGTTTTAAAACGGTCAAAAATTAAACAAACGGTCCAAATTTTCAAAACTTCAACGCGTGCTCGGTTCAACGCCTTTTATTTACCACGCGTGGTGGGGTGGTAGGCGGCGGTGTAGCGTGATGGTTCAACGCGTGGTGGGGTGGTATAACGGACCACCCCGTGTGGCCTAAGAAAAAGAACTTTTATCTAATCTCACCATATATATATATAGATATATATATATATATATAAAAACGCTTTGTAGCTTATGCTTTAGATACATGGCATTTCGTAACCCCTTAAAAGTTTGGTTAAGCCCATTAATTTCCTCATGAAAAAAAATCTTAAGTTCTTTACTAAACTTATAACAATAGATTAATAGTTATCAAGATTAACTTTAATTCATTTTAATTTTTCATATTACTCATCTTAATATATCTTATTTTTATTTGTTTTAATCATATAAAAAATAATCTCATAAGTATTTGTGAAAATGCCACTTATCTAATTAAAAGCTCCATTCAAGTATTTAACTACACTCAACTGTAACCACAATCCCATTATCCACGACATCCAGCATGAAAGCACTCAGTGGCAGTGCTTCTTTCACTGTGTCATCTTCACCTTCAATAACCACAACCCAATTTTCTAACCCCATTTTCACCTTCCCATATTCTTATAGAAAACCCAACTCACTTTCACTTTCACCCTCTCTAATCCAATTCACCAAACCTAAATTCACGGCAACTGTTTCAACAACCGAAACCGTTGAGCAAGATGAGAAGTTTGACTGGTTTTCCCGCTGGTATGCCATCATGCCTGTGTGTGATCTGGACAAGAGGGCCCCACATGGGAAGAGAGTGTTGGGTGTGGATGTTGTGGTGTGGTGGGATAAGAATGAGAGTGCATGGAAGGTTTTTGATGACATGTGTCCTCATAGATTGGCTCCACTTTCACAAGGGAGGATTGATCAGTGGGGTAGGTTGCAGTGTGTGTATCATGGTTGGTGTTTTAGTGGCTCTGGTGAATGCAAGTTGATTCCTCAAGCGTCCCCGGATGGACCTCCGGTAAATAAATCCAACACTGGGCACAAATAAACAATAGAGATCATGACACCTGGCACGAACGGGCACCCGCGGCACAAATTTGAAAAAGGACCAATAAACCTTGGTGCCTATTCGTTCCAGGTGTTGGTTTATTTGGTCGATGTTTATAAATGGAAAGTAAAAAAAGTCAATATTTATTTTGTTAAGTTTAACAAGTCAAATATGTCAATTTTGATAAATTTCCCTTTCTTTCCACCTGTTGCAACATGATTATACGGTTAGTAATAAACTGTGTGCAGGTTCATACGTTCCAAAGAGCATGTGTAGCTGTTTATCCAAGCGTTGTTCAAAATGGAATTGTTTGGTTTTGGCCGAGCACTGATCCTCAATACAAAGATATCATCACAAAGAAGAAACCTCCATACATCCCTGAACTTGATGATCCTTCGTTTACCTACAAAATATTTCAAAGAGATATAGCATATGGGTACGCAAGCGTCACTTAGGGCTGTAAAGAGCCGAGCAGACCCTGCTTGGGCTCGGTATCAGGATTGAAACTGAAATCCAAGTTAAATGGCTTGGCTCGGCTCCGCTCCTTTATGTTAATGAGCTTAGTTGTCGAGCTCGAGCCTAACTCATTTATTTTATAGAAAATTTATTTTTTTTAAATATTGTTAACGCTTATTGATATAGGGTAAGGATAGTGTAAAAAGGGCCTAAAGTGTGAGAAGTGTGAGAAGTGTATTATAACACTATATATAATACTATATAACACCCTATAAACACCGTATAACAATATGTAACACCATATAATACCATATAACACTATATATCATTATATAACAAATATAACACTATACATCTATCATAGGCATCCTATCAGACAACCTATAGTGTTATATTTGTTATATAATGATATATAGTGTTACAAAGTGTTATATGGTATTATATGGTGTTACATATTGTTATACTGTGTTTATAGGGTGTTATATAGTATTATATATAGTGTTATAATACACTTCTCACACTTCTCACACTTTGAGCACTTTTTACAGGATCCTCTACCTATTGATATATGTTTATAATAAATAATTAAGTTTATAACTTGCACATAGTTTAGGCTGTAGTTTTGGGTTATGATTCATAAATCCGGGCTAAACTTTTTGGTTATAAATTTTATATAATAAAATTTGGGCTTTAACTAAAAGGAGCGAGCTCATCTCATTTACAAATGAGCCAAGTTTTTGAACATCCTAAACTTCACTTTATTCGCATCGATGCGCAACAATGAACATGGGTTTTAGCCTTATAAACATAACTAAACACTGAAACAACTAAATCCTCATTTGTGTTCTGCTGATGAAGATGATGCCATTTTCAGATACGAAGTCCTGATTGAAAATCTAATGGACCCTGCTCATGTTCCATATGCACATTATGGGATATTAAGGACACCACCGCCTAGATGAGTACTTACGCAAATATGTCTTGTGTTCTCAATTTTCACATAATCTTGATGATCATCCGCCTAACATAAGTTTACTTCAATGTTAAGGTTGATCGGGAAGGGGGTAGACCTCTTGATCTAGATGTGCAACAAATAGACAAAAATGGTTTTACTGCAATCCAGCCGTATGGCCGATCGCAATTTGTTGCTCCTTGTCTCTATTATGGTTATTACGGTAGTGGTATCACAACAAGTGCTGGAAGTTCAGATAACAACACGAAGGTATACCTTCAACTTTGGTAGTATGCATCCTGATCTTTATCTTGTTGTAACTTCACTTCTTTAGTGTTATATATTCATTGGAAATTAGCACACAAACCACCTAGACGCGCGCTTTTTACATCTTAAATTTGACTGATTCAGGGGAAAGTAGCACAAAAACCAGCCAGACGGACGCTTTTGATCTTTATCTGTATGCCAGTGAGTCCTGGTAATAGCAGAGTGATGATGATTTCCCCAAGAAACTATAATATTTGGATGGATCGACTTCTTCCCAGATGGATGTTCCATACTGTGCAGAATTTGGTTATTGATTCAGATTTGTATCTTCTTCATGTTGAGGTACCCCCCCCCCAAACGACCATCACACGGTCCTTGTGATCCAATAAGTTGTTGAAAGATTATGATGCAACACACGGTCCTTGTGATCCAATAAGTTGTTGAAAGATTATGATGCAACTTGTAGGAGAAGAAAATAATGGAAGCCGGTCCTTCTAATTGGCAAAAACTCTGTTTCGTGCCAACTAAATCGGATGCTAATGTGGTCGCGTTTAGAAAGTGGCTAAAGATATACGCCGGAGGACAAATCGATTGGGGAAACAAGTTTACTGGATCTCTTCCACCCACCCCTCCTAGAGAACAACTTATGGACAGGTTACATGCACAGAATTAATATATTATATATATATATATATGGAACAGTTGCTTCCATACCGAAATTATTAATTTATATTTTTTATTGATTTGTTTATGTAGGTACTGGAGCCATGTGGTGAACTGCAGCAGCTGCAATGCTGCATACAAAGGTCTTAATGCTCTTGCAGTATCACTTCAAGTGTTTTCGTTTGCTTTAGTTGCTATCGTCGGTGCTACCAAACAGGCGATGATATCAATGGCCGCAAGGAATACACTTGTCATTGCTGCAGTTTTGTGCTTCGTGGGATCAAAATGGTTGTCTCATTTCATTTACAAGACTTTCCGTTATCATGGCTATAATCACGCGTCTTAAACGAGGTTGTTTCTATCTAATAGTTGTTTTTATGCACCCATGGTTGTACATGCCTTTAATAAAAACCTTTTTTGTTTAAAACATCACAGAAAGCAACATAATATAATCTTAGGATAACTAAAAGGGACGTACGCCTATATATTACCACCGCCTATGAAATGTCAAACTTTAAGCAACACAAGCATCAACTACCAAGCTAACACCTACCTGCAACATTATACTATTTATGACTGAGTTACCACACCAGAAACCATGGTGTTCATGCCGCACATGCCTGACCCTCTACAAAGCTTGTAGTACCCATGTTCTCCCCAACGTTTTCCCCATGAATTCTTGATGATCCAATAAGGCTTATTACCAAACCTTAGAATTGAATACCCTTTCGCACCATACCCCACAATCAACACACCATGGTTTACTAGTTTCTTGGAACAAATCAACGGACATGACACCCCTCCAATGTAGGTTTGCATGAACACCGAGTTCAATCCGACTGCAACAAATTAGATCATATGTTGGTTCAAAAATATTATCACGTATGTCGGTAGGGCTAACTACTCGAGCTTGACTCGCTAAAAAGCTTGACTTGAGCCAAGTTTAAACGAGCTCAGCCCAAACCTAACAATAAATTACTCATTTAATAATTAAATGACCTCGACCTAGATCATGGGCCTAAATGAGTATATTAGTGATATATATTTTTATTTAATATTACAAATGCATATTGATATACTAATTAAAATATATAACTAAGTTATATATATGAAACCATATAAATAAATAAAAAATAGCTAATTAATAATAAACAAGCCGAACTCGGTTTGAAAAACCACTCGTGAGCCGAGCGTGCTCTCGTAGGTAAAACGAGCTTGAGTCTTACACCACTATCTAAATTGACAATGTCATGTTGATGCATGCTTACCAGCAAGAGGGCCATGGTTGACCAAATAAGCAGCCATTTGATCCTCGTCTGCAGGGATGTTGGTGAAGTTGGCGACCTTCACGGCTATCTTCTGGGAGTCGAATCTGCATTCACCGGATTTTCCAGTGTACGGATAGGATTCTTCTGATTGGATGCCTCCGGCTTTCATTAGGTAACTGTAAGCATTCGTCATAAGTCCACCGGAGCACCCTTTGTCACAAGCATCCTTTTCTGATGGATCACACTGCATAAGTAAAAAAAGATCGAATCAGATATGCATTCTAACATTGGTGCAGGTTGAAAGTGAAATCTGTAACGGGAATGAGGTCAATTTAAATCACCGTGTGATCACAGTCAACGAGCTGTTGCTCGCTCAAGTTGCGGAGCTTCCCTGTTGCGATAAAATTTGCACCTTCGAGAACCCCGGTGGTACTGAATGCCCAGCATGCTCCACACGCACCCTGCATTGGTTATCAATTAATTTTGAGCATATTAGCAACTAATGCCCAGAAACAAAAACCAAAAAAAAAAAAAAAAAAAAAACTCAACGTTACAGTGATAAGCCAGGTGTTCATAATGAAAATGTAACCAAAACCGAAACTGTTTTAAATCTGATACCAAGTACATATATGCTTTTCGGTGTTTGGTCTGGTCAACTCAAACACGAGTTTTTCGTTTGGTTTGTATATATCTTAATTCATATCGAACCGAATAAACCAAATATGAAACCATGGTTGCTTCATATAGTGTAACCCAATTAGAATTTCAGCCCAATCTTATTCACCTCAACCTAATCTACGGTTAAAAAATCCCCAAAAACACATCAAACACCAACCCACACACTTTAAAATCTTGTAACCCTAACACATCCGAAAGCTTATCCCAATTACATATATGCTTTTCGGTGTTTGGTCGAATCCAAATTCGATATACGGTTTTTGGTTATAACTATCAAATCATGGTTGCTTCATTTAGTGTAACCCAATTAGTATTTTAGCCCAATCTTATTCATCTCAACCTAATCTATGGTTAGAAAAAAACCATAAAAAACATCAAACACCAACCCGCACACATTAAAATCTTAATTATGTTCATAATTAACCTAACTAATAATAATACCCAGAAAGAAAAACAAAAGTAGAAGCGAATAAACATTCACCTGCGTCTTAACCTCAGTAACAGCTCCTTTCTGTGAGATTAAATATATAAAATGTAATATTTAATCTTGTAGCCTATATAATCATTTATATTATATTAGATCAAAATATATTTATTAACCTATTAATAATTAGTTGGTAATTGTTGATGGACCATATTACCCTTATTAACTAATTGGGTTTCCTCTTGGGTGTATAAATAAGGGGCTTATTAGAGAGTTTAAGGGTTACACACATTACACAATCACAACTCTCATTAACATCAAGAATTCGTGACTCTCTCCCCTAACCGAAATTACCCTACTTCGGTTTCATCACCATCATAATCTTACACCCTAAGGAGGAACCAGATCATCCTGACAATCATGTCAAACTCCATGGCTGCATCTCTGACTGGATTCTCTGCTGGCATGTCTGCTGTAACAGGTATTATTCATGTTTTCCATTATGTTTAAACAGAACTGATCCAACATGTGGTATCAGAGCATATGTTGATAAACCAGTTCTGTTTTCGTATCCATTATTCTTGGATCAAAATCTGGAAAACGGAAGTTTTTTAAGCCTTAAAATCAAAAACTGTTTTCGGGTTGTTTGTGACCGAAATCCCTGTTTTCGGAAACTGTTAATTGATAAACCGACTCGAAATTATAAAGATTAATCTTATTATCACGAAATCCCTTACAAAACCATTAAAATCAGGTTTCGGATTTCCAGATTATGTTCTTATTTTGTTAGGGTTCATCATAATGTTCTAAGAAAACTCGAAAATTCCCTAAGATTTGGAATATAATTTAGATTAGTGGGTGTTTTTCCTGTTTTTGATCTTATTTTTATCTAATAAAATTCCGAAAACTGTTAAAGAGATATCAATTATTATTTTCGAAATATTTTGATAAGTTTAGATCAGCATTAAAACAGGAAACATTATCCCACAATCCCTTAAATTTCGAGTTTTCAGTTATTATCACAAAACAGCTGTTAATGAGGTTGCTACTCGCAACCATGAGGTTGCTACTCGCAACCATAAGGTTGCGACTCGCAACCATAACGTGATTTATCGCAACCATGAGGTTGCTACTCGCAACCATGAGGTTGCTACTCGCAACCATGAGGTTGCTACTCGCAACCATGAGGTTGCGACTCGCAACCATAACGTGATTGATCGAAACCATGAGGTTGCGACTCGCAACCATAACGTGATTAGTCGAGACTAAGGTTGCGACTCGCAACCATAACGTGATTAGTCGAGACTAAGGTTGCGACTCGAAACCATAACAGCACAACTCGAGACTAAGGTTGCGACTCGAGACTAAGGTTGCGACTCGAGACCATGACTCGAAATCTCAAAACTTAAGCTGTTTAAAAGTGAACTAAAAATTTTTTCGGGGATCCCGCCCCGAACCCCGGGCGGGGGCACGCTGTCCCCCGCACCCCCCAGCGAACTCACCGCGGAGTTCGATCCGCGCTAACAGGTGGTTTGCTATTAAATACTTGGTTTTGTCAATACTTAATTCATTAATCAGAATCAGATAACTTTTTACAAAACCAAAATAGCTTAACTTGGATGAGCTTCTGATGTATTAATTCTGGCCAAAGCTGATTTAATACATCTATTTATTGTTCAAGTATTATAAAAGGCTATGTTAAGTATGCATTACAAACCTGAAATGTCTTAATTCTGGCCAAAGCTGATTTAATTCATTTATGTTTAGCATGCTTGACAAGTGCATAACTAAAGTGATTGTCTCATTTCTGGCCAAAGCTGATTTGTCACGATTGCTTTGCACACATACTTAAATGATTACACTTCTGGCCAAAGCTGATTTGTCTTCGTTTAAGTAGAATTTTTACTAAGTCTATTATTTTGATGTTAGTAATAGACATTATCACAGCTTCATAATTAAAATGGTCATTATTTATGCCTGCCTTAGTATAACATGCCCATTAGATCACATTAGGATTTCTTCTTTTGTATCATAACTTGCTCATCTTATTTCCACTACCAGCACCCAATTGCGGGATTCCACCTTTGACTGGTGATAACTTTGCTGAATGGAAGGATGCCCTCATGCTTACTCTAGGATTGCTAGACTTTGATTATGCTCTAAGAGAGAATAAGCCAGCGGACCTTACCGCTACAAGTACTGCTGCTGAGCAGATAGTCCATGATAAATGGACTAGATGTAACCGCATGTCTCTCATGTTCATGAAGCAATCCATTCATAACTCAATCAGAGGGGCCATTCCTGATTCTGAAAATGCTAAAACCTATCTGGCTTCTGTGGAGGATCAATTCAAGGGAACATCAAAAGCACACGCTAGCACTCTTATCCTCAAGCTGGTGACAACTAAGTATGATGGGAGGAGCGGCATTCGCGAACACATCATGATGATGCATGATATGGCCAATAAGCTGAAGGGCCTAGAGATGGAAATCAGTGATGGTTTTCTCGTTCACTTCATCATCACTTCGCTTCCTTCATCCTATGAAGCTTTCAAGATCAATTACAACACTCAGAAGGACAAATGGACGATGAGTGAGCTGATCGCTATGTGCGTGCAGGAGGAAGAGCGTATGAAGATGGATCGCACTACTGATGTTGCTAACTTCACCACTTCCAGCTCAAAGAAGAGGAAGAACTCTTATCATAGAAAGGATGCTTCTAAGGTTCAAAAGCCAAATCCAAATCCTAATACAAGTGCACCTTCCAGCTCTAAGAACTCCTTAGGCAAACCCTATTGCAAGTTCTGTAAGAAAACAGGACATAAGCAAAAGGAATGCCCTGACTTTAAGGAGTGGCTGGCTAAGAAAGGTAACGATTTTTTCATGATACTTGAGTCCTTTAATTTAAATGTTCCTGCTAATTCTTGGTGGTTTGATTCTGGTTCTATGGTTCATGTAACCAATTCACTTCAGGGATTCCTTACAATCCGGAAGCTGGGAAGAAACCAAAGAACACTTAAAGTTGGGGATGATCGGGAATTAGAAGTGAAGGCCATAGGAACATTACAATTATTTTTGAAAACTGGTTTATGTATTAAACTTTATGATACCTTATATGTTCCTGAGGTAACTCGGAACCTTGTATCAGGACCAAAGTTAGACATGGACGGTTTTGTCGTTTCTCATGGTCATCGCAAACTCTCTATTCTCTATGATTCCGTTGTTTATGGTACTGGCGTTCTGGATGGTGGTCTCTATAGATTAGAACTAGATGATAATTTTTCCAAATCTTTGTTGTCATATAATATTAATGAATCACTCACAAAGATGGAAAAGAAACAAATTCGAGACTTAGAGACTTCATCTATGTTGTGGCATCAACGTTTAGGCCACATCTCAAGAGAACGATTAAATCGTCTCGTAAAGGATGAAGTCTTACCTCCTCTCGATTTCACTGATTTTGGAACATGTGTCAAATGTCTTAAAGGCAAAATGACATCAGCGAATAAGAAAGGTGCCTCTAGGAGCTCTAATTTATTAGAACTCATTCACACTGACATCAGTGGTCCCTATCAAATCGCTGGCATCACAGGACATACTTCATTTATCACTTTCATTGATGATTATTCTCGTTACATGTACTTGTATCTTATAAAGGAAAAGTCTGAATCTCTTACAACTTTTAAAGATTATAAAGCTGAAGTTGAAAAGCAATTAGATCGTCAGATTAAAGTTGTGAGATCAGACAGAGGCGGTGAATATTATGGAAGACATACTGATGTGGGTCAAGCTCCTGGTCCATTTTATGAGTTTTGTAAGGGCCAGGGGATTGTGAACCAATACACCATGCCTGGTACACCTCAGCAGAATGGTGTCGCTGAACGAAGAAATCGTACCCTTATGAACATGGTGCGCAGTATGTTAGCCAACACTAATTTACCATTATTCCTCTGGACTGAAGCATTAAAAGCAGTTGTTCATATACTCAATAGAGTTCCTTCTAAGTCTGTCCCTAAAACTCCTTATGAACTTTGGACAGGAAGGAAACCGAGTCTTAAATATATGAAAGTATGGGGCTGCATTGCTGAAGCAAAATTATATAATCCTTTCCTAAGGAAACTTGACCCTAAAACAGTTACCTGCTTCTTTATCGGGTATCCTGATCATTCAAAGGGTTATCGTTTCTATTGTCCTTCCCATGTCACCCGTATTGTTGAAACCAAGCGTGCCGCGTTCCTGGAGGATTTCAAGGTCAGTGGGAGCAGTACTAACCCTTACGAAGAATTGCAAGAAGTACAAGACGCGGGGGGGAGAGACTCGTCGCTTACCATTACTCCGTTTACTCCTCTTGTACCACATGCAACTGCACCTGAAGCCACTGCACAAACTCCAACTCCACAACCAGAACCCATTATACCTCATAACGAAGGCACATCAAACGCTCAAAACCAAGACAACGCTCAACCCGAAAATCAGCCCAGGAGGTCATCTAGGCAAAAACGGCCTACTAATTGGGATGATTATATTACCTACCTGACTGAAATGGATGCTGGAAAGCTCAATGATCCTATCTCTTATAATGAAGCCATTAGCAGTGATCAGTCTTCTGAATGGAACAAAGCAATGATTGATGAGCTTGAATCCATGAAGAAAAATGACGTTTGGGATTTGGTAGAATTACCCAACGGTGTCAAACCTGTAGGTTGTAAATGGGTGTTCAAAACAAAACTAGATCCGAATGGGAACGTTGAACGCTACAAAGCGAGATTGGTTGCAAAGGGCTACACTCAGAAAGAGGGAATTGATTATCAAGAGACGTTTTCACCTGTCTCTCGTAAAGATTCATTAAGGATCGTTATGGCCCTAGTAGCTCATTTTGATTTAGAGCTGCATCAGATGGACGTCAAAACTGCTTTCCTTAACGGAGACTTAGACGAAGATGTTTACATGAAACAACCTGAAGGCTTTAAACCTGAAGGTCAGGAGCATCTAGTCTGTAAGTTGAAGAAATCCATTTATGGGTTAAAACAAGCATCACGTCAATGGTATCTCAAGTTTGATGAAGTCATGAAGAGGCAAGGTTTTATGAAGAATCAAGTGGATCAATGCACCTACCTCAAGATGAGTGGGAGTAACTTTACTATACTTGTCCTTTACGTAGATGACATTCTATTGGCAAGTAATAGTTTAGACATGTTGCATGAGTCGAAGCGGTTACTCTCGCATAACTTCGACATGAAGGATCTCGGAGATGCTTCTTACGTCATTGGCATCGAAATTCACCGAGATAGACACAAAGGGATCTTAGGATTGTCTCAAAAGACTTACATAGATCGTGTCCTTACACGTTACAACATGCAACAGTGCAAACCCTCCGTCGCTCCAGTAGTTAAGGGAGATGTTTTCGGTTCATTCCAGTGTCCGACAACAGAGGTTGAAAAGGAGCAAATGAGCCAGATACCTTACGCGTCAGTAGTCGGGAGCCTGATGTATGCTCAAGTCTGTACTCGCCCAGATATCGCTTATATTGCTGGAATGCTAGGCCGTTATCAGACTAATCCTGGCCTAGATCACTGGAAAGCAGCTAAGAAGGTCCTCAGATATCTGCAAGGGACGAAAGACTATAAACTGACTTATAGAAGAAGTGATCACTTAGAAGTGGTAGGTTATTCTGATTCTGACTTTGCCAAATGCAAAGATGACAAGAAATCCACTTCGGGCTACATCTTTATGTTAGCAGGCGGACCTATCTCATGGAAGAGTCATAAACAACAGTTAACTACAACTTCCACAATGATGGCAGAATACATTGCTGTTTACAACGCAACCTGTCATGGAATGTTACTTAGAAATCTGATCACTGGACTCAAAATCGTTAATTCCATTTCTAGACCATTGAAGCTTTACTGTGATAACTCAGCTGCCGTTAGTTTCTCGAACAGTAACAGTTCGACTGGAGCTGGTTTATATCTCGATACAAAGTACTTGTTCGTACGTGAACGTGTTGAGGAAAATAATCTTTGTATTGAGTATATTAGTACTAAAGATATGCTAGCGGATCCGATGACTAAAGGTCTCCCACCTAAAGTTTTTGAAGAACATGTATCGAATATGGGACTTACTAAAGACCTTGTTTAATGGCATATTGTACTAGCTTATGTTTTAATTAATAAAATTTCCTCAGTTTGATTTTGTATGTCTCTAACATATGTTCTGCCGGTGTAATGACATATAGACAAATATAAATACAAATCAGACGCTAAAGGGCTTATACATATTTTGATCGTAACTGTTAGGTTTTAAATTGAGGCTATAGTATGACTAATGGGGGTCCTGAGTCGAATGATGATTCAACGGCTGTATTTCTCTGCTATAGTTCTTGGTTTAAAGCTAAAATGAGTGTTAACTCCTGGCCAGGCTTACCTAATACTCATGATAAATGATTACTTGGCTAAGTGGGAGAATGTGAGATTAAATATATAAAATGTAATATTTAATCTTGTAGCCTATATAATCATTTATATTATATTAGATCAAAATATATTTATTAACCTATTAATAATTAGTTGGTAATTGTTGATGGACCATATTACCCTTATTAACTAATTGGGTTTCCTCTTGGGTGTATAAATAAGGGGCTTATTAGAGAGTTTAAGGGTTACACACATTACACAATCACAACTCTCATTAACATCAAGAATTCGTGACTCTCTCCCCTAACCGAAATTACCCTACTTCGGTTTCATCACCATCATAATCTTACACCCTAAGGAGGAACCAGATCATCCTGACAATCATGTCAAACTCCATGGCTGCATCTCTGACTGGATTCTCTGCTGGCATGTCTGCTGTAACAGGTATTATTCATGTTTTCCATTATGTTTAAACAGAACTGATCCAACACTTTCTCCCTCCAATCAAAATTCTCCGGCAAACCCTCAACTTTCAACCGCGGTGCAGTCCCTACGCCACCGTTACTCAACTCAACCCCACCACCACCACCACCACCATTCACACCCAGATACATCCTCTCAAACTCTTCCTTGGACAAATCCGAAAACACCGTAACACCATGAACCGCCGTAGGATCCAGCAACTGGTGCTCACCTGCTCTAACAATATTCTTGTAAAACACACCCAGCCTGTGCATGTACTCCTCTCTACTAGAATATTGTTTTCCGTGCTCTTTAATAAACGCCGTGAACCGGTGCTCTGTTGGACTTCCCAGAAGGTGGCTGTTTGGATGGTCGGTAACTTGAACGATGAAATGGTCGTCAGGGTTTGAGTTAACGGTGTTAAAGGTGCATGTTAGTATGATGATGATGATGATGATAGTGGCGTAGGTTAGACCGCATCCTCCTCCTGACATAGTTGTTTGTTTGTTTGCTTGCTTCCTAGATGATGGTGAGAAGCCTTGTAAACAGTGAATGAGATGGAGGGAAGTTGCTAGGTTGTAAACGTGGAAGTACGCATGATGCCACGTTAGCTTTAGGTTCTGACACGCAGCAATTACATTACATGATTTATGTTTGCATGTAATTTGGGAAATATCACCAAACACTTTAATAGAATTTTAAAATAAAATTAAATTAAATGATATTAGTAAACAAACCATCAAATACAAACCACATTTCGTATACAAAACAATTTAGAAAGTGTTATATGACATCCAATCAATTATAAAGAAATGGTAAAATGATAAACTAAATAATATCAATTATCTTGAATTCATTAAAATTATACTAACAAGCAATTAATTCCTTCTTTGGATTTTCCTTTTGTTTTCAATGTGCTGATAAAGAAAAGTGCTGATATCATTTCGCATATGTGCTAAAATCAATTATTTTGATTAATTTTCATGTGCTAATATAATTCAAAAGTGCAACTTTTATGTATGTATTGTTTTAGTGTGTGCAAATTTAACTTTTTTTTATGTGCTAGAATTTGTTCTTACGGTTCGTAGAATAAATATGTTTTATATCGGAACTAACCCAATTAATAAACTAAGAGAAGTGATAGTCATCTGAATGTAAATAAAGAGTGTTGTTTAAGAGGTGAATTTTTAGCGTTACATGTAAAGGAGAAAACTACACTCACGTAGGTGGAGGGTGTAGTAATATCGTAGATGTAGAGCATTTTGTAATAGTGCTAATTATTATTCTTAACCATTAATATTTCTTGATTTATTATTGAGTGAGAACATGATTAATGGAGCATGTGTTGAACGCTTTAAACTAAATCTCAGTGGTTGTGGGCTTGTGGCTACACCCTACTCTACCATGCCCTCACAATGCCTTTGGGTAGTTTGTCACACGCTCAAAAAATATGAGGTGGCACTCTTCCATTCTATCCTTTACGTTCACTGGTCTAACTTACTCAAGTAAAATATATTATGGTATTAGTGGAAGGTTTAAATGAAAACCACTAGTTATTGTGAAAATTCGAAAACTAATTAAAAAAGCTAAAAAAACATACCAAAACTTTTTTTTTTTTTGCATACCAATTTTCGCAGGTTTGGTTTATGTATATATAAAAAAATTCAAAAAAATAAAAAAAAAAAATTTGTAGTGCACATGTGTATGTGTACTACACATGTGTAATACAATTTATTTTTTTTGAAAAAAGTTATTTTTATATATATAAGAACCAGCGATTTTTATAAAAAAATTGAAAAAAAAAATTGATGTGTTTTTTAGGCTTTTTTTAGTTAGTTTTCGAGCTTTCACAATAAAAGTGGTTTTTATTTGAACCATCCCCTATGGTATTATTATACATATAAGTAGAGAAGATAGATGAAAAATATTTGCATATCTCATGGTTACGAGATTAAAAAGACATGACATATTTGGTATAAAATATCTAAATATAGTTGTTTTATGGTTGTTCAGAAAATTTATCACCAAAATCTAATATACATGTTTGTTTTTAAAACGACAGATTTAAGGAAAAAATAATCAAAACATATATGTTGAGAATTCAGAGTCGGCCCGTGGCTTGTGTGTGAAGGGACGAGTGGAATCATTGACTTGGTTCACAAGTTGATTCGTCATGTAAAAACATGAATGGAAGACTATGCTACTCTCTTTCCTAATCCATCATGGTTTCTATGGATTAAACCATGTCAACCATAGTCCAGTTTTTCATTTTCAAGTAATCATTTTCTTTTTCTTTAAACAAAAATAAATTAAATAAATTAAGAGATAGTGTTTGGATCATGACCACACCCTTAGGGTAGTGGTTTTGAATTGTGAATTAGAGGTGAGTGACATGACATTGACGTAAAGGGTCATAAGGGTCATGACCACATCCTATAACCTTAGTTAATTAGTGGATATGATCTAAGGTTTTTATATGTTTTTGGTTGGAATGTGTATTTAGATGTTATCATGTAATCAAATAAGATGATATTTAATTTAAATTTAAATAGCATTTGGTTATAAAAATATAAATAGTAAATGTAATTTAAATCTTAATTTAAAATATTATAAATAAAACAATACTTAATGTAATAAATTAAATAATATTATGTGCATTAAACAATGTATTAATTAAGAGAAGTTTTGTTTTTTAACTGTACACTTCGTGTATAAGGTTATCACACTCTCCAAATTGGAGAGCCCGTATTGCCCCACTTTAGTCAGACTAGGTTGTCTTAACCGGGCCTACATTGACTTCAAAATTTTGTTAAATGAGGGTAAATTGGGAACTACTACATAGAACACTAGTACCATGTGTAACGCTTCGCATTTCTTTACTTTTTTTATTTAGAAAGTTGTATTCGTATTTCTACTTTTAGAAACTTGTAATTGTGTCGTATTTGTGGTTCATTTCCAATCTTGTAATCCGATACTTTGATCATAATGGAAATTCATTTTTATACATATAGGTGTTATCTTTCATATTTGTGTTATATACGCAACCAATCTTTAAATACGTGTTTATACGCAAAACCGAGACTTAAAATACACATTGGATACCTAAAAACAAGTTAAAATACGTGTTTATACGGAAAACCGAGACTTAAAATACACTTTGATATTTGTTTCTGTGAAGTATGTTGATCCGATTATTGATAGATTGGATGAAAAGCCCTGCATAAGGTATAGGCTATCAAGGGTTGCAACTAGATATCAAGATTGGAAGCACTATAGAGTATGTTGCTACTCTTTTCAAAAAAAAAAAAGAAAAAAAAATACAGTATATTGCTACATTTATTTTTTAGTAGAAATTATCTCACATGGCATTTGTTTTTAGCAGCATGCCCTCTTCGACTAAATTATATTTCTAGCAGAGGTGGCAAATGACCGGGTCAGGTGGGCTGGTTATTAATGGTTAAAAAGTCACAAAACGGGTAGTCCTTGTTGAATCATTTCTGTTTGTTCATGAAGGAAAACATTAAAACATACCTGTTACAGCAGACAGTGTGTTGGAGAATCCAGTAATGGAGTTCGACATGCTTGTCATCGTGATCTGGTTCCTCCTTAGGGTGCTGACTGATGATGGGGACTTAGAAAAACCGAAAAGGGTATCGGTTAGGAGAAGAGGTCGAATTATGATGTTATGACTTAATTGGGTGTGTCTAATTGTGTAATTGAGCAACCCTTTAACCTCCACATAATTCTCCTTATATAAGCACCCAGGAGGAAACCTAATTAGTTAATAAGGGTAATATGGTCCATCAACAATTACCAACTAATTATTTAATAGGTTATAATATATTTTGATCTATATTATGTAAATGATTATAATGGCTATAGATTAAATATTAATACATAATACATTTAATCTTACATTCTCCCACTTAGCCGAGTAATCATTTACTATGAGTATTAGATAAGCCTGATCAGGAGTTAACACTCATTTTAGCCTTAAACAAGTACTATAGCAGAGAAATACAGCCGTTGAATCATTATGCGACTCAGGACCCCCATTAATCATACTATAGCCTTAATTTAAAACCTAATCGTCATGATCAAAATACGCGTAAGCCCTTTGTTTGACTTGTAACTTTATTTGTCTATATACCATTATACCGGTTGAACGTATTCTAAGAGACATACAAAATCAAACTAAGGAAATTTCATTAATCATAAAACATAAGCTAGTACAATATGCTTAAATAAGGTCTTTACTAAATCCCATATTCCGAACATGTTCTTCATAAACCTTAGGAGGGAGACCTTTAGTCATCGGATCCGCAAGCATATCCTTAGTACTAATATACTCGATACAAAGATTATTTTCCTCAACTCGTTCACGTACAAATAGATATTTTGTATCGAGATATAATGTCACACCCCCAAAATCCACACGCGGAGTACCACCGCTTGGAGGCGTGACTGACCAGGATCAAGCCACCAATCATATTGAACATGTAATTAATATTAAGTAAAATAAATGTAAACCATCCATCCAATACGATAGGTGTTCAAAACATAACCATAGTTTCAAAGTGTAGCGGAAGCATAGTAAATAATTCAACACTAGTTAATAGTTTTAAATGTCATAATAGTTCAACGTAGAAACCACGATCCTTGCCCACAACGACCCGCTTCTCCAGTGCAAGCTCCAAGTACCTAACGATCTGCAAGGCATGTAACAGAATGATCAACAAACTAGTTGAGCGAGTTCACAGTAAGTAAGTGCGTAACAGTAAGTAACGGGTGGCTCTACTGGGCCGATAGTAAGTTATACAGGTGGGGGCTTCCCATGTTATGTGACCACTAGACTATTCGTATCAACTACTCGTATCATCCCTGTTCTTCTTCCGAGAACAGTAGCGCGTATGGGGTGTACGTAGGTTTTACGCACGTATCCTTCACAACCGAGGATAGGAGACGCGGGGGTGTACATGGGTTTCACGTACGTATCCTTTGTACCGAGGATAGAAGTAAGTAATGCGTACACGTAGGTTTTACGTGCGTGCCTGACATCCGAGGCAGTAATTGGCATATGACCACGTAGGTGTTATCCTAACCTACGGAACCGTCCTGACATCCGAGGATCATGGTAGGTGATAGTCTAGGAAAAGCATATGTACGTTCTTAGTCAATGGTAACCTTTATCCCATTCCCACGACCCGGGAATCCCATGCCTTAGTAGGAGTGTGAACTCACCTTGGGTTTGCTCGGTATGCTAAGTATGTGCTCAAAGTAAATCAATCACGTCCACAAAGAATCTTGAATAGTAACTAAGTCGTTTCGGGTTTCCGGGGCACACGATCGCCGTCAATCAGAGGAGGTGAAGCTCTAGGGTTTCAGTTTTGCTAAAATGTGACAAATGAGGAGTTTCTGTATGACTTATACGCGTCTAACGTTTTGGGCCGCTAATGGGCCTTGGCGAAACTGGTTTGGGCCGGCGGAACACATGTCTCGTCGAGGTGAGGTTGGCGAAACAGGTTTTCCTGTTTCGTCGAGTTTGGCTTGACGGATCATGCTCCTGTTCCGTCGGATTGATTCGCGAAGTATACAAGGCTTAGCTATCTCGAATGTGCACTAACAGGTTCACATTATATTATTAATACATATCATGCAATATTCAAAACACGTTTCATTATAACATGTGCACAGTTACAAGTCAAACACATCAAACAGTCAAAGTCAATGGTCAAAGTCAACGTGCATTTAAAGTCGAAAGGTCGAGTTGTCACATTATCCCCAACTTGAAAGAAATTTCGTCCCGAAATTTGGTACGTACTTACTGAGGAAGCCAGGTAGGTTGCAACGTTCACTGGTTTTCCTGGGGTGTCACATCCTCCCCCCGTTGATCTGGAATTTCGTCCCGAAATTCCGTGGTAGTAGCTTCAGCCTCAGCAGTAGTTGTATTGGTTCCGAATAACTGGGGATACTTTTCTGTCATCTGGTCTTCGCGTTCCCAGGTGTACTCTGGGCCACGACGGGAGTTCCAACGAACTCGAACAAGAGGGATTCTCTTGTTTTTGAGGACCTTAACATCCCGGTCCGTGATTTTAACTGGCTCCTCGACGAACTGCAACCGCTCGTCAATAGTGAGTTCCTTAAAAGGAACTATGAGGGTCTCATCTGACAGGCACTTCTTCAGATTCGACACGTGAAAGACATTGTGAACTGCACCGAGTTCAACTGGTAGGTTCAACTTGTAGGCTACTTTGCCAATCTTTTCTATGATTTCGAACGGTCCAACGTACCGCGGATTTAGTTTGCCCCGTTTGCCAAAACGAACCACACCCTTCCAGGGTGAAACTTTAAGTAAAACCCGGTCCCCGACCTGAAATTCCAATGGCTTTCTACGCTTGTCCGCGTAGGCTTTCTGACGGTCGCGTGCTGCCGCCATGCGTTGTCGTATCTGTGCTATCTTTTCTGTGGCGTCCACTACAATCTCTGGACCCGTAATCTGACTATCCCCCACCTCTGCCCAACTGAGAGGTAACCGGCATTTACGCCCGTACAATGCCTCGAATGGAGCGACTTGTATGCTGGTGTGATAACTGTTATTGTACGAAAATTCCACCAAAGGGAGATGCTTTTCCCAGCCGTTGCCGAAATCGATAACACATGCCCGAAGCATGTCTTCAAGAGTTTGAATCGTTCGCTCAGACTGCCCATCCGTCTGAGGATGATATGCTGTGCTCATGTCCAATCGTGAGCCGAAAGATTTATGCATCGCTTGCCATAGCTCTGACGTGAACCGTGCATCCCGATCCGAAATGATGGAGGTGGGCACTCCGTGCCTCGAAACAACTTCTTTAAGATAGACGTCTGCGAGAGTGGAGAACTTATCCGTTTCCTTTATAGCTAGGAAGTGTGCAGACTTGGTGAGTCGATCCACGATCACCCATATAGTATCATTCCCCCGCTGGGATCTAGGTAGGCCTGTAACAAAATCCATGGAAATTTCTTCCCATTTCCATTGAGGTATCTTAGGCTGCTGAAGTAGACCCGCTGGTTTCTGATATTCCACTTTGACCCTTGCACATGTCAAACACTTGCCGACGTAAGTAGCGATGTGGGCCTTCATACTAGGCCACCAGTATGTAGTTCTGATATCGTGGTACATTTTATCCGACCCTGGATGTACCGAGTAGCGGGACTTGTGAGCTTCATCCATTACCAGCTCGCGTAATCCGCCAAAAAGTGGGACCCAAATACACCCCGTTACATAGTAGGCGCCGTCTTCCTTTAGTTCCATTCGTTGCCTTGAGCCACGTAAGGCTTCAGCCTTGACGTTTTCGGGCTTTAGAGCTTCTATCTGAGCAGTTCGTATCTGTGCAGGAAGACTGGACTGGATAGTGAGCTGCAAGGCTCGTACGCGTCTAGGTAGAGTGTCTTTCCGACTGAGGGCGTCAGCCACAACATTGGCCTTGCCTGGATGATACTTGATAGCGCATTCGTAATCGTTCAGTAGTTCGACCCATCTTCGTTGACGCATGTTCAAGTCCTTTTGCTTAAGGATATGCTCGAGACTCCTGTGATCGGTGTAAATCGTGCACCTGGAACCGTACAGGTAGTGTCGCCATATCTTAAGCGCGAAAACAACAGCTCCCAGCTCTAAATCATGCGTCGTGTAATTCCGTTCGTGAACCTTGAGTTGACGTGAAGCGTAAGCAATAACCTTATCCCGTTGCATCAAGACGCACCCAAGTCCCTGTATCGATGCGTCACAATAAACCACGAAGTCATCTGTGCCCTCTGGCAATGAGAGAATAGGCGCGCTGCAAAGCCTATCCTTTAGGTACTGAAAAGCGGTCTCCTGGGGCTCTCCCCAGCGATAGGTGACACCCTTCTGTGTCAACATAGTGAGCGGCTGAGCGATCTTGGAGAAGTCTTTAATGAATCGCCTGTAGTACCCCGCCAAACCCAAGAATTGGCGTATCTCCGTTGGTGTGCGCGGTGCAGGCCAGTTTCAGATCGAGTCTACCTTGGATGGATCGACATGAATCCCATCCTTGTTCACCACATGGCCTAAGAAGTGGACTTCACGAAGCCAGAAGTCGCATTTGGAAAACTTGGCGTACAATTGCTCCTTTCGAAGGAGTTCCAAAATAAGCCGCAAGTGCTGCTCGTGTTCCTCCTGACTCTTGGAGTAGATCAGGATGTCGTCGATGAATACAATCACAAACTTGTCTAGATAGGGTTTGCACACCCTGTTCATAAGGTCCATGAAGACTGCCGGTGCGTTCGTTAGCCCGAATGGCATGACTAGGAACTCGTAGTGGCCGTAGCGAGTTCTGAATGCTGTTTTGGAGACGTCCTCATCCCGGACTCTCAGCTGATGGTAACCTGACCTCAAGTCTATCTTGGAGTAGTAGCACGACCCTTGAAACTGGTCGAATAAGTCGTCTATACGCGGAAAGGGTAACGGTTCTTCACCGTCACCTTGTTCATTTCACGGTAGTCAATGCACATACGGAAGGTACCATCCTTCTTCTTCACAAATAACACTGGAGCGCCCCCAAGGCGAAGAGCTAGGACGAATAAAGCCCTTTTCCCAGAGCTCTTGTAGCTGCTTTGACAATTCTTCCAGTTCATTAGGAGCTAAACGATACGGTGCTCGGGCTATGGGTGCTGCTCCTGGAGCGAGCTCGATTTGAAAATCGGCCTGGCGATGAGGCGGTAGGCCTGGTAAATCTTCAGGAAACACCTGAGGGAAGCCGCGTACAACTGGAATATCTTCCAATTTCTTTTCTTTCGTTAATGCGTCAGTAACGAGTGCCAAAATAGCGGTGTGACCCTTCCTCAAACATTTCTGAGCCTTGAAGAAAGAGATGATGCCAACCACAGCACCACTCTTGTCGCCTTGAACTTCGAGAAGTTCTTGACTAGAACGGGGAATACGAATGATCTTCTCGCTGCATAAGATTTCTGCCTGATGTTGGGATAACCAATCCATCCCAATAACGATATCGAAGCTTCCCAAGACTATGGGAATAAGGTCGATGGAGAAAGCTTGACCGGCTAAGACAATATTACAACTCCTGACTACATGCGTGGCTTCTAGACTCTTACCATTAGCTAATTCTACTACATGTTTGGTGGTTAAGAGTGTTGGTGCACGTTTTAACAATTTACTGACTTTCAACGATATATAACTTGTATCCGCACCCGAATCAAATAAAACAGTAACATAAATATCGTCGAGAAGAAACTTACCCATAACCACATTGGGATCATTCACTGCGTCACCCCGACCTAGCACAAAAGCATGACCCCGAGCTTCGTTGCCATTGTTGTTGTTGTTTCCCCCGTTATTGTTGTTATTGTTCCCGTTGCCCTGATTGTTGTTGTTGTTCTGGTTCCTGTTTAGCTGAGGGCAGTGTCTCTTGATGTGACCTTCAGCACCACAATTGTAGCACCCCTTGTTGCCCTGTTGCTGATTCTGCTGTGCCGGTGGCTGCTGCTGATTCTGATTCGCAGGACGAGGGCTTCTACAGTCTTTGGCCTCGTGACCCATCTTGAGGCATCTTTGACAACGGCCCCTGTTACACTGGCCGCTGTGGTGTCTGTTGCAGTTGTTACACTTTGGGAGGTTCCCACGATATCCGCCCTGCCTGTGACTACCTGAAGAATGCTGGCTGGGACTCTGATAACTGTCAGTCTTTCGCTGCTGGGCCTGAGACTGAACTGAAGCTGATCCCTTGCTTGAATCCCCATCCCATTTTCTCTTGCTGTCACTGGGAGTAGTAGGAGTAGCTGAAGTAGTAGCGGTGGTAGTAGCGTTGACACGCTTAGGTAGTTTATTCTGATCCACTGCCTGATCGGTAATGCGATGAGCGAGGCGCTGAATTTCCTGAATGTTGTCGAGATTAGCCGATGTGACATGGCTCTGGATTTCTGGCGCCAATCCCTTGAGATACATCTCAATGCGCTTGTATGGAGGGTCTACCATAGTTGGGCACAGCACGGCCATCTCATTCGACCGTTTAGTATACGCTTCGATCTCTGACCCAACCATTTTCAGATTATACAGCTCGTCTTCCAACTTGTGAATATCTTCACGCGTGCAATATTCCCTCTTAATCAATTCCTTGAAATCATTCCAGGGTGTGGCGTTAGCAGCTGCCAACCCTAAGATCTGAACTTGGGCGTTCCACCAAGTTAGGGCTATTCCTTCTAGCGTGCCAGTGGCGTATTTGACCTTGCGAGCCTCAGGGCACTCGCACATTTCGAATACTGACTCTAGCTTTTCAAACCAATGGAGGAGTCCCACTGCCCCCTCGGTGCCACTGAAAGTACTTGGACGACAGTCCATGAAGTTCTTGAAAGTGTAGACAGGTTGCTGCGCGTGTTGACCTATTGTACGAATAGAACGAAGTTAAATACGGGAGTTAATGTAGGATCTAAAGACCCTAGTATGAGTCTATACTGCAGGGTATACTACCTGCTTGAGCGGCTGCAACTGCCGCAACAACGAGAGCCTCTAGCTGGGCTTGAGTCATGTTAATTCGTGCGGCCATTGATCTTCACATCAAAGGCAACATAAGTGAGAAAGGTTCGCGAATAGTGCGATGACAGAAGAGTGTAAGCACATAAGTGTTCTCAAGCAGTAACAGATAGCGAGCAATAGTAGGGTAAGCATACTACGAGCAAAGTTCTAAGCAGTTCTAGCAAGCAGGTAATAAACATAAACCTTATTACCTAGGATGTCGAGTCTTGCACGTGGAGCGAAGCGTCGTTGTGGATCGTTGAGAGCACTGTTCTGGTTATAGTCTGGTTTTAATAAAAACGTTTTCCCATATTAAAACCAAGTTCTCTATAACCAATGGCTCTGATACCAATCTGTCACACCCCCAAAATCCACACGCGGAGAACCACCGCTTGGAGGCGTGACTGACCAGGATCAAGCCACCAATCATATTGAACATGTAATTAATATTAAGTAAAATAAATGTAAACCATCCATCCAATACGATAGGTGTTCAAAACATAACCATAGTTTCAAAGTGTAGTGGAAGCATAGTAAATAATTCAACACTAGTTAATAGTTTTAAATGTCATAATAGTTCAACGTAGAAACCACGATCCTTGCCCACAACGACCCGCTTCTCCAGTGCAAGCTCCAAGTACCTAACGATCTGCAAGGCATGTAACAGAATGATCAACAAACTAGTTGAGCGAGTTCACAGTAAGTAAGTGCGTAACAGTAAGTAACGGGTGGCTCTACTGGGCCGATAGTAAGTTATACAGGTGGGGGCTTCCCATGTTATGTGACCACTAGACTATTCGTATCAACTACTCGTATCATCCCTGTTCTTCTTCCGAGAACAGTAGCGCGTATGGGGTGTACGTAGGTTTTACGCACGTATCCTTCACAACCGAGGATAGGAGACCCGGGGGTGTACATGGGTTTCACGTACGTATCCTTTGTACCGAGGATAGAAGTAAGTAATGCGTACACGTAGGTTTTACGTGCGTGCCTGACATCCGAGGCAGTAATTGGCATATGACCACGTAGGTGTTATCCTAACCTACGGAACCGTCCTGACATCCGAGGATCATGGTAGGTGATAGTCTAGGAAAAGCATATGTACGTTCTTAGTCAATGGTAACCTTTATCCCATTCCCACGACCCGGGAATCCCATGCCTTAGTAGGAGTGTGAACTCACCTTGGGTTTGCTCGGTATGCTAAGTATGTGCTCAAAGTAAATCAATCACGTCCACAAAGAATCTTGAATAGTAACTAAGTCGTTTCGGGTTTCCGGGGCACACGATCGCCGTCAATCAGAGGAGGTGAAGCTCTAGGGTTTCAGTTTTGCTAAAATGTGACAAATGAGGAGTTTCTGTATGACTTATACGCGTCTAACGTTTTGGGCCGCTAATGGGCCTTGGCGAAACTGGTTTGGGCCGGCGGAACACATGTCTCGTCGAGGTGAGGTTGGCGAAACAGGTTTTCCTGTTTCGTCGAGTTTGGCTTGACGGATCATGCTCCTGTTCCGTCGGATTGATTCGCGAAGTATACAAGGCTTAGCTATCTCGAATGTGCACTAACAGGTTCACATTATATTATTAATACATATCATGCAATATTCAAAACACGTTTCATTATAACATGTGCACAGTTACAAGTCAAACACATCAAACAGTCAAAGTCAATGGTCAAAGTCAACGTGCATTTAAAGTCGAAAGGTCGAGTTGTCACATATAAACCAGCTCCAGTCGAACTGTTACTGTTCGAGAAACTAACGGCAGCTGAATTATCACAGTAAAGCTTCAATGGTCTAGAAATGGAATTAACGATTTTGAGTCCAGTGATCAGATTTCTAAGCAACATTCCATGACAGGTTGCGTTATAAACAACAATGTACTCTACCATCATTGTGGAAGTTGTGGTCAACTGTTGTTTATGACTCTTCCATGAGATAGGGCCGCCTGCTAACATAAAGATATAGCCCGAAGTGGATTTCTTATCATCTTTGCATTTGGCAAAGTCAGAATCAGAATAGCCCACCACTTCTAAATGGTCACTTCTTCTATAAGTCAGTTTATAGTCTTTCGTCCCTTGCAGATATCGAAGTACCTTCTTAGCTGCTTTCCAGTGATCTAGGCCAGGATTAGTCTGATAACGGCCTAGCATTCTAGCAATATAAGCGATATCTGGGCGAGTACAGACTTGAGCATACATCAAGCTCCCGACTACTGACGCGTAAGGTATCTGGCTCATTTGCTCCTTCTCAACCTCTGTTGTCGGACACTGGAATGAACCGAAAACATCTCCCTTAACTACTGGAGCGACGGAGGGTTTGCACTGTTGCATGTTATATCGTGTAAGGACACGATCTATGTAAGCCTTTTGGGACAGTCCTAAGATCCCTTTGTGTCTATCTCGGTGAATTTCGATGCCAATGACGTAAGAAGCATCTCCAAGATCCTTCATGTCGAAGTTATGCGAGAGTAACCGCTTCGACTCATGCAACATGTCTAAACTATTACTTGCCAATAGAATATCATCTACGTAAAGGACAAGTATAGTAAAGTTGCTCCCACTAATCTTGAGGTAGGTGCATTGATCCACTTGATTCTTCATAAAACCTTGTTTCTTCATGACTTCATCAAACTTGAGGTACCATTGACGTGATGCTTGTTTTAACCCGTAAATGGATTTCTTCAACTTACAGACTAGATGCTCCTGACCTTCAGGTTTAAAGCCTTTAGGTTGTTTCAAGTAAACATCTTCGTCCAAATCTCCGTTAAGGAAAGCGGTTTTAACATCCATCTGATGTAACTCCAAATCAAAATGAGCTACTAGGGCCATGACGATCCTTAATGAATCTTTACGAGAGACAGGTGAAAACGTCTCTTGATAATCAATTCCCTCTTTCTGAGTGTAGCCCTTTGCAACCAATCTCGTTTTGTAGCGTTCAACGTTCCCATTTGGATCCAGTTTTGTTTTGTACACCTATTTGCATCCTACGGGTTTGACTCCGTTAGGTAATTCTACCAAATCCCAAACGTCATTTTTCTTCATGGATTCAAGCTCATTAATCATTGCTTTATTCCATTCAGAAGACTGATCACTGCTAATGGCTTCATTGTAAGAGATAGGATCATTGAGCTTTCCGGGATCCATTTCAGTCAGGTAGGTAACATAATCATCCCAATTAGTAGGCCTTCTTTGCGTTCAGCGTTGTCTTAGTTTTGAGCGTTTGATGTGCCTTCGTCATGAGGTATAATGGGTTCTAATTGTAGAGGTGAATTTGGAGTTGGTGCAGTAGCTTCAGGTGTAGTAGTTGCATTGGGTACAAGAGGAGTAATCGGAGTAATGGTAAGCGACGAGTCTCCCCCCCCCCCCCCCCGCGTCTTGTACTTCTTGCAATTCTTCGTAAGGGTTGGTACTGGTCCCACTAACCTTGAAATCCTCCAGGAATGCGGCACGCTTGGTTTCAACAATACGGGTGACATGGGAAGGACAATAGAAACGATAACCCTTAGAATTATCAGGATACCCGATAAAGAAACAGGTAACTGTTTTAGGGTCAAGTTTCCTTAGGAAAGGATTGTAAAGTTTTGCTTCAGCAATGCAGCCCCATACTTTCATATATTTAAGACTCGGTTTCCTTCCTGTCCAAAGTTCATAAGGAGTTTTAGGGACAGACTTAGAAGGAACTCTATTGAGTATATGAACAGCTGCTTTTAACGCTTCAGTCCAGAGGAATAATGGTAAATTAGTGTTGGCTAACATACTGCGCACCATGTTCATAAGGGTACGGTTTCTTCTTTCAGCGACACCGTTCTGCTGAGGTGTACCAGGCATGGTGTATTGGTTCACAATCCCCTGGCCTTACAAAACTCATAAAATGGACCAGGAGCTTGACCCACATCAGTATGTCTTCCATAATATTCACCGCCTCTATCTGATCTCACAACTTTAATCTGACGATCTAATTGCTTTTCAACTTCAGCCTTATAATCTTTAAAAGTTGTTAGAGATTCAGATTTTTCCTTAATTAGATACAAGTACATATAACGAGAATAATCATCAACAAAAGTGATAAATGAAGTATGTCCTGTTATGCCAGCGATTTGGTAGGGACCACTAATGTCAGTGTGAATGAGTTCTAATAAATTAGAGCTCCTAGTGGCACATTTCTTATTTGCTAATGTCATTTTACCTTTAAGACATTTGACACATGTTCCAAAATCAGAGAAATCGAGAGGAGGTAAGACTTCATCCTTTATGAGACGATTTAATTATTCTCTTGAAATGTGGCCTAAACGCTGATGCCACAACATGGATGAAGTCTCTAAGTCTCGTTTCTCTTCCATCTTTGTGAGTGATTCATTAATGTTATATGACAACAAATATTTGGAAAAGTTATCTTCTAGTTCTAATCTATAGAGACCACCATCCAGAATACCAGTACCATAAAGAACAGAATCATAAAGGATAGAGAGTTTGCGATGACCATGGGAAACAATAAAACCGTCCATGTCTAACTTTGGTCCTGATACAAGGTTCCGAGTTACCTCAGGAACATATAAGGTATCATAAAGTTTAATACATAAACCAGATTTCATAACTAATTGTAATGTTCCAATGGCATTCACTTCTAATTCTCGATCATCCCTAACCTTAAGCGTTCTTTGGTTTCTTTCCAGCTTCCCGATTGAAAGGAATCCCTGAGTTGAATTGGTAACATGAACCATAGAATCAGAATCAAACCACCAAGAATTAGCAGGAACACTTAAATTATAGGACTCAAGCATCATAAAATAATCGTTACCTTTCTTAGCCAGCAACTCCTTAAAGTCAGGGCATTCCTTCTGCATGTGTCCTGTCTTTTTACAGAATTTGTAGCGGATACTGCCTAAGGAGTTCTTAGGGCTGGAAGGTGCACTTGTATTAGGATTAGGATTAGGTCTTTGGACTTTTGAAGCATCCTTCCTCTGATAATTGTTCTTTCTTTTCTTAGAATTGGAGGTAGTGAAGTTTGCAACATCAGTATGGCGATCCATCCTCATACGCTCTTCCTCCTGTACGCACATAGCGACCAGTTTACTCATTGTCCTTTCGTCCTTCTGAGTGTTGTAATTGATCTTGAATGCTTCAAAGGACGAAGGAAGCGAAGTAATGATGAAATGAACAAGGAAACCATCACCGATTTTCATTTCCAGCCCCTTCAGCTTATTGGCCATGTCATTCATCATCATGATGTGCTCGCGAATGCCGCTCCTCCCATCATACTTAGTTGTCACCAGCTTGAGAATAAGGGTACTAGCGTGTGCTTTAGACGTCCCTTTGAACTGCGCCTCCACATGTTCCAAGTAGGTTTTAGCATCTTCAGAATCAGGAATAGCTCCCCTGATTGCATTGCTTATGGACTGCTTCATAAACATGAGAGACATGCGGTTACACCTAGTCCACTTGTCATGAGTTAACTGCTCAGCAGCAGTACTTTGAGTGGTAAGGTCCGCTGGCTTTTTCTCTCTTAGAGCATAATCAAAATCCAGCAATCCAAGTGTAAGCATGAGAGCATCCTTCCATGCAGCAAAGTTATCACCAGTAAAAGGTGGAATCCCGCAGTTGGGTGCTGATAGTGGAAATAAGATGAGCAAGTTACAACAATCCAAATGTAAGCATGAGAGCATCCTTCCATGCAGCAAAGTTATCACCAGTCAAAGGTGGAATCCCGCAGTTGGGTGCTGATAGTGGAAATAACATGAGCAAGTTTTGATACTAAGGAAGAAGTCCTAATGTGATCTAAGGGCACGTTAAACTAAGGCAGACATAAATAATGACCATTTTACATTATGAAGCTGTGATATTGTCTATTACTAACATCAAAATAATAGACTTAGTTAAAAAATTCTACTTAAACGAAGACAAATCAGCTTTGGCCAGAAGTGTAATCATTTAAGCATATGTGCAAAGTGGTTGTAACAAATCAGCTTTGGCCAGAAATTGAAACGATCACTTTAGTTATGCACTTGTTAAGTATGTCATCTATGAAAGAATTAAATCAGCTTTGGCCAGATATTAAAACATTCATGCTTATGATGCACACTTAACATAGCTTTCGTAATACTTGAACGATAAGTAGATGTATCAAGTCAGCTTTGGCCAGAAATGATATACCAAAAAATCATTCAAGTTAAGCTATTTTGGTTTTGTAAAACATTATCTGATTCTGATTAATTAACTAAGTGATTACAAAACCAATTATTTAATAGCAAACTACCCGTTAGCGCGGATCGAACTCCGCGGTGAGTTCGCTGGGGGTTGCGGCCCAAAACTTGTGCGATCAGTAAGGCCCAAAACTTGTGCGATCAGTAAGGCCCAAAACTTATGCGATCAGTAATGCCTTGTGCGATCCACAAGTCTTGTGCGATCCACAAGTCTTGTGCAATTATGCAATCTTGTGCGATCAGATCATCTCTTATGTAATCTGATCTTGTGCGATTATCTTATGCGATCAGATCATCTCTTATGTGATCTGATCTTGTGCGATCCAGTTGTTGTTTATTGTTATAACAACCGAAAGTTCGAAAATTAAGAATTGTGATAGAGTTTCCAATTATAACATTGATCTATTTTTATCATAAAATTTCGAAATTATAATCTGTTTATCCTTTTAACAGATTTAAAAAAAAATTAATAGACAAAATTAGATCAAAATTAGGGAAACATTTAACAATTCAAATCATATTCCAAATCATAAAGGAAAATTCAAATTTTAACTAAGAACATGATGAACCCTAAATAAAATTAACTTAATCATATATCCGAAATCTGGAAATTTTTTCCATTCATTTAATCAATTCTTGAACATTTATGATTTCGGAATAGTAATCACGGATGAAACAGACGATCCGAGATGTATAGAACAGATCCGAGATGGCATCTCGGATGAACAAAAAACCGAATTTTTTATTATGGTTTTTTCAAATCCTGTTTTCCAGTTTTTTTTTTTAATCCAGATTTACGGATACAAAACAGAACCAACTAATCAACATATGCTCTGATACCACATGTTGAATCAGTTCTGTTTGTTCATGAAGGAAAACATTAAAACATACCTGTTACAGCAGAAAGTGCGTTGGAGAATCCAGTAATGGAGTTCGACATGCTTGTCATCGTGATCTGGTTCCTCCTTAGGGTGCTGACTGATGATGGGGACTTAGAAAAACCGAAAAGGGTATCGGTTAGGAGAGGAGAGGAGGTCGAATTATGATGTTATGACTTAATGGGGTGTGTCTAGTTGTGTAATTGAGCAACCCTTTAACCTCCACATAATTCTCCTTATATGAGCACCCAGGAGGAAACCTAATTAGTTAATAAGGGTAATATGGTCCATCAACAATTACCAACTAATTATTTAATAGGTTATAATATATTTTGATCTATATTATGTAAATGATTATAATGGCTATAGATTAAATATTAATACATAATATATTTAATCTTACAGTCCTCAAATAGACATATACATGATGAAACGAATTGGGTTGCATTGATGGATACCCCATTATATTCACATAAAATATTGTTTGATACGGTTATCACATTTTACTCACATAAGATGTGTCATTGCATGAAATTTAGTTTCTTGTAGGATTTGTCAAAGCTGAACAGAGATCCAAGAAGGGTATCCAAGAAGGGTTTTGTATGTGAGTGAATGATCTTGAGAGTTGTCTTCAGCCAGAAAACTATGTACTAGTAAAACTATGGAAATATGAAGCTGGTGACACAACACTTGTGGACCTAATACTTTTTCTTGAATGTAAGCACTTGATTTTTAATAACAAGTTGATGTATCTATGGTAACTGAATTTGATGTTGCTTTTAATTGCAGACGTTGCACGTCATTGGCCTGCTGATATTCAACATGTACTAGCTTCATATCAAGGACGTGATATTGCCAAAGAGTTTATTGAACGTTCACAAGAACACCTGAAGTAAGTTTGAAGTGTTTTTATTATCTTTTAACTATATACAAGTTATATAATCCAATGTGGATTTTGTTTCAAGGGTATGGTGTTGGTTCAGTTCTGTTTATACATGAAGGAAAACAATATAAATCATACCTGTCACCGCAGACAGTGCAGAGGAGAATCCAGTGAGAGAAGACGACATGGAGTTCGACATCTTTGTCAAGGTGATCTGGTTCCTCCTTAGGATGCAAACTGATGATGGGGCTAAGAAAACCGAAAAGGGATATCGGTTTTGGAGAGGAGGTTTCGTGATGATGTTATGGCTAATGGGGTGGTGTAATTGTGTAACTGAGTAACCCCTAAACCTCCACATAACTCTCCTTATATAAGCACACAGGAGGAAACCTAATTAGTTACTAAGGGTAATATGGTCCATCAACAATTACCAACTAATTAAATAATAGGTTCTAATATATTTTGATCTCTATAACGTAAATGATTATGATGGCTATAGATTAAATATTAATACGTAATATATTTAATCTTACATTCTCCCACTTAGCCGAGTAATCATTTACTATGAGTATTGGATAAGCCTGATCAGGAGTTAACACTCATTTTAGCCTTAAACAAGTACTATAGCAGAAAAATACAGCCGTTGAATCATTATGCGACTCAGGACCCCCATTAATCATACTATAGCCTTAATTTAAAACCTAATCATCATGATCAAAATACGTGTAAGCCCTTTGTTTGATTTGTAACTTTTATTTGTCTATATGCCATTATACCAGTTGAACATATTCTAATAGACATACAAAATCAAACTTGAGGAAATTTCATTAATCATAAAACATAAGCTAGTACAATATGCTCAAATAAGGTCTTTACTAAATCCCATATTCCGAACATGTTCTTCATAAACCTTAGGAGGGAGACCTTTAGTCATCGGATCCGCAAGCATATTCTTAGTACTAATATACTCGATACAAAGATTATTTTCCTCAACACGTTCACGTACGAATAGATATTTCGTATCGAGATATAAACCAGCTCCAGTCGAACTGTTACTGTTCGAGAAACTAATGGCAGCTGAATTATCACAGTAAAGCTTCAATGGTCTAGAAATGGAATTAACGATTTTGAGTCCAGTGACCAGGTTTCTAAGCAACATTCCATGACAGGTTGCGTTATAAACAGCAATGTACTCTGCCATCATTGTGGAAGTTGTGGTCAACTGTTGTTTATGACTCTTCCAAGAGATAGGGTCGCCTGCTAACATAAAGATATAGCCCGAAGTGGATTTCTTGTCATCTTTGCATTTGGCAAAGTCAGAATCAGAATAGCCCACCACTTCTAAATGATCACTTCTTCTATTAGTCAGCTTATAGTCTTTCGTCCCTTGCAGATATCGAAGTACCTTCTTAGCTGCTTTCCAATGATCTAAGCCAGGATTAGTCTGATAACGGCCTAGCATTCCAGCAATATAAGGGATATCTGGACGAGTACAGACTTGAGCATACATCAAGCTCCCGACTACTGACGCGTAAGGTATCTGGCTCATTTGCTCCTTCTCAACCTCTGTTGTCGGACACTGGAATGAACCGAAAACATCTCCCTTAACTACTGGAGCGACGGAGGGTTTGCAGTGTTGCATGTTATACCGTGTGAGGACACGATCTATGTAAGCCCTTTGGGACAATCCTAAGATCCCTTTGTTTCTATCTCGGTGAATTTCGATGCCAATGACGTAAGAAGCATCTCTGAGATCCTTCATGTCGAAGTTATGCGAGAGTAAACGCTTCGACTCATGCAACATGTCTAAACTATTACTTGCCAACAGAATATCATCTACGTAAAGGACAAGTATAGTAAAGTCGCTCCCACTCATCTTGAGGTAGGTGCATTGATCCACTTGATTCTTCATAAAACCTTGCTTCTTCATGACTTCATCAAACTTGAGGTACCACTGACGTGATGCTTGTTTTAACCCGTAAATGGATTTCTTCAACTTACAGACTAGATGCTCCTGACCTTCAGGCTGCTTCATGTAAACATCTTCGTCTAAATCTCCGTTAAGGAAAGCGGTTTTAACGTCCATCTGATGCAGCTCTAAATCGAAATGAGCTACTAGGGCCATGATGATCCTTAATGAATCTTTACGAGAGACAGGTGAAAACGTCTCTTGATAATCAATTCCCTCTTTCTGAGTGTAGCCCTTTGCAACCAATCTCGCTTTGTAGCGTTCAACGTTCCCATTCGGATCTAGTTTTTTTTTAACACCCAATTGCATCCTACGGGTTTGACTCCGTTGGGTAATTCTACCAAATCCCAAACGTCATTTTTCTTCATGGATTCAAGCTCATCAATCATTGCTTTATTCCATTCAGAAGACTGATCACTGCTAATGGCTTCATTGTAAGAGATAGGATCATTGAGCTTTCCGGGATCCATTTCAGTCAGGTAGGTAACATAATCATCCCAATTAGGAGGCCTTCTTTGCCTGGATGACCTCCTGAGTGGATTATCGGGTTCAGCGTTGTCTTGGTTTTGAGCGTTTGATGTGCCTTCGTCATGAGGTATAATGGGTTCTGATTGTAGAGGTGAATTTGGAGTTGGTGCAGTAGCTTCAGGTGTAATAATTGCATTGGGTACAAGAGGAGTAATCGGAGTAATGGTAAGCGACGAGTCTCTCCCCCCCGCGTCTTGTACTTCTTGCAATTCTTCGTAAGGGTTGGTACTGCTCCCACTGACCTTGAAATCCTCTAGGAACGCGGCACGCTTGGTTTCAACAATACGGGTGACATGGGAAGGACAATAGAAACGATAACCCTTAGAGTTCTCAGGATACCCGATAAAGAAACAGGTAACTGTTTAGGGTCAAGTTTCCTTAGGAAATGATTGTAAAGTTTTGCTTCAGCAATGCAGCCCCATACTTTCATATATTTAAGACTCGGTTTCCTTCCTGTCCAAAGTTCATAAGGAGTTTTAGGGACAGACTTAGAAGGAACTCTATTGAGTATATGAACAGCTGCTTTTAACGCTTCAGTCCAGAGGAATAATGGTAAATTAGTGTTGGCTAACATACTGCGCACCATGTTCATAAGGGTACAGTTTCTTCTTTCAGCGACACCGTTCTGCTGAGGTGTACCAGGCATGGTGTATTGGTTCACAATCCCCTGGCCCTTACAAAACTCATAAAATGGACCAGGAGCTTGACCCACATCAGTATGTCTTCCATAATACTCACCGCCTCTATCTGATCTCACAACTTTAATCTGACGATCTAATTGCTTTTCAACTTCAGCCTTATAATCTTTAAAAGTTGTTAGAGATTCAGATTTCTCCTTAATAAGATACAAGTACATGTAACGAGAATAATCATCAATAAAAGTGATAAATGAAGTATGTCCTGTTATGCCAGCGATTTGGTAGGGACCACTAATGTCAGTGTGAATGAGTTCTAATAAATTAGAGCTCCTAGTGGCACCTTTCTTATTCGCTAATGTCATTTTACCTTTAAGACATTTGACAGATGTTCCAAAGTCAGAGAAATCGAGAGGAGGTAAGACTTCATCCTTTACGAGACGATTTAATCGCTCTTTTGAAATGTGGCCTAAACGTTGATGCCACAACATGGATGAAGTCTCGTTTCTCTTCCATCTTTGTGAGTGATTCATTAATGTTATATGACAACAAAGATTTGGAAAAGCCATCATCTAGTTCTAATCTATAGAGACCTCCATCCAGAACACTAGTACCATAAAGAACAGAATCATAATGGATAGAGAGTTTGCGATGACCATGGGAAACAATAAAATCGTCCATGTCTATCTTTGGTCCTGATACAAGGTTCCGAGTTACCTCAGGAACATATAAGGTATCATAAAGTTTAATACATAAACCGGTTTTCATAACTAATTGTAATGTTCCAATGGCCTTCACTTCTAATTCTCGATCATCCGCAACCTTAAGCGTTCTTTGGTTTCTTTCCAGCTTCCGTATTGAAAGGAATCCCTGAGTAGAATTGGTAACATGAACCATAGAACTAGAATCAAACCACCAAGAATTAGCAGGAACACTTAAATTATAGGACTCAAGTATCATAAAATAATCGTTACCTTTCTTAGCCAGCCACTCCTTAAAGTCAGGGCATTCCTTCTGCATATGTCCTGTCTTTTTACAGAACTTGCAGCGGATACTGCCTAAGGAGTTCTTAGAGCTGGAAGGTGCACTTATATTAGAGGCCTTTGGACTTTTGAAGCATCCTTCCTATGATAATTGTTCTTCCTTTTCTTAGAGTTGGAGGTGGTGAAGTTGGCAACATCAGTAGTGCGATCCATCATCATGCGCTCTTCCTCCTGTACGCACATGGCGACCAGCTCACTCATCGTCCATTTTTCCTTCTGAGTGTTGTAGTTGATCTTAAATGCTTCAAAAGATGAAGGAAGCGAAGTAATGATGAAATGAACAAGGAAACCATCACTGATTTCCATTTCCAGCCCCTTCAGCTTATTGGCCATGTCATTCATCATCATGATGTGCTCGCGAATGCCGCTCCTCCCATCATACTTAGTTGTCACCAGCTTGAGAATAAGAGTACTAGCGTGCGCCTTAGACGTCCCCTTGAACTGCGCCTCCACATGTTCCAAGTAGGTTTTAGCATCTTCAGAATCAGGAATAGCTCCCCTGATTGCATTGCTTATGGATTGCTTCATAAACATGAGAGACATGCGGTTACACCTAGTCCACTTTTCATGAGTTAACTACTCAGCAACAGTACTTTGAGTGGTAAGGTCCGCTGGCTTTTTCTCTCTTAGAGCATAATCAAAATCAAGCAAGCCGAGAGTAAGCATGAGAGCATCCTTCCATGCAGCAAAGTTATCACCAGTCAAAGGTGGAATCCCGCAGTTGGGTGCTGATAGTGGAAATAAGATGAGCAAGTTATGATACTAAGGAAGAAATCCTAATGTGATCTAAGGGCACGTTAAACTAAGGCAGGCAAAATAATGACCATTTTACATAATGAAGCTGTGATAATGTCTATTACTAACATCAAAATAATAGACTTAGTTAAAATTCTACTTAAATGAAGACAAAACAGCTTTGGCCAGAAGTGTAATCATTTAAGCATATGTGCAAAGTGGTTGTAACAAATCAGCTTTGGCCAGAAATTGAAACAATCACTTTAGTTATGCACTTGTTAAGTATGCCATCTATGAAAGAATTAAATCAGCTTTGGCCAGATATTAAAACATTCATGCTTATGATGCACACTTAACATAGCTTTCGTAATACTTGAACGATAAGTAGATGTATCAAGTCAGCTTTGGCCAGAAATGATACATCAGAAGCTCATGCAAGTTAAGCTATTTTGGTTTTGTAAAACATTACATTATCTGATTCTGATTATTTAACTGAAAAATTACAAAACCATTTATTTAATAGCAAACTACCCTTTAGTTCACATTTAAACAGCCAAAAAATAATGAGGTCTCGAGTCGCAACCACGGTCTCGAGTTATGACGTTATGGTCTCGAGTCGAGACCTTTGTCTCGAGTCATCACGTTACGGTCTCGAGTCGAGACCTTTGTCTCGAGTCATCACGTTATGGTCTCGAGTCGAGACCTTTGTCTCGAGTCAGCACGTTATGGTCTCGAGTTGTAGACCTTTTGCTCCCTTATTATTTCGAGTCGAGACCTTATGGTCTCGAGTCGAGACCTTATGGTCTCGAGTCGAGACTGATGGTCTCGAGTCGCAATCTGATGATCTCGAAACTTCCTGTCACAGCTGTTTATTGTGATACCATAACTGAAAATTCGAAATCTAAGGGATTATGAGATATTATTTCCTGTTTTAAGGTGATCTAATTTTATCAACATATCTTGAAAAAATAGTAACTGTTTATCTAATAACAGTTTTTTCGAAAATCTATTGAGGACAAAACAGATCAAATCAGGAAAAACACTTCATAATCCGAATCACATTCCTAATCATAACAGAATTTTCGAATTTTCTAAGAACATGCGATGAACCCTAATCATAAAAATAAAATTCTGGAACCCGAAACCTGAAACTTTTAAGACTTCTAAACAGATTTCGGTTAAAAAATATAATCCAGTTAATTCGGTGAACATATAATTAATCTTTTTCCCGAAAACAGAGATCTCGAGTGGACATGACCGACTCGAAACCGGCTGTTATATTCATAAGGTTTCAAAATTCCGTTTTCCAAGTTTCAATCCCAGAATTATGGATACAAAACAGAACTGACTAATCAACATATGCTCTGATACCACATGTTGGTTCAGTTCTGTTTATACATGAAGGAAAACAATATAAATCATACCTGTCACCGCAGACAGTGCAGAGGAGAATCCAGTGTGAGAAGACGACATGGAGTTCGACATCTTTGTCAAGGTGATCTGGTTCCTCCTTAGGATGCTAACTGATGATGGGGCTAAGAAAACCGAAAAGGGATATCGGTTTTGGAGAGGAGGTTTCGTGATGATGTTATGGCTAATGGGGTGGTGTAATTGTGTAACTGAGTAACCCCTAAACCTCCACATAACTCTCCTTATATAAGCACCCAGGAGGAAACCTAATTAGTTACTAAGGGTAATATGGTCCATCAACAATTACCAACTAATTAAACAATAGGTTCTAATATATTTTGATCTCTATAACGTAAATGATTATGATGGCTATAGATTAAATATTAATACGTAATATATTTAATCTTACATATGGTAGTTTTCCAAAGTAATGCTTTATTTACGCTTTTTAAAAGTGTCGTGACCAAAGTTTGTAACCCTTGATTCTCTCCTTACTTATTTAAGTAATATATAGTATTTAATATTTAATACAAAATCTTATATACTATTTCATTCAGTCTATTTTGTCAACTTTTTATGGATGAGATCGGTACTAATCAGTATCGGAAATCCTCTAAAATGGGTACGTGTATCGATGCCGAAAATACCCGGTACGGTATGCTTCGGTACCGGTACAGATTCGGCCGGTATTTAAAGGCAAAAACTGGTAGATACCGGTATCGAACTAGTACCAAAAACGCTAAATGTCGGTATTTAATCGGTACCAAAAATCGAGTTGATTTGGAAAATTCGGTACCGGTACCTAGTACCATTTGCTCATCCCTACCGAACATTTGATACTAATTTTAATGAAAAGTAAGTTGTATCTAACATAAAGTATGTTTTGGATATTGCGAGACCAAAAAATGCTTTATTTTTTATACAACTCAGTTTTCAATAAATACACATTGAATTATTAAAATGTAGAAAAAACTTAACTAAAAGAGTTTATATTAAATATTTCAATAAATACACATTGGGCATTATTTTTAAAAAAAATCATTTTTCCTTTATAAATACCTTACCATATTTAACATTTTTCTCACACAATATCAAACACATAAAACACAATCTTGCCATGAGATGACAGTTTCCTTCACACAATATCTAGGTAGTTTAGATTGATGAAATGGCCTTGGGAACTTTGCCCAACCGCATGGCAAGGCGCTCACACGAGTGGATTTCACGGGATGCCAACCATCATGCTTGAAGCGGTTGCGTCCCAAGATCTTTGGATATGGCATGCGTTCTTCGGTATGCCAGGTTCACATAACGATATTACCATCATAAACCGCTCGCCCATTTTCAATGATCGGGAAAATGGTATAGGACCCAAAGAAACTTTCTTTGTAAACGGGGTTGAGTACGTGTATGGGTAGTACCTAGTTGATGGGATTTACCCAGAGTGGGGGGTTTTCGTAAAATCGTTCACAAGACACGGTACCATAGATCCAAAGAGATTAAAGTTTAACAGGGTCCAAATGGCTGCACGTAAAGACGTCGAGCGAGCATTCGTTGTTTTGAAGAAAAGGTAGCGAATATTGGCAATGCCTTGTCGACTATGGGACAAGGATCAGATTGGAAACGTGATGTACACATGTATCATTCTTCACAACATGATTTTGGAGGATGAAGGTAGAGCGGTCGTTACCTACTATGATGACGATGACCCCCAACCAGGTAACGTAACAGTTACAGACGAAGATAAAGCGTCAAATGAATTTTTGATCAAGTCAAGGGATATACATCAAAACCTTCGATTTGATTTGATGGATCATGTTTCAACGATTCCTGGATTCGAAACCGACGAAGATGACGAAGAATGATTTTTATTATTTTGATACTATGTTTTTTTGTAATTATTATGTATGTTTATGTAGTTTTTAATGGTTATATATATATATATATATTAAAAAAATTGATGTGGCTTGGCCACGCCAGCCCAGCCACGCCTACCATACCCCTAGAACTTGGGTTTGTGTATTGAGTGCCCCCATAATCCACGTGTCAACCCATGCTCCAAATCCCCGTCCTATCATACCCCACGTTCTAAATGTCTTAAATGGAACATTGAAAATACTAAAAAAATAGAAAAAGTAAATATTTCAAACTTGAGTTTTGCATAGAAGAGAACTTGGGGTTCCAAAGACGGTTACCAAAGTTCTAAAAATAAAAAAAAAATTAAATACTTCTTTAAGTCATTTTAAAAGCTCTCGTACAACTCTCTAAAAAAAAAAAAAAATTAAATACTTCTTTAAGTCATTTTAAAAGCTCTCGTACAACTCAAAAGGTTATCTCTTTATTCCAAAATCAATGCAATTTTCCATTTTCCTAGAAGTAGTTCTAGATTAACGTTTAGTTGGTGGGTTAAATATTTATCTATTATTAAAAAGATAGTGGAGGTTCAATTAAAAAGAAAATTTAATTAAAAAGAAAAAGATTAAACGGTACAATTGTAAAATATTAAGTAGTTATTCTTTCATTTCATTTATTACAATTTTTAAGTAATTAATTATTTATGAAAACTATTATTCTCTACACTAATTTTTAGTGCATGCACACATAAAAAGTTATCCTACACATTTCAATTATCCTACACATACTTAAATTTACCGTACACAACTCGTAATTTATCATACACACCTAGTAATTTGTCCTACACTTCAAATTATTTTTTTTATTTTTGTAAAAATGTATATATTTTGAAAATAAGTTACAAAATTAATGTAGTTAACTATTAAAAAGGAAGACTAGATATTAATGATCTATGTAAGTTTACAAATATATCCTTACATTAAAATTAAATGCAAATATTAAATGAAGTAAAATGAAACATTCTTATTGGTTAAAACTTGTTCTTTTTTCTTCTTACAAATTTTTTTTTCTCATTTGAACCTTCCACTAAAAAGGTATTATGTTATAAATTAAGGGTATTTTTACTTTTTGTAAAAAACAATATTTTTTATGGTGTATAATTTTTACAACCTTCCTCTTGAGATGTTCCACTAATGTTGTCTAAAGATCTATGTTATGATGATTCAGGAAAATGCAGGAGCATAAGCAACAAGATGAGATATACGCATAAATACATAGATAGATGGTACAATCCGGCTATCCACGATGGATAACACTCATACTGAATACTTATCAATAGAGGTGGCATGTTGGTCGGGATAATTACAAGTCGAAGGCTAGCTTGGGTTGATTGAGAACACCTTTTGTCCATTTCAATTGCTGAGTTGAATTGTGTGTTTATAATCTTCTTATTCAATTTTCATGTATGATTATGCAACAGTTGTTCTTGTAGCATGTGAGTAATTAACACTGCCATTTGTAAAATGTTGTTGCACGCATTCAAGACAATGCTAAAACCGCATCTGAAGTTGAATTTGCAAAATGAAGAGGATTTGTTCATCGTGTTTGTGCTTGGAGCTACATCAAACAAGGACCAAGCGAAAAAGATGACAAAAAAGGTTGAGTAATTGATTAAACAACTTTGTAACAGTGCCAATTTACCAACCACGTGGCATCGTCTAGGTAGATACTATATCTGCATATAGTTTTGAAAAGGAATCGACATGCATTATGTCCGGTTTTAATCTCACGTCATTAAGGGTCACATGTCAAAGGCTGAGGAAGTCCAGTTTGTTACACCAGTTCAGAGCAAAAATGTCAGACCCCAACCGATGGCGGAAACATCAGAGTGAAACGAAATAGTTTGCTCATTACTCATAACACTAAATTGGGACAAGTATTTAATAATAAATTTCATTTCAAAGCAAAAAGAATCAATTACATTGTTTGAAATCGAATACAACAAGTTAAAACAAATGAATTACAATACAACAAGTATTTAAAGTTTAAAATGTGTTTCTAGGCATCTTACTAAGTTCCGGGCATCATCATCATCATCAAAATCTTGCAACATGTTTTAAAGTATAGTTCAATACAAAAGTATTGGCGAGTATACGAGTTTTGGAATACTAGCATATAAGTATAAAAGATAAACTCAAATCTGTAGGATCGTTTGTTGACCCGAACGAGTCGTTCAGAGGTTGTCTCTTGCGTTTCAGATGCGGAATAATAAGAAACGTAGGTAGATATAGCTTGTTCTTCCTCCTAACTGTCTTTTGTATTGATTAGAAACGATTTACAGCTCGATCGTCACACCGGTAGAGCTTCGGTGTGGAATACAAGGACTGAACTCTGAGGATCGCCCCAAGCAACCCTATATATAGGCTTCTGAGTCCGCTCATGTGGTCATATGTCACATGAGCGGTCCAGGCTTGACACATAAGCGACCCACATATGATCATATAAGCGACCCAAGTCTTGTGTGACCCTATAAGCGATCCTAGCTCCTAACACCTATACAGACTCTCGTTTTCTCGTATAACGTGCCCTATTCTATACAATACAATGCAAGACCTGATCCTAGACACCTAGACGGAATCAACAGATGTAGTGCATTAACAGACTCCCCCTCAGATGTTGATGGAGTCGACTATTGAGCACCGTCTTCTCATCTTTAGTCTTGATCAGTCTCTGGGCTTTCTCTTTCTCTCTATCTTCAGACTCCCCCTCTCGATTTACTGGCATTCTTTTGTTCTTCAGTAACATCTTCAGGATCGTTGTCTGGTACTAAAAACCTCTAATTCTCTTGATCAGATCTCTTGATTCCTTAAGTTCATCAGCATCATCAGTTTGACATGATCTTCAGAATCAGAATCTGATCTTCACAGACTTTTAGAATCGAACATCCTGGCTCTATCAAAGATCTTTAGCATTAATTTTTGGGATCGAAACCTGGCTACCTGCACAATCTTAACCCAGAAATAAATTTTCTAATTTTATCACATATCAGATACCTCTGCACCAATATATGACTCCCCTCAAAACAATCTATGATGAACCACTTGAAGAAGGTTAAATTTATCGAAAACAATTTGATTTATACACACACTCCCCCTCAAATATTGCTCATCATGTTTAGCATTTGGAATTTTGAAAATCAGTTTTCCAACATCAGTTGTCGAAAATCTTTTTGACTTTTTCAAAAATTATGCTAAAACACACACAAAATCTTTTTGGATTTTGAAATGAAGACATATGAAATACAGTAAAGAAAATATTTACAGACAATAATTTTGTGAGTTCGTGCAAGAGAATCATATCAGTTTATGAGACCAATCACCAACACCGTTAAGCTTGATTTCATTATAAGCTTTAAACAATTTACCTAGATTGTCAGTATATTTGTCCTCTTAAATTCTCAACACAAATTTCAACCGATTCGAGATATGATATTAATGTTTTAGAGACTTAAACTTAATTGTGTATCACTCCACTTGAATATACTCCTGTATCCAGATCCCAAATATTCAGTCTTACAGGTGAGTATACCACAGCTGATATCTATAAAGGGGTTATGTGCGAGGGCCGTGAGAGCTCAGGTTGATACTTCCGTATACGCAGAGAGATGACGGCTTCGACTTTTGGTGGGTCCCCTTTAGAGGATCTTTTTTACAACAGCAATGACTATCAATTTTATTGTTTAATCAGATTGCTGAGGGCGGCGCTTTTTCAAGCATTTGCAGAAAGCATTATCCGGGGACTAGGTCAGTACTTCCATACAGCAGAAGTCCCGGGATAATACCCCAGATATCATTGAGTATAAAGACCTAGTATCTCAGAATATGGGACCTTTCAAACAAGATTTCGGGGGTTACCCATATATTCAAGAATAGTTACCCACGAATCAAGCAAGTTTGAATTAGATTTATATCTCGTTTCAATTTACTAATTGTGCGAAAACCTACTGACACATCCGCAGTAAGATTGTTTAACTCTTTTTAACTTTACATTTCTTTAGCGTGCCGTGATAGTCCACTGATGTACTATCATTTCCTCTTTTTCGCAACAAAACTCATTTTTGAATTTTATCATGTTTTTGGCTTTTTCAAATTTCTAATGTTTTTGGATTTTCTGGAAATTTCCCTACTCCCCCTAAAATGCAAACACATTTTAAAGAAAATTTGAAAACTTCAAGACTCTTGACCTACTAGAAACATAAAATGCAAAACAAACTGTACAGAAACTTGACAACTGACACTGAATCACATCAAATCGCCATCCACTAGGCATAAACAATCTGAACTCCCCCTATCACAAATCATTTTCTCATTTAGATTTCAAAACACTTAAGTTTGTTTTAATCGAAATGACTTTTCCGGAAAATGAATTTGTGTTGATAACAACCACTTGTAGGTCTATCTTTTAAAAACGGGGATGTGGTTCATCATCTTGTCTTCCTTTCATCATGAATAGTAAATCAAGTACAATTTAATGTCCCTGATTTACCATTTGCATTTAATAACCTCCTGTACCACTTATAAATGTAATTACTTCAAAGTATCCAATCATCTCAAAATTTAACCACAAATACCACTTGTGGGATCAAGATTACCACTTGTAGATACCCAAAAACTACCAATTGTAGGAATGTTACGTCTACATCACCATTTTACCAATCAAAATGCCGATTCCTGCTTCGCAATTAACCACCTGGAAGCTCCGGCATAGTCCTTTCAACTGTAAAAAAAAAACATCCAAACATTAAACACAAACATTCAAACAAACATATTATAAACTAGAATGATGCCGATTCCTGATCCACGATATAAACTTGGGATCTCCGGCATAGTCCTTCAACTATTCTGGGAAACAAACTTCCCTCCAAGTCTTCTTAGTCTTGAGGGCTTTCAACTCTTCAGCTGTAGGGTTGTATGTCGCCTTTTTAGTTGTGTAAAAATCTTTTACCCCTTTAGCTCTCCCACTCAACATTTTCCCAAAAATATTTTTAACATTCCCGTTGAATGTTTTCTCGACATCAAATTCTTTTTCTTCATTGTAAAATTGATTTGAAATTTCAATTTTGCCAACTTTCTTTTTAACCTCTTCAAACTTCAGTGATGGAAAAACATCATCATTCACTGAAACTTTCTCCACAACTTGTGGCTCTTCTGGCTTTGTGGAACCAGATTCATCGCCGACTTTTTCTTCTACCTTTTTAGCAACCCACACTTGGTTGTCATTTCCTTTTCTTTTGTAAAATTTTTCTTTTTTTCTTTTTTCTGTTTTCGAACATTCCCCAACTTCATTTTTCGAATTTTTAAAAATTTTGGATTTCTCAGATTTTTCAACTACTTTTTCTTTTAACTTCTGAGATTCTTCCTGTTTTGCTTTGGTCTCTTTTGAGCAATTCGATGCATTGTGACCAGCTTCACTGCATTTAGAACAGGTTTGAGTATTTCTCGGATGAAATACTCCAGTTCCATTCTTTCTCCTCTCAGCAAGAAACTCTTTGTTAGACTGTCTCCAAAATGATTTCTGCTGTTCGTCTTCCGAGCTTCCACCTGTCACAAATTCAGTGTTTGATTTAAAAATTTTTTCATTTTTGTAATTTTCTGATGGAACAAAACCTAAACCTTTCTTTTTGTAGCTACGATTTTGGTTAGGTTTCTTTGGAAAACCAGGACCAAAATTGTAACCTTTTTTCTTGTTTAAACGTTGTTGAACTCTAGAAGTATATTTTTTAGATTTATCAAAACTTTTCAAAACTTTTAATTCAGGAATATTAACCTCTATTAGTTTAAAAGTTTTGTTGATTAATTCCGTTTTGATACTCATTATCGGAACCTCTTTGTTGTAATATAATTTGTCAGAACCATTTAAAGTATACACAACTTCAAATGTTTCATCATTCAAATCTGCCTTTGATAACAAAAATTCTTTACTATAAGACCGTTTAACCGACGAATTTTGACTGTTGACTGACGACTTTGGCTTTTCAGACTCAGACTTCGACACTGTCTCCTCATCAGTATCCAACACCTGATCGACCACCTTTTTGATTAATTCAGACTCATGATCAGTATCGGATGAGGTAAACGTCACATCAATGTTTTCTGGTAAGACGTCAGTTGTATCGGTTTTAAGCTGTATATTGACTGCTTTTGCAAGTTGCTCCTCATTTGGTTTCCTAGGTGAATACCCATCCCAAATTGGAGGTGGACACTTGTTATAGCTAACAGTAGTTTTCTTACCACAGTCTTTCTTTTCTTTCGGCTTCTCATCTTGAAAAGCTTCCATACCTGCAACAGTTGGGTACACACGATCAATAAGATAATCAGAGGTAGAATAGCTCAACAATAACCTCCTATTCCTCTCATTTTCAATCTTTTCAGTTTCCATCTCTTGCTTCCATTTGGCGCTTTCTTCAATGTAGAAATTTATAGCTTTTTGCTTCGACATTAAAGTTGCATTCATCATTGTCAGCGCCTGTTCTCTTTCTGTGTTTGTCTTTTGGAGACCAGTTACTGTTTTGTTCAACACGTCGTATGATTCCTTCACATAATTGAGATTGAACAGTAACTGCTCTTTCTTTTTCTCGTACTCAGCTATGATATCATCTTTTGCTGCACACTCTTTGCAGGCTTCCAGACACTTCTCACATGGCTTGACGACTTCAACAATTTTTTCAACTTCGATTGTTTTTACAACTTCAATCACTTTTTCTACTTCAATCACCTTTTCTACTTCTTTCACAACCTCACCAATCTTCTCAGCAACATTTTCAGCATTCTGAACATCACTTTCAGATTCAGATTGTTGTTCTTTAGCAGCTTGTTTCTCTTTTAGTTTCTCCATTTTTTCTGCAAAATAAAAATGAAAACTTTCAGGAGACATATGAGATTTTGCAATATTTATATGTTTCTCTTCCTCATCATCACTACTACTATGATCTGGTGATTGATCAAATTGAACAGATTTTTCAGAATCATCATCAGAAACACCAGAATCAGATGGTGTTTTGTCAAATACAACATCCTGTTCTTGAACAGTTTCATCTTGTACAATTTCATCTGAACTATCTGACACATCCCCAGAGTGTTCTGAAAGTCTATCAGTACTATCTGAACTTTCATCATATGACACAGACTTTTCATCTCCACTTGACACATTCTCTCCAATAGATCTCATCCAAGTAGCAAACAAATTTGGCTCTCGGACGATCTTGGCAATGAAAGCTTTAAAACCTCCCTTTTCATCCACGAACATATCCCAACTGAAACCTTCTGGTAGTTTCTCATCATCTTGATCGATAACTCGTTCTGCTGTGGCTTCAGATGATATGTAATCACTCCAGCTGAAATCTACAACACATGCTCTTTTGGAATCTTCAATCTTTCTCCCATGAGCTGTCTGCGGTTCTTGGGATTGACCAACTTGTTGATAGATAGCTTTGCGGTAGTAATCATCTTTCCCGAATGGATTCTGTGCTCCACTAGCTTCTCTTCCTTTGCACTCCCGCTTGAAATGGCCCTTCTCCCTGCATCGAAAACAAGTAACTTTAGATTTATCAAAACCTAAAGTAGAAACATGTGCATCAAGAAAGTCATTTCTCCCGGTAATGGTTTTGAATTTCTCAGCCCGACGAAGAACACTAGCAAGACACCACTTGATATCCATGAGTTCCATCTCTTCGGCGTCTATCTGATCGTAATCCTCTTTGGTGAGCATAGGATTTCCGATCCGACCAGCAACAAGTCCCTCATAAGATAACAGAACAGAACCAAGAAGTGCCATATGATCTTTCGCAGTGTCTTCAGAGAAGCTTTGACCTTCTGGAAGGTTGAGAGCTATGTTGCACTGAATCACATATCCGTTTCCAGTTTTTGTACCCTGAGACTGAAAACTAATGTTAGTCTCTTTTGGATTCACACTCGGAAACGATGAAAACCCACTGCTACTCATGTTCGAACCCTGATCAGCTTTCTCAGATGAATCACCAGCACTGAAAGCGGTTTGAATTTTCGGGCTTCTTTCAGACTCAGTCGCAGGAATACTACCCCTGTAATACATCTTCACATCTTGCTGACTACTCGGGCTATTCATTCTTGCGATCTTTTGTTGCTCAAGATCCTGACTTTCTATTTTCTCAATGAACTGTGAGATAGTCAACCCATCATACACACCCGTATTCTTCAAGATCATCAAATACGTTCCCCACTCTTTCTGAGGTAACGCGTCAGCCAATTTATCCACCCATTCCTCACGACCTTTTTCGACTCCTAGCATCGATAACGATCGCACCAGGTGACAGTATCTCTCGATTAGCTTCTTAGTATCCTCTCCTGGCAAACTACTGAACAGATCGAACTCTTTCTTTAATAAAGCTTTCTTGCTTTTAATCATGTTTTCGCTACCCTCAAACTTGACTTTCAAAGCATCCCAAATTGACTTAGCAGTTTTGTCGTGTTGCAACAAAATGAATATATCTTCTTTTATTGCCTGCTGTAACAAACTAATCATCATTTTCTCTGCTCTATACATTGCTCGTTCTTGTTCAGTAAACTCAGATATCTCTTTAATAACTTGCAATTCTGTTCGAGGCAATGTGTACTTCTTCAATATGCATTCCCATGATCTAAGATGGTTTGCTTGAACCCAGTTTTCAAATCTATCTTTCCACCCATAGTACTCCTCAATGCTCATCAATCTAGGGGGCTTTTGAGTCGTTCCCGTCTCATTTTCTAAGTTCATTGCTTGAGCAATTGCAGCTGGAGTGGTTGATGTAGCAAAGGCGTTGAAAAACTCAGAATTCATGATGACTTAACACGAATTTCAAAACAACTGACAGAAAAGCGGTTCTACAGTGAACAGAAAGGCGATCCAAAACAATTCTTTGAAGCGGTCCAGAAATCTTAGTCTAAGAGCGGTCCTCAAACTGATTTTTGAGCAATCTAAAAACTGTCTTATAAGCGATCCAGAAATAACTACTCGAGCGATCCAACAATGTTCACAAAAGCGGTTCAAGAGTAAAATTTCGAGCGGTCCATGAATGTACTATGAGCGATCTAGGTGATTAATTTTGGAGCGGTTCAGAGGCAATTTTGTATTAATGAGCGGTCCAAAACACTGAATTATGAGCGGTTCACGATGACGTCATTCGAGCGGTCCATATTACGAACAAGTTTTGATCTGTTTTTAAGCTCAATTTTGGTCTGAAACTTCCAAGGGTTTGTCTCGGTATGATAATGAACAATCTATGAAAATTTGAACTAAATTCAACCGTGAAATCTCCTGGAAATGAGAAAAGAAGGTGTAGAAGTGAGAAGAAACAGTGAAATCCGGCTATAATCTGAAAAAACCTCCTCCCAAGCTCTGATACCACTTGTAGGATCGTTTGTTGACCCGAACGAGTCGTTCAGATGTTGTCTCTTGCGTTTCAGATGCGGAATAATAAGAAACGTAGGTAGATATAGCTTGTTTTTCCTCCTAACTGTCTTTTGTATTGATTAGAAACGATTTACAGCTCGATCGTCACACCGGCAGAGCTTCGGTGTGGAATACAAGGACTGAACTCTGAGGATCGCCCCAAGCAACCCTATATATAGGCTTCTGAGTCCGCTCATGTGGTCATATGTCACATGAGCGGTCCAGGCTTGACACATAAGCGACCCACATATGATCATATAAGCGACCCAAGTCTTGTGTGACCCTATAAGCGATCCTAGCTCCTAACACCTATACAGACTCTCGTTTTCTCGTATAACATGCCCTATTCTATACAATACAATGCAAGACCTGATCCTAGACACCTAGACGGAATCAACAGATGTAGTGCATTAACAAAATCCAACATGGCAATTGATATACAAAGTTGATGCTAGCATGCATAACTATAGGCCAAACCCGAGTGTCCACAAGAATAATGTGCATCCCTCATCACCGAAGTGAACGAGACCAAAATGTATAATGTGCATCCCTCGACACCGAAGTAATCGAGACCGTAAAGCATGTTAACTTAACAATACCATGTCGGGTGGTTTGCTACTCCTATAGCGTTATAATTCTTAAGGTGGGCTAGCTAAGTTAATGAAAAATAGAGTGCATGTAAGTATTCTAGCATAAACAACCTAAGCATAACAAATAGCATGTTTAGCGGATTGAGTGATTGAATAAGTTTGATTACATGTATTGTGAATTTTGAAAGTTGAAACATGTTACACCCAAAAGTGCATTAAAGCGTAAAAAGGGTTAAGTATACTCACAATATTGCAAAGCTTTCCGATTATCCGTGTATTGATGAGTTAATGAGAATAAGAGAATGAATGTGTTCATTGTTTGGAGTTTATGGAATGTTTGGATTCGGAATTAAGTATAAAAGTATATGTATGCAAAAGTATATCTCGTCTATACACTCGTTTGGACACTAAGTTTTTAAAGTGTTTTCATGGGTCTGATGTGCCCATTAGAGTCACAAAAGAGGAATAAAGAACAAGGATAATATAACTTATATTCGCGACGTATAATCATGATTCGATTAACATCAAGAATTCGGTTATGTTTATATTTATATGTTTTATAGTATAGTCATAATATTAACCTAAAACTAAGTCCATCATAGATATCACAAATTATCATGTAAGTCAAGCATGGAGGTTTAACCACTATACAAATCATCACAAGATGACTCGGAGGTTCATGAATAACAAGAACTAAAACTAACTAATCCTCACAAGGATGACTCGAAGGGTCATGAATAACAAGAACTAAAAACTAACTAATCCATGCTCAAGTGAGTCATGTAAGTCAAGCATGGAGGTTTAACCACTACACAAAAGGGGACCAATCCCGTAGCTGAAATGGGTCTGATGCGGATCAACTGCCTCCCGCGGGTCGCGGAAGGGAAGCACCACATCTGCCGCGACACACGACCGTGGTCACCCGGACACAGTTCGCAATTTGACACAATTGGTCCCTGTAGTTTGATAATAGGTATACTTTTTTGTTATTTCAAGTATGTTAAACATGTACTAGGTGTATAATACATATAAAAGAATGGTTTGTGTATAGTGAATGTATAAATAAATAATGGTATGTATAAAGTGTATAAAATACGTATTTTATGACCATTTTCTTGTAAGATAACTACGTGTTTTACGAGAATGAAGAACGAGTATCAAGTATGTATAAGATTTAATGGTAAAACAAGTATGATCTATCGAATCATAATTTAAATGAAATGATAAAGTTTTACTATGATAAAAGTTGCGAATTACGAAGGCGGAAGTAAAATACGAATGCGTTACGGATATAAGTTTCCAAAAATGGATGTATAAACATTCTTTCTAATTAAGGTAAGTTTCAAAAAGCGAGCCGTTACAGTCTCTCCTCCATTAGGAAATTTCGTCCTGAAATTTATTTAAGAGGAAGACTTTGTAAAAAGGCATTAGGCTAAAATGATTAACTAAAATCAAGATTTTGTAGTTTTGAAGTGTGTTGAAAGTGTATGAAATTTTGAGGAACGAAATAATAGGTTTGTAAAAGCAGTTCCTTTGACTAAGGTGATTCGAGGTATTAATCATAAGTAAAACGTGCATGTGTGTGTATAGGCAAAGTGAGTTGTTGAAGTTTCAATAGCTCAACGAGGAAGTATTTTGAAATATGTTTCCTAAAAGTTTTTGTGTAAAATAGTTGGCATTTTGATGAAAAGTGCGACCTACGTTGTAGGTTGTAAGAAAGTTTTATTGGTTTTAAAAGAGCATTAGTAACATCACATATTTGTAGAAATTTTTTATTGGTGAAAAAAGAGATAGTTAGGCATTTATCAAAAGTTTTGGGGGCAACGAGCCAACTAAGTATATATGCGCGTAAACAGAGAATGGAAGATAGTTTTAAAGGTAAAGATGTATTCTAGGGTTTGAACGTTTAAGCCGATTTATTGTAAATAAGCTTTGCATAAAAACATCGAGAGAATAATTGGGAATAATTGTGGTTCGAGGGAGAACGAATAATCTAGTAGATGAGTAATATTTTCACGTAACACGTAGGTTTCACATAGTTTGCACAAGTATAACACGTATTCACATTGTATAATTTCGAATAAGGACGAAAGGAATGTAAATTTAGTTTGTTCTCGAGCTTTAATATTGTTTTAGATGCGGGTAACGTGCGATTCGTGCTTTGGTTTTGAAACGAATGAGGTATCAAGTATAAAAATACATTAAAAGGGATATAACATAAAAGAGATTCAATGTAAAACTTGGAGTATCTCGTAACGAAACTAAGACTATTCCAAAGTGATCGAAAGTTATCTCGAGTTAGGGAAACCTGCTTTGGCCTAATAGGTAGAATACTCTCACCGAGGAGCTGTTAACGGTATTCACCCTGTAAATGGCTTTTTACTTCATCATTTGTGAGCCCATCCACCTTCATTAATTCTCGAATTTGTTTAGGTGTAGCAACTGCATGATTAAAAATATTTTCAAAATCAAATACCAATTTAATAAATAAATAAATAAATTAATTTGAAATAAAATAAAAGATATTAAAAAATAGTAAAATATTGACCATGTGCACCACCGAGTTGTTGAAGAGCATGAAGAAACTGTCGATGCCATTCTGGCGACTAACACCGTCTAGCTTTCCGATTCGACTGCCCTTCATCTTCACCTTTTCTCCCACCACCACCACCACCACCACCACCGCCAACACTCTTCGCCGTGGAGCTGCAGCAACCGCGGGCTCCACAGCCGGCGCCACCAATAATTTCACATTTCCGACCGCCGGAGCTTCGTCGGAACTCTTTTCTTTCCTAAGCGGATGAAAAGCCCCACACCCATTTCTTGTTACCTCCACCACCGGAACTCTTTTTGGTGATAACTCCTGAAAATTGCATAAAAGACCCATATATTAAAAAATAATCAAATTATGGAATTTAAATACTTTTTTCTGTATGATCATTCCAAACGGAAATTATATCAAAATAGTAAGCAAACGGCAACAACCTACACCCGCTAATTCTTTTTGGATGGTAAAACTGAATATTTTAAAAATTACATGCATAGATCTTTGAGTCATAACATTTACCGTAAAGTACGGATGACCCGTTGACATGACTAAAATGGGGTCTAACGCAAAGAAAGCAAAAGTATCAATTAATTTAGAAATTAGTTAAAGTATTACCAATGGATCTGGGGATTGAATAGATAGTTGAGCATGTCTAAGCCAATCTGATTTTTTCGAAGATGATTTATCTGATTTGCTGGATATCACTTTGGATTTATTATTTAATTGATTTAATTGTTGTTCATCTTCTTCGTCTTCGTCTTCATCTTCACTAATTCTTTTAATAGGAATAAATTCTTCCAAAACCGCGCCTAAACTTGACGTCTATTTAGAACACTCATCTTGTCCATTGTTATAATCCGTCGTCGTTTCTGACATTTGTCGGCTACTTCCTTCAATTACTACAACAAAAAGTCATAAAAACACATACATAAGATTCATAATTACAAAAAAAACATTAATATTATTACATACGCATACATTGAGTAACAAGTTCAAGACAAAGAGGAAGCTCACGTTCAAACACTTGAATCTTTCGTCTCTAAGATTCCAAAGCTTCAAGAGAGAGAGAAGCAGGATTGATTGCAGGTGAGAGCTCGAGTAGGCAAGTTGAAGAGCCGAGATAGTCAGGGTATTCGTGGGGAGTGTTTGATGATGAAATGCACGCAAGGGTGGAAAGTATTCGGCCAACAGAATATGCAGGTTGGGAGATCTTTCAGAGATCTATTTATGATCAGGGCTCGTTGCAGGATGCAGAGAGAGAGCGCCAACATCGAGAGTTGATGGAACACACTACCCGACTTGACCGGATGCACCATCTGAACGAACAGATGGAATTAATCATGTGGGCGTATGACGAGAATCAGTGGAGGAGGCACTCGGATTATTACCAGGGTGTACCGTATGTAGAAAATCCACCATACGAATGATATGTGTGAGATTGTCGAGAAATATTGACTAAAACGTGTACGATGCTATGCATGAATAGTCGTTTGAATAAATCATTGCGTGTATTGAATCAAAATAGATTGAGTTTGACGGAAAAGGAGAATCAAGTTTGTGAATGTCAAAAGAATATGAAGTATCTGATTGCTATGTGAGATGTGTTTTGAAAAAAGGAAATACTACTCTTGTTTCAAAAAGGATTTACGTATGTCGAAGATTGTTGGTTCCTATGAAGTCTCCTTGCCCACGTGTTTGGAATTTCGATGGTACGTTGAGCGGTATTTGAAAAGATTTTCGAAAACAGAAAATTTGCTTTATTTAAGGTATTTCGTATCATAATACGAAGAGTTTTATATTAGAACCTTTGTGAAAAATTTCGTCCTTGAAAAGAATTTCAACAAAATGAACTTAGTGATTTTGATAAAAGTTTAAGTAAAGCGATTTATTGATGTTGAAAAGCGTTTTAGCAAAATGATTTATTGATTTTGAAAAGAGTTTTAGCAAAGTGTTCTTATAATATTTAAAAGATTTTATGAGTATGCGAGAAAAAGTTGGGTTGTTTTACGATTGAGTACAAATGTCTTTAGTACAATGATATAATGTGAGCATGTTTTAGTGATTAGGTCGAGTATGAAGTTCGTGGGCAAGAGACTCATTAGTCTGATTAAGTAAATAGGTAGCACTTCACAAAATTTTGAAAATTGGGTGATAAAACATTTAAGGTACGATTAGGAATTTCGTGTATGTGATTTATGTAAAAGAGATTGTAGGGTAAGATGTATGTTTAATAAAACAATGAATTTTGAAATTTTGAATAAGTAGGGAAAATGATAAAAGATTTAGGTATAAAACTTGATTTGTGTGGTTGACATAACAAAGTCTCTTAAAATGAAAGTTTGGTAATGATCACCAAGGTAAGGGAATCACCCCTAGTTCGTTGGTGAGGTCGTTTTAAGAAGGGAATGAGCGGAGCTAATCATCAAGGTAAGGAATTCACTCCTATCTAGACGATATGCCTCCATTTTGGGATTACGAGTAATGTAAATCTTGTTGGTGACGTTTTTGAAAACATGCACTATAAGTATATGAAAAGATTTAGTATGATGTGTGTGTAACCATCTTGAAAATAATTTGAATGCTTGGAAAGGATAGTTTGAATCGTGATAAGCGGAAAATTGATATTAGTAAAATGGAAATTTGATTTAAAACTTGGATTGTTCCAAAACAGAACTTTTGATTAAACCAAAGTGGTCGAAAGTTCTTTTGAGTTTGGGAAGCATACTTTGGCCTAATAGGTGGAATACTCTCGCCGAAGTTTCCGTTAATGGTATTCACCCTTCCGGTTACTACATGTCCCTAATCAATAGAAAGTTCGAGACTTGGTGGGATTTTGAAAATCAAGGAGTGGGACTTGTTAACAAAGTGCGGGTTTCACCTCTAACTTGACAACGTCGTACCCTAAGTGTGGTTAGTACTCGTCGGGTCAAGAAAGTAAATTCCGACACATTGACGAGGGTCCACTAGATTTGAAATGGAATTTCTCCATCAAGGTGAGGATTTCACTCCTAACTTGATGGCAAAATTTGTGCAAAAAGAATAAGTGGATTGAGAGTCATTCACCAAATTGTGGGTTTCACGTCTATTTTGGTGAAGTCGTCTCATTTGTATAATACGAGTGTTTTTCGAGTTTAACATAATCGTGTAAAATGGCCTTAGGAAAGGCATATGTTTTGGAATAGTAAAACAAGTGTGAGTACATAAAAGGCATTTCAAGAATTTAGCACATAAAATACGTTTCAACAAATTAGCACGTAAATCAAGTATGGTCGAGTATGGTGCTTAACTATAGACTAGGTCAAAAGCATGGCAATTTCCCTAATTCTCTATAGTTAAGGCTCTGATAACAATCTGTCACACCCCAATCGACGGCGGAAACATCAGGGTGAAATGAAATAGATTGCTCATTACTTAAAACACTAAATTGTGACAAGTATTTAACAATAAATTTCATTTCATTGCTAAAAGAATCAATTACATTGTTTGAAATCGAATAAAACAAGTTGAAACAAATGAATTACAATACAACAAGTATTTAAAGTTTAAAATGCGTTTCTAGGCATCCTACTAAGTTCCGTGCATCATTATCATCATTATCAAAATCCTGCAACATGTTTTAAAGTATAGTTCAATACAAAAGTATTGGCGAGTATACAAGTTTTGGAATACTAGCATATAAGTATAAAAGATAAACTCAAATCCAACATGGCAATTGATATACAAAGTTGAAGCTAGCATGCATAACTATAGGCCAAACCCGAGTGTCCACAAGAATAATGTGCATCCCTCGTCACCGAAGTGAACGAGACCGTAATGTATAATGTGCATCCCTCGACACCGAAGTAATTGAGACCGTAAAGCATGTTAACTTAACAATACCCCGTCGGGTGGTGTGCTACTCCTATAGCGCTATAATTGTTAAGGTGGGCTAGCTAAGTTAATGACAAATAGAGTGCATGTAAGTATTCTAGCATAAACAACCTAAGCATAACAAATAACATGTTTGGCGGATTGAGTGATTGAATAAGTTTGATTACGTGTATTGTGAATTTTGATAGTTGAAACATGTTACACCCAAAAGTGCATTAAAGCGTAAAAAGGGTCAAGTATACTCACAATATTGCAAAGCTTTCCGATTATCCGTGTTTTGATGAGTTAATGAGAATAAGAGAATGAATGTGTTCGATGTTTGGAGTTTATGGAATGTTTGGATTCAGAATTAAGTATAAAAGTATATGTATGTAGAAGTATATCTCGTCTATACACTCGTTTGGACACTAAGTTTTTAAAGTGTTTTCATGGGTCCTGACGTGCCCATTAGAATCACAAATGAGGAATAAAGAACAAAGAAGATATAACTTATATTCGCAATGTATAATCATGATTCGATTAACATCAAGAATCCGGTTATGTTTATATTTATATGTTTTATAGTATAGTCATAATATTAACCTAAAACTAAGTCCATCATAGATATCATAGATTATCATGTAAGTCAAGCATGGAGGTTTAACCTCATTGTATGATTCAGCACTACACAAATCCTCACAAGGATGACTCGGAGGGTCATGAATAACAAGAATGAAAAACTAACTAATGCATGCTCAAGTGTCCAAGTATATCCTAACCTGGGTGAACCAACACGACCTAGAAAGGTAATCCTAAGTGCCGGAGGCTAGGCGGGGCTATGTTACATTGATACTAGGAAGTCACTTGAGTGTTTATACACAAGTTCACAAGTGAAGGAGTGGAACTAGATTAGAAAGCCCAAGCTCCCATGGTTCACACTTCACACGTCACAAGTTCATCATATGAAAGATGATGAATCATGGTTGCTTTCAACACTTGGATTATGATATGTATAAACTGAAAATAAAAAGTTTTTAAACTCATAACTTGATGGAAATCACCTCAACAAAAACTCACAACTATAGACTAAGTTGTGAGCTTGGTGAGTGCAAGATTCCACCAAGTTTTAGCAAAGAAATAAAAAGCACATGAACATTGAACAAAAACAGAAATTTTAGAGCTGTTTGCCCCTCTTAAACTCATAATAATCTATTCCTAACAAGTCTCATAACCTTAGATAGGTTCAAGAACAAGTAGGCACAAGATAACATCAAGAAAACATAGTTTTATTAAAGCATAACAAGTATTCTTCCAAAAAAAAAGTTTGGACCTTAAAATGGTGTTGTTCCACCTTGGTTTACCATGGTAAACCTGTGGAAACATTCCTATAGGTGTTCCTAGCTTTGTGGAAAAAAAAATGATGAAGAAAAGTTAAAGAAAATGAAGTTGCAATAAGTTTATGTAAATCAGAAAATAAATCTGACTTTGGAGCTTTATGTAAATGATGTATCACGTGATTACACCATGGTGAATCTTGGATAACATCATTGAAGGTCATCCAAGTAGATTGGTACTAGAAAACGTGAAGAAAATAGAAGAAAAGGTGCTCAAAACTCACTGTTTTGAGCAATTGTATAATTTGTAAAAACTTGAAAAGTTGGATGAATTGAGAGGATTTGGGAGTGTTTGAGGAGTTTGGAAAGTGAAAATGGGTGTTAGAATAGGTGTATATATATTGGGGGATTAGGGTTAAGTGTTAGATTGGTATTAAAGAGAGTTAGTTGGGAGTTAAGGGCCAAAAGGGGACCAATCCCGTAGCTGAAATGGGTCTGATGCGGATCAACTGGCTCCCGCGGGTCGCGGAAGGGGAGCACCACATCTGCCGCGACACACGACCGTGGTCACCCGGACACAGTTCGCAATTTGACACAATTGGTCCCTGTAGTTTGATAATAGGTATACTTTTTTGTTATTTCAAGTATGTTAAACATGCACTAGGTGTATAATACATATAAAAGAATGGTTTATGTATAGGAATGTATAAATAAATAATCATATGTATAAAGTGTATAAAATACGTATTTTATGACCGTTTGCTTGTAAGATAAGTACGTGTTTTACGAGAATGAAGAACGAGTATCAAGTATGTATAAGATTTGAAGGTAAAACAAGTATGATCTATCGAATCATAATTTAAATGAAATGATCAAGTTTTACTATGATAAAAGTTGCAAATTATGAAGGCGGAAGTAAAATATGAATGCGTTATGGATATAAGTTTCCAAAAATGGATGTATAAACATTCTTTTTAATTAAGGTAAGTTTCAAAAAGTGAGCCGTTGTAAAGAAAGATAGATTTGTGTTCATGACTCGAGTGACTCAACATTTTGAGCCAGCAGTTATTGTTCCAGTGGCCAGCAAAACCAGAGGGTGTGGTTCTCATAAAAAGGTTAAATCAAAACGTGAGCAAGCTATGAGTTAGGAGGAAAAGAAAACCAGGATATGTAAAATCTGTAGGGAGCCTGGTAAGGACACCCGGAAACGAAAAGTTTAAACCGAAGCCAAAACCATCTCTTGGCAAAAGCTCATCAAGGATCAACACTTTGAGGTCATAATTTAATTTAAACAATTATGTTTTCTATGTTTTTAGTTATTTTTGGGAGCACAAACAGTTTGTGTTTTTAGTCGATTTTGACACGATGGTCATCAATAAATCCGATGTCTTTATTCTTTAGTTGTATTGCAAATGTTACTTGAATCATTATTAACTTTAAGTGGTCTTTGTTATAATATAGTTGTGTTATATGAGATTGCTCATATTTTCAATAGGTTGTTCACCAACACCTTACACGATATATTCACTTATGTGCATTAGATAATAACTATTAAAGGACGTGTTCCAAGCATGTGATGATGGGGTGTTTATCAAGCATGGTGTAGGGAGTTTACTTTGTGATTTATTTAAACAATTGTGTGTTTTCTTTGTCTTTATGGGCGAGTGTAGACTTGACAGTTTGGGATAATATGCGTTAGATTCCTGAGTTTGCGGATCAGCAGGATTCAAGATGTGCAAAGAAGACGCTGCAAGCGATTATATCCACGGTTGTTTGGCTGTTTGTGTAATTGTGTTTTGGTAATTAATGAATGATATTTGTTGTTCAAGAAAAAAGGAATCTTTTTTTCTTTCTAAACCTAATCTTTAAGACGGGTTGTGGCAAAGGTTATTTGAGCGATACATGGGAACTCTTGGTCTTGCGTTGGGTATATAATCAGGTAAACGGTTATGCTTTATCGGGTGACCGGTTAGGTAAATGGGTATACTATCAAATCCTGTACCCGTCCCAAACCCACGAAAAAAATAAAACGGAATCTCCATACCCGTCCCGAATGTCTAGGGCTTTGAGCATTCCCTTAAGTGCCATCCTTAGCTTTGGCCCATGTTAGTTGGTATCAATGTTGGCTAGGTGATAAAGATCAGGGCACCCACTTTGTCGAAAGGTGACCTCAATGGAGTCAAACCATTGGATCATTTTTGTCGCCCCATCTTCGCTCGTAAACAGCATCGGGATACATGTGTTAAACTGTTTGAACGTGAAGGTTGACTTGGGTGGGTCGACTTTAGATCGACCGTGGCATGAGGGGATTCGAAGTTGTTGGGGGTTTGGATTTTACTGATGACGTTGGGGATAACCTTGGCCATTTGGTTGGCCATGAACTTCATCATGTCTTTCTTGGACATCGAATTGGCGTTGGAGTTGGACTTGGAGTTCTTCCTTAAGTTCGAGTTACGGTTGGAAGACAACTAGAAGATCGAAATAGGGGAAAAGGATGAGACTTGATTATAATATGTTTAGAAAATCATGTTTGTTTTGCATGAATGAGTATAATAATATTTTCACGTAACACGTAGGTTTCACATAGTTTGCACAAGTATAACACGTATTCACATTGTATAACTATGAATAAGGATGAAAGGAGTGTAAATTTAGTTTGTTCTCGAGCATTAATATTGTTTTAGATTGCGGGTAACGTGCGATTCATGCTTTGGTTTTGAAACGAACAAGGTATCAAGTATAAAAATACATTAAAATGGATATAACGTAAAAGAGATTCAATGTAAAACTTGGAGTGTCTCGGAATGAAACTAAGAATATTCCAAAGTGATCTAAAGTTTTCTCTCGAGTTAGTGAAACCTGCTTTGGCCTAATATGTAGAATACTCTCACCGAGGAGTTGTTAACGGTATTCACCCTGTAAACGGCTTTTTACCTCATCATTTGTGAGCCCATCCACCTTCATTAATTCTCTAATTTGTTAAGGTGTAGCAACTGCATGATTAAAAAGATTTTCAAAATCAAATTCCAATTTACTAAATAAATAAATTAATTAATTTGAAATAAAATAAAAGATATTAAAAAATAGTAGAATACCGACCATGTGCACCACCAAGTTGTTGAAGAGCATGAAGAAACCGCCAGTGCAATTCCGGCGACAACACCGTCTAGCTTTCCGATTCGACTGCCCTTTATCTTCACCTTTACTCCCACCACCACCACCGCCGCCACCACCCTCCGTCGTGGAGCTGGCAACAGCCGCGAGCTCCACAGCCAGCGCCGCAGATAATTTCACATCTCCGACCGACGGAGCTTCGTCGGAACTCTTTTCTTTCCTAAACGAATGAAAAGCCCTACACCTATTTCTTGTTACCTCCACCACCGGAACTTTTTTTGGTGATAACTCCTGAAAATTATATAAAAGACCCATATACTAAAAAATAATCAAATTATGGAATTTAAATACTTTTTTCTATATGATCATTCCAAAAGGAAATTATATCGAAATAGTAAGCAAACGGCAACAAGCTACGCCCGCTAATTCTTTTTGGATGGTAAAACTAAGTATTTTAAAAATTACACGCATAAATCTTTGACTCATAACATTTACCATAAAGTACGAATGACCCGTTGACGTAACTAAAATGGGTCTGACGCAAACAAAGCAAAAGTATCAATTAATTTAGAAATTAGTTAAAGTATTACCGATGTATCTGGGGTTTGAATAGATAGTTGAGCATGTCTAAGCCAATCTGATTTTTCGAAGATGATTTATCTGATTTGATGGAAATCACTTTGGATTTATTATTTAGTTGATTTAATTGTTGTTCATCTTCTTCATCTTCATCTTCGTCTTCATCTTCGTCTTCATCTTCATTAATTCTTTTAATAGGAATAAATTCTTCCAAAACCGGGCCTAAACTTGATGACTGTTCAAAACACTCATCTTGTCCATTGTTATAATCTGTCGTCGTTTCAGACATTTGTCGTCTACATCCTTCAATCGCTACAACAATAATTCATAAAAACACATACATAAGATTCATAATTACAAAAAAAACATGAATATTATTACATACACATACCTTCAGTAACAAGTTCAAGACAAAGAGGATGCTCACGTTCAAACACTTGAATCTTTCGTCTCTCAGATTCCAAAGCTTCAAGACAGAGAGAAGCAGGATTGATTGCGGGTGAGAGCTCGAGGAGGCAAGTTGAAGAGCCAAGACAGTCAGGGTATTCGTGGGGAGTGTTTGATGATGAAATGCAAGCAAGGGTGAAAAGTAGTCGGCCAAAAGAATATGCAGGTTGGGAGATCTTTCAGAGATCTATTTATGATCAGGGCTCGTGGCAGGATGCAGAGAGAGAGCGCCAACATCGAGAGTTGATGGAACACACTGCCTGACTTGACTGGATGCACCATCCGTACGAGCAGATGGAATTAAATATGCGGGCGTATGATGAGAATTAGTGGAGCAGGCACTCAGATTATTACCAGGGTGTACTGTATGTAGAAAATCCACCATACGTGGATTATAGCAGAGAGCCTCCTTATCATCCAGGCATGTCAAGGCATCCGACACCGCAAGTACATGGGTCTATATGGGTGCCCTCAGAATACACGACACTGCATTACCAGAGCTCTTATCCGTACCAGCCGCCACCATACAAATAACCATCTCAGCAGGAGCAACAGCCGCATCAGCATGGAGAGTCAGCAGCAGCAGGATTGGCCGATATCTTTGATATGAGTACATTTTACGAGCATCTCGGAGGTTACTGTGGTGGACCATCAGGTCTGTCATATAGATGAGCACTCACTGATATTGCTGTACTGATCAGGCCCACATCCTTGATCCCTTGTATTTTCTTTTATTTAGACAATTTAATTTTTGTTTGTGTTTTGGGTGGTGTAACTTTTGTGTTGGGAGTGGTTAACTGTGTTTATTGTTGGTTTGGTTGGGTTATTGGTTGCTCATGGGTTGATATTTGGTGGTACTCGGGTTAGGTTAATAAAAGGCATCAGACATTGGGGACAGTGTATCCCAAGTAAGGGGATGTGGTAACCCGAGAGGGATTGGTGAGTGAAAACGCTTGAATGATTGAAAGTGGTTAAAAAAGTGAGAAAAATGAAAAACTTTGTAAATTTTGAAAATTTTTGTCTTAAGCATGCTTAAACTACATGAAAACCAAAATTTTCAATCGCTAAAAGGTTTCTTGCTGATATTAAGCTAATCTAGATCCCTAGTCATGGTTGTCCCTTTAAGTTTCATGAGAGTATATGTCTGACAGGTGTTTTTAGAGGATAATCAAAAAGAGATACCTAACTAGGGGTAACATGCTTTAGGAATTACACATGCTACATGTTGGTAACCCTTATTCCTTCTGTTCTATGAGATGTTTGAGCCTACTAGAATTGTTAGTTTGAAGTGCATAAATGTTCATTTGTTGAGAGTAGGCCGTATGTTGCTATGCATTAGAACTTATGTGGTTTGATACATGCTGGGACTACGGTCTAGCTTATGCACATAGATGATAAAGGCATTAGGATCCCTTCATTATTTTATCCTTTGATTGTTTATCTAATACACCTTAGTCACCCATTTTGAGCCGTATATCCTTCGTTTGTTACACCCCTTGTGACCCGTTTGATTACCAACCGTGAATGACGATGTGTGTTTATATACTTGTAATCCGAAAAAAAACAGAAAATGCAGCCAAATTTATGGGTCAAACAACCAAAATAAGCAGCTGAGAAAAATATGTTAGTATTATATTGTTTAGTGTGATTAAAGATTGTCATGGTTTGGTTTATCTTTCTTTGTTAGCTATACACATAAAAATCCAAAATTCCTTACTTTTACCCAAACCCAAAACCCAGAAGTCCTTTTGATATGTGCTGTATTATTTGTTACAATGGAGGTGTGATTGCCATACAAGCTTATGAGTGCAGAGTATCATATTTGGTTTAGATTTATATATACACTAGTACATTACACGCTAGTCCAAATACAGGCGAGAGGAGTGCTTATTGTGAGGGGCGTGTTGGCATGTGTGTAGTATCATAAGCATGTTAGTTTTAGTTAGGCAAGTCTTAAAATTGCTTCAAATATGCATCATTTACTTGTTAGATTGTCAACCTCGATTGTGTTAGTCTATGGGACGAGTATGACTTGGGATCTTAAATTGCTAAATCGGTAAGGTATTTAGAAGTGATTCGTTAATATGGTGAGTAATTTTTGTGATGGTTGCTTGAGGACAAGCAAGGTTAAGTGTGGGAATGTGATGGAGAGGATTGTCACACCCCCAAAATCCACACGCGGAGTATCACCGCTTGGAGGCGTGACATGACCAGGATCCTAACCACCAATCATATTGAACGTATAAAGTAGTTAAGTATAGCGGAAGCATTTAAGTAACCCAAACAATAGTATGTATGATTTAACATGAGTGTTGAAACATTTTTCATGATCCTTTGCCCACAACGACCTGCTCCTCCCTGTGCAAGCTCCATAATGTTCCTAAGGTCCTGCAAGGCATGCAGCAAATAATCAACAAACTAGTTGAGCGAGTTCACAGAAAGTAAGTTCAGTAATGGAGTAGTATAGCAAACATTGCGTTCGTTTATCTAGTCATGCATCGTATTAGTTCGTTCATTGTTCATGTATAGTATTGATTCGTATCGCGGGCCATTTCGGCATGTATGCGAAGTTTAGAGAAAGTTCTCAAGTATTCTAGACTATGTATATTTGTATCGCGGCCACCCTGGCATGTGTGCGAAGTTTTAGTATATAGTTCGCGGCCTTTCCAAGGCATGTGTGCGAAGATCAGTCATAATATCGCAGCCAACCCCTGGCGTGTGTGCGAAGATCAGTTCAAGAAGGTATACTAGTCTAGCTGTATCTCATCATTTACCAACCTCACCCTGAGGACTATCTCATTAAGTTCCATTTACTAAGTATGCACGTATAATCATCCAATCCCATTCCCACCCTGGGAACCCCATGCCTTGGCTGTGTGAACTCACCTTGGGTTGCTCGGCAGATACACAAAGAGAAAAAGAGAGTTCTTGAACTAACAGTGGTCAACCACGTCCTAACAGGGTTATTACATAAGTCAGGTTCGCATATAGCACGTATGTTGTATCACATAGGTTAACACGTTGCAAGCATGCAAGGATTCATGGTAAACATGTACTCGTAACAACAATCAGATAAACAATCTAAGTGTTCGGCCCAAACATAACCCGGCCCAAATAATATTCTCCCAACCTATCAGCCCAATCAGATAAGTAGTCCAAATAGCAGAGGTGTAAACAAGTCCAGTTATTCGGCCCAAATAGTTGGGCTCGTGTTAGTGTGTAAGTCCAATTATGTGTCCGTGCATGGTCTCGACTCGCAACAGAGATTACGAGTCGCAACAAGGGAGATCTCGACAGATGCATATCCTTCGAGACTAGGTGGTTTCGAGTCCGGTCTCGAGTCGCAACGGGGTTACGAGTCGTAACTACTGGTCTCGGCTCATCATGGTTTAGTTACGAGTCGCAACCGGGACTCGCAACCATGGTTTCGGCTCATGCTGTTGTTGTGTGAGGTTCCGAGTCGCAACAAGACTCGAAATCTCAGTTTCGACTCGCAATCCGTGTGCCTAACAACTTGTAACAGTTTCCATGTTTCATGCAATCAGTTATGCCAATCAATTATCAATTTCCATAATTCAAATCAACTAACAGTTTCTCATGAATCCTACCAAGTATTATCGATCAAACAGGCAATAACAACATAAATTCTTATGAACCCTAATTTAACCATCTGAACAATAATACCACTTAATCATATTAAGTTCCGGTTCCATGCACGTTCATAATCTGATTTGCAAAACATCACAGCCGATCCAAAAGACATTAACATTAAACATCATCAACAATAAAATCCGATTTCGTAACATGTGGCCGATTAGCTAACCTATCCGACCGATCAATCAAGCAAGTTTGGCCGATTGACTAGCCGATCAACAACAACATCCTAACAATCCAGTTAACATGCATATCCAATTAACAACATATCTGATTAACAACATATCCGATTAACAACACATCCGGCCGGTTTATAATACGTTCGGCCGATCGAACAAAGCTTAATTTAACACAGAATCATTCAAAGCATGCGATCTTATAATCATTCAATCAATAGGTCACAATTAAACACTAACCGATCGGGTAGAGGTGATTCGAATTCGGGGTTGATGTCCGGCCGTCTTGTGTTTGCGAACGAGAGGGAGAGTTTGTGTGTGTTCTTGATTGCTAAGTTTTGTAAAACTAAAACCCTAGAGGTAATATGTGTATATATATATGTACGTACAAGGGATGTGGGCCGAAACCCCCACATGGGTTTTCTCATGGTCTCGAGTCCAACCATATGGACCGAGTAGGTTCTTGTAAATGTTTCACTAATCGGTTCAAGTATATGCAATCACATTAAATCACGTAACATGCAACATTCAATATAATCACGAAATCACACAATCGTGTAACACATAACCTATCATGTATTCGTTCAAGTAACATAGTTCACGTGAGCATATAACGTTACACAAGATAAGTCTAGAGTACGGGTTGTCACATTATCCCCAACTAATTGGAAATTTCGTCCCGAAATTTGGTATGCACTCACTGAGGAAGCTAGGTAAGTTCAATCGTTCAATGGTTTTTCCTGGGGTGTCACATCCTCCCCCCGTTGATCTGGAATTTCGTCCCGAAATTCCGAAGTAGTAGCTTCAGCCTCAGTAGTGGTAGCATTGGTTTCAAATAACTGGGGGTACTTTTCTGTCATCCTGTCTTCGCGTTCCCAGGTGTACTTTGGGCCACGTTGGAGTTCCAACGAACTCGAACAAGAGGGATTCTCTTGTGTTTGAGGACCTTCACATCCCGGTCCGTGATTTCAACTGGTTTCCCGACGAACTGCAACCGCTCGTCGATAGTTCGGCACCTGAAAGACATTGTGAACTGCCCCGAGTTCAGCTGGTACGTTCGATCTATAGGCTACCCTGCCTATGCGTTCTATGATTTCGAATGGTCCCCGACCTGATATTCCAATGGCTTCCTACGCTTGTCCGCGTAGGCTTTCCGACGGTCGCGTGCTGCCGCCATGCGTTGTCGTATCTGTGCAATCTTTTTCCGTGGCGTCCATAAAATCTCTGGACCCGTAATCTAACTATCCCCCACCTCTGCCCAACAAAGAGGTGACCGGCATTTACGCCCGTACAATGCCTCGAATGGAGCGGCTTGTATGCTATTGTGCTCATGTTTAATCGTGAGTCGAATGGTTTGTGCATTGCTTGCCAAAGTTCTGACGTGAATCGTGCATCGCGATCCGAAATGATGGACGTGGGCACCCCGTGCCTCGAAACAATCTTCTTTAAAATAGATGTCTGCGAGAGTGGAGAACTTGTCCGTTTCCTTAATCGGTAGGAAGTGTGCAGACTTGGTGAGTCGATCCACGATCGCCCATATGGTATCGTTCCCATGCTGGGATCGAGGTAGGCCTGTAACGAAATCCATGGAAATTTCTTCCCATTTCCACTGAGGTATCCTAAGCTGCTGAAGTAGGCCCTGTTAGTTTCTGGTATTCAACCTTGACTCTCACTCAGGTCAAGCATTTTCCGACGTATGTAGCAATGTGGGCCTTCCTACTAGGCCACCAATAAGTAGTGCTGATGTCTTAGTACGTTCTATCCGACCCTGGATGCACTGAGTGGTAAGACTTGTGAGCTTCATCCATCACAAGTTCGCGTAGACCGCCATAAAGTGGGACCTAAATACGCCCCGTTACATAGTAGGCGCCGTCTGCCTTCTGTCCTAATCGTTGTCTTGAGCCGCGTAAGGCATTCAGCCTTGACGTTTTCGGGCTTCCGTGCTTCTATCTGAGCAGTTCGTATCTGTGCTGGCAGGCTAGTCTGGATCGTAAGCTGTAGCGCTCGCACGCGCTGAGGTAGAGTGTTCTTCCGACTGAGGGCGTCCGCCACAACCTTGGCCTTGCCTGAATGGTACTTGATGGCGCATTCGTAGTCGCTAAGTAGTTCAACCCATCGTCGTTGACGCATGTTCAAATCCTTCTGCTCAAGAATATGCTCGAGACTCCTGTGATCGGTGTAAATCGTGCATCTGGTACCGTACAGGTAGTGTCGCCATATCTTAAGCGCGAAAAACAACAGCTCCCTGCTCTAAATCGTGCGTCGTGTAGTTGCGTCCATGAATCTTAAGTTGACGTGAAGCGAAAGCGATAACCTTGTCGCGCTGAAAAGCAGTCTCCTGGGGCTCTCCCAGCAATAGGTGACACCCTTCTGTGTCAGTAGCGTAAGTGGCTGAGCAATCTTCGAGAAATCCTTGGTAAACCGTCTGTAGTTCGTGGTGCAAGCCAGTTTCTGGTTGGGTCTACCTTGGATGGATCGACACGGATCCCATCCTTGTTCACTACGTGGCCTGGGAAGTGGACTTCTCGAGTACTATGACAAACTCGTCTAGGTAGGGTTTGCACACCCTGTTCATAAGGTCCTTAAATACGGCAGGAGCGTTCAAATAATATCAAGCCATCCATCATATCAAACATAAAGTATAGTAATTAAAATAGTCCATAAAACCCAGTACGATTCATGTTCAAACCAAACTTTGTTTGAGTAACAGAGACATAATAAAGAAAATCCCAAAACGAGTTATAAGTTCAAACAGCGTCTCCTTGTCCTAGCATGAAAGCTCGACCCCTTGCCTCGTTGCCATTGTTGTTGTTGTTGTTTCCATTGCCCTGGTTATTGTTGTTGTTCTGATTCTGGTTCAACTGTGGGCAATCGCGCTTGTAATGACCTTCTGCCCCACACTGGAAACATCCCCGATTTCCACGCTGTGGCTGCTGCTGCTGCTGTGGGTTCTGAGGAACTGGTGGTGGAAGTTGCTGGTCCTGGTTTGCAGGTCGTGAGCTCCTGCAATCTTTGGCTTCATGCCCAATCTTGAGACATCTCTGGCAACGTTCCTTGCGACACCTTCCACTGTGGTGCTTGTTACACTTGTTGCATAGTGGGTGTACTCCCCTGTATCCACCCTGCTCCTGACTGCCAGATGATTGCTGACTCGGATTCTGGTAGTCATTCGTCCTGCGCTGCTGTGCTTGAGACTGTTCGGAATCCCCATCCCATTTCCATTTGTTGTCGCTGGGTGTAGCAGTAGTAGCAGCTGAAGTGACTGTAGCAGTAGCGTTGACACGCTTAGGCAGTTTATTCTGATCCACTGCCTGGTCGGTGATGCGATGAGCGAGGCGTTGGATTTCCTGGATGTTTTCGAGGTTAGCCGACGTCACGTGGCTCTGAATCTCCGGTGCCAAACCCTTGAGATACAACTCAATGCGCTTGTATGGAGGGTCCACCATAGTAGGACACAGAACTGCCAGCTCGTTTGACCGTTTCGTATACGCTTCGATCTCTGACCCAATCATTTTCAGGTTATACAGCTCGTCTTCCAGCTTGTGAATGTCTTCACGCGTGCAATACTCACGCTTGATGAGTTCCTTAAAATCGTTCCATGGGGTGGCGTTCGCAGCTGCCAACCCTAAGATTTGAACTTGGGCGTTCCACCAAGTTAGTGCTATTCCCTCCAAGGTGCCGGTGGCAAACTTGACCTTGCGAGCCTCAGGGCACTCGCACATTTCGAATACGGATTCTAGCTTCTCAAACCAGTGGAGGAGTCCCACTGCCCCCTCTGTGCCGCTGAAGGAATTTGGACGACAGTCCATGAAGTTCTTAAAGGTGCAAACTTGCTGCGCTGGTTGACCTATTGTGTACGAATAGGGCAAAGTTTAAATACAGGGCTAGCTTAGGAATGTAGGATCTAAAGATCCTAGTGTAAGTTATGACTACAGGGTATACTACCTGCTTGAGCAGCTGCAAGTGCCGCAGCAACTTGAGCTTGAACGAGAGCCTCTAGCTGGGCTTGAGTCATGTTGATCCTTCCAGACATGATCTTCATAGTAAGAGTAACGTAAATGAGAGTGGGTCGCGAGTAGGGCGATGACAGAAAAGTGTAAGCACGTAGGTGTTCTCATGTAACAAAGTCATGTGTATCTAAACGTAATGCGAGCAAAGTTCTAAGCAGTTCTAGCAAACAGGCAATAGCATAAACCTTATTACCTAGGATGTCGAGTCTTGCACGTGGAGCGAAGCGTCGTTGTGGATCGTTGAGAGCACTGTTCTGGTTATAGTCTGGTTTTAATAAAAACGTTTCCCCACATTAAAACCAAGTTCTCTATAACCAATGGCTCTGATACCAATCTGTCACACCCCCAAAATCCACACGCGGAGTATCACCGCTTGGAGGCGTGACATGACCAGGATCCTAACCACCAATCATATTGAACGTATAAAGTAGTTAAGTATAGCGGAAGCATTTAAGTAACCCAAACAATAGTATGTATGATTTAACATGAGTGTTGAAACATTTTTCATGATCCTTTGCCCACAACGACCTGCTCCTCCCTGTGCAAGCTCCATAATGTTCCTAAGGTCCTGCAAGGCATGCAGCAAATAATCAACAAACTAGTTGAGCGAGTTCACAGAAAGTAAGTTCAGTAATGGAGTAGTATAGCAAACATTGCGTTCGTTTATCTAGTCATGCATCGTATTAGTTCGTTCATTGTTCATGTATAGTATTGATTCGTATCGCGGGCCATTTCGGCATGTATGCGAAGTTTAGAGAAAGTTCTCAAGTATTCTAGACTATGTATATTTGTATCGCGGCCACCCTGGCATGTGTGCGAAGTTTTAGTATATAGTTCGCGGCCTTTCCAAGGCATGTGTGCGAAGATCAGTCATAATATCGCAGCCAACCCCTGGCGTGTGTGCGAAGATCAGTTCAAGAAGGTATACTAGTCTAGCTGTATCTCATCATTTACCAACCTCACCCTGAGGACTATCTCATTAAGTTCCATTTACTAAGTATGCACGTATAATCATCCAATCCCATTCCCACCCTGGGAACCCCATGCCTTGGCTGTGTGAACTCACCTTGGGTTGCTCGGCAGATACACAAAGAGAAAAAGAGAGTTCTTGAACTAACAGTGGTCAACCACGTCCTAACAGGGTTATTACATAAGTCAGGTTCGCATATAGCACGTATGTTGTATCACATAGGTTAACACGTTGCAAGCATGCAAGGATTCATGGTAAACATGTACTCGTAACAACAATCAGATAAACAATCTAAGTGTTCGGCCCAAACATAACCCGGCCCAAATAATATTCTCCCAACCTATCAGCCCAATCAGATAAGTAGTCCAAATAGCAGAGGTGTAAACAAGTCCAGTTATTCGGCCCAAATAGTTGGGCTCGTGTTAGTGTGTAAGTCCAATTATGTGTCCGTGCATGGTCTCGACTCGCAACAGAGATTACGAGTCGCAACAAGGGAGATCTCGACAGATGCATATCCTTCGAGACTAGGTGGTTTCGAGTCCGGTCTCGAGTCGCAACGGGGTTACGAGTCGTAACTACTGGTCTCGGCTCATCATGGTTTAGTTACGAGTCGCAACCGGGACTCGCAACCATGGTTTCGGCTCATGCTGTTGTTGTGTGAGGTTCCGAGTCGCAACAAGACTCGAAATCTCAGTTTCGACTCGCAATCCGTGTGCCTAACAACTTGTAACAGTTTCCATGTTTCATGCAATCAGTTATGCCAATCAATTATCAATTTACATAATTCAAATCAACTAACAGTTTCTCATGAATCCTACCAAGTATTATCGATCAAACAGGCAATAACAACATAAATTCTTATGAACCCTAATTTAACCATCTGAACAATAATACCACTTAATCATATTAAGTTCCGGTTCCATGCACGTTCATAATCTGATTTGCAAAACATCACAGCCGATCCAAAAGACATTAACATTAAACATCATCAACAATAAAATCCGATTTCGTAACATGTGGCCGATTAGCTAACCTATCCGACCGATCAATCAAGCAAGTTTGGCCGATTGACTAGCCGATCAACAACAACATCCTAACAATCCAGTTAACATGCATATCCAATTAACAACATATCTGATTAACAACATATCCGATTAACAACACATCCGGCCGGTTTATAATACGTTCGGCCGATCGAACAAAGCTTAATTTAACACAGAATCATTCAAAGCATGCGATCTTATAATCATTCAATCAATAGGTCACAATTAAACACTAACCGATCGGGTAGAGGTGATTCGAATTCGGGGTTGATGTCCGGCCGTCTTGTGTTTGCGAACGAGAGGGAGAGTTTGTGTGTGTTCTTGATTGCTAAGTTTTGTAAAACTAAAACCCTAGAGGTAATATGTGTATATATATATGTACGTACAAGGGATGTGGGCCGAAACCCCCACATGGGTTTTCTCATGGTCTCGAGTCCAACCATATGGACCGAGTGGGTTCTTGTAAATGTTTCACTAATCGGTTCAAGTATATGCAATCACATTAAATCACGTAACATGCAACATTCAATATAATCACGAAATCACACAATCGTGTAACACATAACCTATCATGTATTCGTTCAAGTAACATAGTTCACGTGAGCATATAACGTTACACAAGATAAGTCTAGAGTACGGGTTGTCACAAGGATGAAACCCGAGCGTTAATGTCCTTATCTCATGCGTTTTATTGCGTTTTAAGTGATTACATGCTTTGAATGTGATAACTATGAGAGATTGTGGTTTTGTAGGTTAATCGCTTAAATCAGTGAACTTAAAGTGTTTAGAGATGGAATGGAATGCCCGAGGATGATAAACAAGGCAAAGTATAGTGTTCTGGATTTGTTTCAGGCCGGAAAATAGCTTGGAAGTGCAAGAAATGAGAAAGAATAAAGTCTAGGGGCCTCCTAGTCATTTGATGAAAGTTACATTGTGAAGGGAATGGGGGAGTTAAAACCCGTCGTAGGCTACGGTGGGTATCCCGTAACCTACGACTAGCATACATAGTCCAAGTGTCAACAGCGCCTCTACACCGTAGCTTACGGTTGGAATACCATAGCGTACGGTCAGGTTATACAAGTTAAAAGTCAACAGAAGTAGTCCATTGTAACCTACGGTTGATGTCCCGTAAGTTACAGCCAAAGGAAGATAAAAGGAACAGAACTGGTGAACTGTAACCTACGGTATGAGTCCGTAGGCTATGGCGGGAGCGAGTGTGTATTTTGACTTTTCGGTTGGTTAAAAAGGAATTTTTATAACCCTAACTAGGGGTTCAGCCAACACACGATTTGGGGGATAAAGAACACATCTTTGGGGCATTCTTTCACCACTTTCATCATAATTTCCATCCAATCAACCGTACCGAAGATGAATTCAACCATTGTTCAAGCATTTGAAGATCAAATCACTGAGATGAGCAGCTAATTTCCTAGTGGTTTCCCCCGGGTGGAGGATTCTTGTAAGTAGACTAAGTTATGTGTTTTTTATTGTGTTTGAACTTGGTAATCTAAGCATTCGATGCTTTTTACCATTTGATTCAATTGATTGGATTGTAACGATTGGTGTTACTTTAATTCTTTATTCTAATTCATTCAATTCCCGAGAATTCTAGCAATTGAGATATATTTGATAAGGGTTACGTTTGATAGTTTCAATTGATTATTCATATGATAACCTTCCATTGTTTTGCAATCGAAGTAAGTAGTTTTTGGATAATCACAATCAATTAAGTGAATTATGTAATCATGTATATGTGAATGTGACAATCAAACACGCAACTGAAGTCTATTTTAAATCTAAAATCCGGAGGAACCATTGTTTTCTCTCATTATTACAAGCTTGTTTTAGTATTTATTAGTTTAATCAAACAACTGATTTTACATTTTTGCAATTAGTTCCTTTATACTTAATCAACAACGCTTTCCACCATACTCCTCTAGTTCGATATCCTATTTACACTATCTACATAGTTATTTAGGTTTTTGTATGACACTCACGACAGTCATCAATTACCCTACAAGGGGAAACGAAGGTGTGTGAGTTTTCGGATTTGGTGAGAGATTCGGATTCGAAATTTAAGTATATAAAAGTATGTACACAAAAATATTTCTTGTCTTAAACACTTGTTTTGACACTAAGATTTTTATGTGATTTCATGGGTCCTAACTTGCCCATTAGAATCAATAACGAGGAATTTAGAATGAAGATAAAGTAACGTATATTCATAACATTTAACCATCAACCGGTTAATATTAAGAATTTGGCTATGTATATAATATATATATATATATATATATATAGGGGAAGGTTCAAATGAAAACCACTAGTTATTGTGAAAATTCGAAAACTAATTAAAAAAAGCCAAAAAACATACAATTTTTTTTAATTTTTTTTTGCAAACCAAATTTCGCAGGTTTTTTTATATATAAAAAAATTTCAAAAAAAAAAAAAATTTGTGTAGTGCACATGTGTAATACTGCACATGTGTATGTGTACTACACATGTGTATTATTACACATGTGCATTACACAATTTTTTTTTTGAAAAAAAAGTTTTTTATATATAAAAAACCAGCGATTTTTATAAAAAAATTGAAAAAAAAAAGTTTTGTGTGTTTTTAAGGCTTTTTTTAATTAGTTTTCGAGTTTTCACAATAAAAGTGGTTTTCATTTGAACCATCCCCATATATATATATATATATAATATAGTCCATCATAAAATATCATAGAATTCATGTAAGTCAAGCATGAAGGTATGTATACCTCTTTGTATGATTCAACAAAGCGCAAAGTTTAACAACATAGTTAATAAACCCGGTTGGTCATAAATAAAAATAACATAAACTAACTAATTTTTCCAAGTAGCCAAGTAAGATCCACCCGGGTGTTCCATACCGATCATGGTAAATGTTGGAGGTGCGGCGGGGCTGTGTTACTTTGAGTCTTGGAAGCTACTTGGATGTTCATACACAAGTACACAAATGAGGTAGTGGAACTAGTTTGGAAAGCCAAGGCTCCCATGGTTCACACTTCTACCAAAACACGAGTTCATCCATATTGTAGATGATGAATCTTAGATGGTTTCAACACTTGGGACATGTATAAGAAAAATTTAAAAGAGTTTTTGATCTTGTTTCTTGGTGGAAATCAACCAAAACACAAACCCACAACTATGAGCTTAGTTAGGAGCTTGGTGGGTACAAGATTTCACCAAGTTTTAGTCAAGAAATGCAAGATGCAAGAACATCAATGAAAGCAGAATTTTAACTCTACTTTGGACCTCAAATATGGTGAGATTTCTGTTAATCCAGGAACCGATGAGTTTGATGGAGCTTCGTGTGACAACTGGCAAATAACTGGTAATTCCGTACAATCTAATCACTATTTATATTTCTAAATCTCATGCATCTAGCGTAATTTAATTACGTAACTGTGTCGTATATTGGATAGCAGTGTTAGGACAAGAAAACAAAGCTAAAACATATGTTGGTTTTCGTCGTAATGCGAAACCAAACGAACAATGTCCTAAAAGTGTTGGTAGAAAGTGCTGCGTGCACTATTCACGGTTACACTATTCATGCCAGCAAACCGTGAAATCAGACCAAAACACTGAAAAACGACACTCGGATAACATAACTGAGTCCATTTATATGAGAAAACATTATTAAGAAAACACATCTTGCAAAGAAACAAGGCTTTCCGGTATGACGCCCTAACCTCAAAAATGTCCGTTTCAGCTTAAAAGTAGCACTTTTAACGCGTCCGAACTTATAACAAAGCATTTCCGGGACTTCGGAATAATGTCAATTGATGAAAAACATACTAAAACAATAAGATGATATCAACGGAATATTCATAATCACAAGTTTCCGGCGTTACGTCGCTATGCACTAAACTAGTCCGTTAGCGACTCGACGAACTAGTAAGTGGTATTTTTGGCCACAAAACAACCAAACGAAAAAGCTAGTGAACTAGTTAAGCTTAATTTGGAACTCGAAATCACTTCATACATCGTTTGGTTGCGGGATGACAACTTGCGGCAAACTTTCGTCGGTACGAAATGAAAGTGCCATTAACTAGCCGACGCCTAAACGAAAAGTATTTAAGGTATCAAAATACAACTTACACTAGTCTAGCGAGCTAGTTAACCATATTTTGGCGTCGTAAACACCTTGAATAAACGCTATAGCATAAATGGTAAATTAAAAACATCGCTCCCGGTACTATATTACACCTTTCATATCTTACCCTGGATCGAACCGGCGAACAGACTAGTGGAATTCTTGCCATCCAAAATCAATACCCACTAAACTAGTAAACTAATTAGATTTTGTTTAGAATCCTAAACTACCATTAAACCCCTAATCACTACAATTAATTTAATTACTAAAATAACTACATTTATAACCATTTTTATAAAAAAAAAAAGAAAAAAAAAACATATAATACCACCCCCATACATGAGCCGAAATCAAGGTGGGCCCCAACCTTTGATCTTACTTGAATTCTTGAAAGATTTGAGGCATGGTAATTGTTGAAAAATTGTAACACCTACCATACTCCATACTACACCTCCATAACTTATCTTTCAACATCATTTCATTCACTTAAAAATTTCAAAGGAACCTCCCCACATCTTCATCCATTTCGGCAGCCATATACACCCCCCATAAACCCGCCATAAATTTTCCATAAACACCTTATTTTCACATAAACTAGCCACTAAAAGATCACTTGTACATGGAGTAAACATGGAGCCTCATTAGGAGCACTTCTTAGAGCTTAACTGTCTTTTTATTTTGTCTAGATTGTGCAATATTGTAAGTCTTCTAATCACCATTTTTAAGCTTCATATTACTACTTAGTCTCAAAAGTACAAGTTGATTATCTTGAAGCTTAATAAAAATCACAACAAAAACCCTAATCTCAAAGCTAATAAACATTAAATCTAACTATATTATGTATTAATATGTGTAGATTAGTGTAGTTATTTTGTATGATCATATTGTTTATGTTGATCTTGTTAATATTAGTGATTTAAAGTCTATGTTTATGATGATCTTGCTAGTAGATTAATGTAGTGTTCAAGATTAGTGTTCATCTTACCATGATGAACTTAAAAATGTGATTTAAACATGGTTATGTTTAAATCTTGAAAGATCATCATACTCACTTTCATGAACTAATTATACAATTTTTTGATTTCATAAAGAAGCAAGTGTTTAAATGGATTTAACATTTAATTTTGGGAGTTTATTAAACTTTGTACTTACAAGTTAAGTTTAATAACTTGATTTTTATGAAATATCATCATAAAAAGTCTAGTAATCAAAGGGGTTAAAGTGGGAAAACTTGATTTGGAAATTGATTATGATTGTGGGTTTAAACGCGTTTTTATAACGTGGGAAACGTCATAGTTTTAGGGGAAACTATGGCGAATTTTTCTAAAAATCTAATCGCGATTAAAGAGGGGATTAAAGGGTGATTAACAAGGTTAAACGCGATTAGTGGTCTTAAACGTCATTACGGAAACTTTGATGAGAATATTTAAGGTTTAAATATTCAAGAAGTTCTTATGAACTTAAACTTATTTTTTTTTTTTACAAAAATAAATGGGTAAAAAAAATATAACAATATGTGAGTCTAATTTTTGGTAAGAAAAATTATATATTTTGAGACATATCAAGTATGTGTATATGTGCTATATATGTGTATGTATTAGATACCTATAGGGTGATCAAAATAAATACACAAACATGTTCCTACATGGTCCAAGAAATGCTAGTAAAATCGGACAATTATATAAAATGGCCGAAATGGAAATACATAACACTTGATGACGACAATTTGGGCGCATCGACAACGTAAACAAGTTACTACAAAGTCGAGTCTAAAATAACATATTTTGGACGTTTAAACGAGCACATATGTAAGTGACCTATAACAAGAATCCGGAAAGTCGAAAACTATTAAATTTACCATGTATTTTTCATAGGAAAAATGAACTTATTTAAAGTTTGCTACTTGGTAACATTTTGGTAAAAATTGCAAGATTATGTTAATGGACTCATAAAGTTAGAATTGGGCCTATCAAAGTTAGTAATGGGCTAGGCCCAAATTCCTTAATACATGGGCTAGGGCCTAATGGCAATATAACATGGGCTCGGCCCAATAACAATAAAACATGGGTTAGGCCCAATAACATAGATAACATGGGCTCGGCCCAATAACAATAAAACATGGGTTAGGCCCAATAACATAGATAACATGGGCTCGGCCCAATGACATGGGCTCGGCCCAATAACATTAAAACATGGTTAGATATGATAACATAAATGACATGGGCTCGGCCCAATGACATGGGCTCGGCCCAATGACATGAGCAAAGGCTCAATGACATGCGTGCACTGCACGAGGACGTGTGAAGAACGAAGCCGATCACACATAAGTCAATACACATAGAATACATGAATACGCTTATGAATTCAATACGAATAGAATACATGTATACACATAACAATCGAGCGATTAAACTATCAACGCTCTAAAATACAAAGTTGTTCCAAAAATGACAAACGAGAACATAATAAAGAATTCAAGATGAACAACTTGTACGAGGTCCGAAAGACCTAGTGTCTAACGAGATTAGTACACATGTAGGTTATTGACACGTACGGACGCTCACTTCGTTATCATATTACACGGAACGCAAATTTGTGAGTTCATGTCCCTCCTTTCACTGTTTTCAATGTTTTGTTTTCAAAAACATCGAGGGGAAATACATGCTAAAACTATTGGTATGTTAGTTACGGAGTAGTAGATAACATGATCAATGTGCATAAGTAGGGAGATAACATTAGTAACCATTAATCACTTAGTGACCAAGGTGCAAAAGGTGTAGATCTATTGGGCTTGAGGCACGCCCCACTCCTGGTTGGTATACCCTGGAGTGCTTTTGTGATCCCAAATGATGACAAAGTGTTCTCGGTTTGGTTATTTACTTATGGTACATTATGTCAGGGGCTCGCTACCCACTGATAGATCCTTAACAGACTCCATGTATGAATCAGAACATACCATGATTACCATATTTCATTTTCATGAATACTACGATTACAAGATTTCATTTTCATGAATACTACGATTACATATGATAACAAAAACTGCATGAACTCGCTCAACTTTTGTTGACTTTTTAAAACTACATGTATTTCAGGAAACAAGTCTTGAGCCGGTGATACGTGATTGGATGCAATGATTACCTTTCTTACGTCACACATAATACGCTTCCGCTACTAGCAGGGTGTGACAGATTGGTATCAGAGCTCCGATTGTAGTGAACCGGGGACAAACTTTTATAAAGTTTGGTCTACAATCACCAAGGGCTCTCACATGAAAACAAAGTCGATAACAATACACAAATGATTTCAAAAGTATGACAAAAATGACAAAAGGTTTTCATTGTGTCACGATAACATGAGGATCTATCACACGAGCTCAATCATAAGTAACGGATATGGATCAATACATGTTTAGTCTATAAGGAATAGACTCGAAACACTAGGAATTACATGTGAAACAAGAGAACAAAAATAACATGAGATTTAGTGATTATATATATAATGTATTTATATATGTGATGTACGGAATATTTTGCCATGAACGAAAATAACTTCGACTACGAATCCTATTATTACACTTGACTCACGTGATAAGAATGACGACCTCGCGTCTATTACGAAGCCTATGGCGGGCGTGGTCCCTGAGAGAGACCCTAAAGCATTGATCCTATGGAAGATGGTTGTTTTCCCTCGGATGGTATATGTCCGGCTTCCGTAGTGACGTCGAGCCGGAGGTGGCACCCTTGGACAACAACTCTACTAGTGGGACGAGGTCCTTGAGATTCATATTATTCATGCTCGATTACATTCCCGTCCAGACAAGGAAGATGAAGTACTCCTCTTGAAGGTGCCCCTCCAGTTGCTATTATTACAAATTCTTTTGTTTCTATTTTGGCTTACGTTGTGCCCTTTCATGAGTAATGACAAGGGGCATTGGCACGTGGACCAACATAAAGGTCCCTTCTATGTTGAAGGTATGTAGACAATAGACTCCTCTCTCTGACTGATCGTCTGCTTTGAACGAGAGACACTGGGGTGACCATACAAGACAATTTATTATTACGGGGGCCCACGTAATAACAACTTGTAGTGCATGGGAAACCTGGTGGGCTCTGTGGGTCAAACTAAGAGATCACTATCCGTTCGAAGTTCTTAAGTTGTTCAAATTTCTACCTAGTAGGACACTAACCGGAACGGTTACTATAACACTCTACGATACAGGGAAACTACACGTATTGTTTACACTTAACATTCGATCTATAACACGAGTCGTCTGAGACTAGTCATCGAAAGCAAACAAAACTCGTTAGCCACTCATGGAGGATTTTTCCTCAACATTCTCGAAATTCTTGTACATGGGCTGGTTCTTTGGTGTCTATGACACCTTACCTTATCTTAGTTATCGGAGATGATTACATTAAACTCCATCGTTTGATATTTGTCTTATTCCAAGGGATACTATGGCATGAGCCAAGCTACAACCCCTTCATTGTATTATTCGACATCTATGGAAATTATAACAATCTTGTCGAAGCTCATGGAGCTCAAGGAGTATCAACGTATTCGTCACACGGGCTAGTGCGGCGAAGGATTTTTCCTACTTTGGGCGATCGAGATCCATGAAGTATGGGATACACGTTGTAAAAATTGGAGACGACCGTTTGGTTTCTCCTTCTCAACGAATTACTTCTTTTCCCATTTAGGCACATGGCTAATACACTCAAGAGGTACTATGCATTTTGGAATGCATTTATTCATGTATATCATTGTTCAAACATACCAGAGCAACGCTGTCTTGAGGTTTCCATGACCAATCACATTCTTAATTCTTAGGCGCATGATAGGCTATATCTGTCCAACTAAAAGCCTAGACCTAATGATACTATGTATCGGAAACAACGCGACATCGACAAGAAAATCTACGCCTAGAAGAGGGTCAGTTAATCAGCGCCCTGCTATTAAAGTTGAACTAGAGGTCATATGGAACAACATGAGGTTGTCGAGTCGACACTAGTTGTAACACCCCGTGTTTTCCAAAGTCAAAGTCAAAGTCAAGTGTTGACTATTATTGGAATTAAAGATTAATAAAGATTAATTTCATTTTAGTTTCATTTTGATTTTCGTATTATTTGGAGTAAGTGTTGTATAATTAAACTAATCGACCGATAATCGAATTGTGAATCAACGACCGACTGTGAATGATAGGAAGTAACAATGCAATAAAGCTAGTCAATCAATAATCAAGCTAATCAGATCAATCATCAAAACTCAAGTGTGGGGATTTTGGTACTTTTATACGTGTGTGTGTGCCTTATGTGTTACTTGTGTATGCTTATTTTTAAGTCAAAGTGTGTGGTGAATCAATCAAATCAATCAAGACTCAAAGGTGAATCAAACTCAATCGAAATCGAATCCAAATCGTGGTGTAAGGATGCTTGTATGTTAGATATAGTAGTTGGAACTAAAAGTAATTTGATTAGGAATTCTATCATTCTCAAATCATCATTCATCAAAGTCGAAATATCAAAATCGTCGCGAAATACTCAAGACTAGGCAAGCCGTTCGAACAGGGCAACCTGATCGAACAGGCTAGCCGATCGAACAGGGCAACCTGATCGAACAGGCTAGCCGATCGAACAGGCTGTTCGATCGGACAGCTGCTCGATCAGGAATGCTGTTCGATCAGCTGACCCTTTCCTCTTTTGGAAGCCTATAAATAGGGCTGTCTTTGTCAACCTTTCCACTTTTGGAAAAGCTCTGACCGACCAGCCTCTTCTTCTCACTAAATCTCAGATTTCTCTCAACCCGGTAAGTATTTCACTCTAATCCTTGTACGTTTTTGTTCATTAATCGATTCTCCATCTTTCTATCTTTCAAAATCTGAATTTCATCCATGAAATCACCAAGATCTAGGTGTTCTTGAGTGATGTCATCATGGTATTCTTGGTGTTCATCAAGAACTTCATGTTCTTGACTTCATTCAACCATGAATAAGCTAGATCTAACCGATTTTCACATAAATAACCTAAAATCTTCCAAAGATCTTAACATTTCACGGTGGGAAAGGATTGGAAGATGGGTTTTCATCTATCTTTCAACTCTTTTACACTCAAACCGGTGAAAACGAGGCTTGAACCGATTTATAAACCATTCTAAACAAACACATGGTTCAAGATTCGGGTTCTACCGGGAGATATACCGACTCCGGGTTAAACGTTAAACTTGGGTTCCAAACCGTCTCTGACCGAGTTTGGGTGATTCCTGCTTAAGTCAGTAGGCTAAATGGGGACTTCGGTTTTGTGGTTCAACTCGTAGTCAAAATATCTCTAAAACATCAACAATTAACGGGAATAACCAAGTGTTAGGTGAAAAGTTAACCGAATCGAGAAGCTGGCCGAACGGCTAGGCTGTTCGATCGAACAGCCCAACCGAACGACTATGCCAGCCGATCGGCTAGGCTAACCGATCGACTAGCACTTAGGCCCCCAAACTCACAAGGTGTAATATTGACGAGGTACCGTTCGATCGACTACGCTACTCGATTGTAATCATTACTACTCGGATCATGAGATACTACACTTAAACACTTAGACTCTTGAAACAATGGAATGCCACCCGATCGAGCATGCTAACCGATCGAGTGACATCTTGCCAAGTCTGCAATGCTAACCGATCGGTTGGGCTAACCGATCGAACAGTTGTTCGATCGACCAACCTGAAGGGTAGTACAAACCCTCATACACAAACACATCCTTCACATCAAAGGAAGAAACAATCCACTTGAAGGAACCAGCCGATCGAGCCAGCCAGCCGATCGAATGGATGTTCGAACGGACTTTCAAACCAATCGAACAGCCCACTCGATCGAATAGCTGTCCGATCGATTGGTCTATCCGATCCAGTTTCCTCTGTTTACTTTTCCGCGTTACTCATCGTAGTGTTATCGAACTATTCAGGCTAACCTATTCTCAGTGCTCCCTTCAATCCACCATCAACCACTGTGAGTATACTCGATCCCTTTTTGCTTTCAGCACTTTTGGGTGTTACATACGTAATCTATCAAGTTCACAAACAACACAAACTATTTGAACGCTAACCTACCTGCATGTAATACATGTCTAAATGATTGCTGTTTATTATGTGTACACGTGGAGTGCTATCTACCTGCTTTAGCAACGTAGTACTATAGTTTGGACTCAGCACCCGTTCACACGGGGGTTGCTAAGGACAATTACCTGCATGGATTACGGTGGTAATCATGTATTGCGAACTGTCTCGGACAGTCAACTCGAAGTCATTGGTATTGATGGTCCCAAGTTGATAATTTACATGCATCGTTTGCCCTTGTGTACGTACTTGGTTATGCGTAAACTATTCGAACTCTATATGCTATATCAAACTTGTGTACTCACCTTTACATTATATGTATTGACTTTTATTTTAACGTATGTGACAGGTGTTTAAGCTACTAGCGTGCTAGGGAAGCGAGGCAATAATAAACTTCTAGGAGCCTGTGTCCTTAGGGCAGTGTCCACGTACCTGTTCCAGGGCCATAATTATCTGTAGATCTTGCACTGGCACCTGTAGTCAGTAAGATCCACAGTGGTCGTCTAGAGGTCTTAAAACAATATTTACTTTTGGTTTGTAATAATTAAGAATTTGAGTTGTCGGAACAGTTCCCATATTGTTTAGTTGATTTCTATGATAACTTGTTATTATTTGGAACACGGTATGGGACGTGTTATATAACTAAATTGTATGATAGTTGTTGTGGAAACTTCTGAACAATCTGTTTCGCTCAGTGCCGCGCCCCGATGATTCCGCCATCGGTTGGGGTGTGACAGATTGGTATCAGAGCCATAACTATAGGGAATTAGGTTAGACACGATCTAGTCCGGATCGCTGTCTTAGAGACCTAGACTATAGTTAGGAACCAAGAGACCAAGTTTATGTGCTTATTTTATGTTGATTCCTTCTATTCTATCATTACATCCGAACTCCGAGCCAAATTTTGTAATTTGGACGGGATTAGGAGTGAAACCCGCAAATTCCTGCCTAAATTACAAATTTTTTTTGTCAATTATTTTGTGCGATTTCTATCAACAAACGGGGGAGAATTATACCAAATCAGGGCTGAAACCCTTAATTTGATGGAAACTTTCCTTTGAATTTTCTTAAAACAAGGAAGAAATTGCTAAGCTAGGGGTGAAACCCTAACCTTGGCAGTTTTTCCAACATTATTTCATCTCGCCAAGGCAATTGACGGACTCCAACGACCTGAACTCACGAGTATGGCCTAGAATGCGCATGCATGATGCCCAAGAATCGAGGCAGAAACATGTCCCCTAGAGTCGAAAGTGACGACAAGTCAACTGTGAATAGTTAAATTGCCATGGTTAGTCAAAGTCTAGTAGCCGCAGACAATCCATTTTCCGATTATGAGTGTTGCCTTGTTGATTTTATATGATTTACCTGTTTACGTGTTTTTAAGATTTGTTGGTTACTCCATTTGTTATCAATCTGCGTGACTTTTGTTGTTATCCTATCTCAATTCAAATCCTTGTTGATGTGATCCGAACGAAACCAGTGTGCTAGGCTACGCTATACGACTAAGTTAGACGATACGATGTGATGCTATCCGATACGCAAAACAAACGACACTCGACATGTGGATATAGGTTTCTGTTTTCTGACTGCTTCTGTGATAAAATTTCGTACGTGTTTAGGAAATTAAGTGCTCTATTTGCTTAGTTGCTTATGTGCTCTAATTGCCTCTGTGATATTGTGCTTATGTGTTTGTATGGGTTACGTGACGTGAAATGCGACGTGATTCTAAGCTTTAGTAAACTAAGACGTGCGAGACTCGAATTCGTTGTGTTGAGCCCTATGGCGATGTCTATTGCAGACCATGTCGTCATCATCAAGGCCTCGTCAACGTCTTACTCGTCGGGAGAAGAGAGATCGTCGTCTTGCTGCTATCCTCTCTAAAACAGTAGCAAAGGCTGTGAGTGAAGTATTCGAGAACGCAAGCAAGTCATCTGAGGAATCCCGAACCCTCACGCCCAAAGACTCCAACAAGGCTACTTTTAGCTTCAAACAATTCAAGGCATGTGGGCCAAAAGAGTTTACCGGTGAAGATGGCCCTACGGCACTGTTTCATTGGTTTGACTCGGTAGAAGTCACCCTTCGTCAAAGCGGATGCCCAGATCACCTCCGTACTCTCAATGCTACCGGTGTCTTCCAGTCGCGAGCTTTGGACTGGTGGACCGCAGAAAGAAACAAGCGCGGGAACGACGCTGCATACGAGCTGACGTGGAAGGAATTGAAAGCGATCATGATGGACGAGTTCTGTCCTCCCCACGAACGCCAAAAGTTGGAGGATGAGTTCTGGGGTATCAAGCAAAAGGAGGGAGACAATGCTGGTCTCACTGCTCGCTTCAAGCAATTGAGTATCATATGTCCCGACCAGGTCAAGACTTCTGACATGACCATCAAGAAATACATCCGTGCTCTTCCGGATTGTGTCGCAGATTTTGTTCACGCCGCCAAACCCGCAACGATCGAGGAAACCTACCTACTCGCTGCTGAGATTAACGACAAGCGAGTTAAAGCTGGTGTCTGGGATAAGCCATCCAAGTCGTTGCATCAAGTGACTACCGCATCAACCGACAACCCTACTGCTCAAGCCTCCAAGTCCTCAAGAAGGAGAAAGAAGAACAAGAGTTGCGCTGCCGCAACCACTGCTGCTCCCATTCAGTCTGTGCCAGCCCAACAGCAACAACCACAGCGCACTGCGCCAGTGATCAATGCGCCGCCAGCGAAGCGTGCGTACACCGGCCCCCACCCGCTCTGTGCTACATGTTCTTATCATCACCCGGTGGGTGTGGCCTGCCGTTTCTGTGTTCACTGCAACGTCTACGGGCATTTCACTGCGAGTTGTCGCTATGGTCCCCGTCAAGCTCAAGCTCAAGCCGCTGTCAACCAGGCTCTACTCCCTGCTCCTCAAGCTCCTCAAGCTGCACAGGCCCCAGCAAACAATGTTCGGACCTGCTTCGCGTGTGGTGACCCTAACCACTTCGCAAACCGGTGCCCGAACAGGGTGGTGAAACAAGAAGCTCAACAGCCCCAGCAACAACAACAACAGCCTCAACAACAAGCCGCTCACGCCAGAACTTTCAACATCAATGCACGCCAGGCTCAAGCTGATAACAACGTGGTCAATGGTACGTTCCTTGTGAATGGTATATATGCATCATGTTTGTTTGATACTGGAGCCGATAACTGCTTTGTGTCAATTGAATTTGAGAAACTTCTTAGACGTAAGCGCTCTTATCTATCGACACCCTTCGAAGTAGAGATCGCTACCGGAAGAACCATTGCTGTCAATTCTGTGCTCCGTGATTGTACCCTCAAGCTCAACAATCATATGTTCCCGATTAATCTCATTCCAATGCAACTCGGAAGTTTCGATGTCATAGTAGGCATGGACTTTCTTCGTGAAAATCATGCTGAAGTTGTGTGTGCCGATAAGATGATTCGTTTTGTGCTAGCGAGTGGTGATATTCTATGTGTGTACGGTGAAACTACTGCGAAAGATCTCAAGCTCATGTCCTGTCTTCAAGCTCGCAAGTATCTCCGCAAGGAATATCGAGCCTTCTTGGCCAACATTGTTGTAGCTGAGACGGACAAGAAAAAGAAAGTTGAAGTCAAGGATGTTCCTGTTGTCCGAGAATTTCCTCAGGTGTTCCCTGATGATCTTCCTGGATTACCTCCAAGTCGTGATATCGACTTTCGAATCGACCTTATTCCAGGAGCCAACCCAGTGGCCAAAGCTCCGTATCGACTCGCTCCATCTGAGATGCGAGAACTCTCAAACCAACTCCAAGAGTTACTTGAAAAAGGCTTCATTCGCCCGAGCACTTCTCCATGGGGCGCACCAGTCCTTTTCGTCAAAAAGAAGGACGGGTCGTTCCGAATGTGCATCGATTACCGGGAATTGAACAAGCTGACCATCAAGAACCGATACCCCTTACCAAGAATCGATGATCTGTTTGACCAACTACAAGGTGCTCAGTGTTTCTCCAAGATTGATCTACCTTCAGGCTACCATCAGTTGCGGATTCAAGAGGAAGACATACCCAAAACCGCTTTTCGAACCCGATACGGCCACTACGAATTTGTTGTCATGCCTTTTGGTCTGACCAACGCACCCGCGGTCTTTATGGATCTGATGAATCGCGTGTGTAAACCGTTCTTAGACCGTTTTGTCATTGTATTTATCGACGATGTCCTGATCTATTCCAGATCGAGGGCCGAACATGCGCAGCATTTGCGATTGGTTCTCGAGTTGCTTCAGGGAAACCAACTCTACGCCAAATTCTCCAAGTGTGAGTTCTGGTTAGAGGAGGTTCA